>NC_038253.2:36759741-37077241 GCF_000004515.6 Glycine max
TATATACACATATGAGTATATATCTATATATATATATATATATATATATATATATATATATATATATATATATATATATATATATATATATATATATATATATATATATATATATATATATATATATATATATATATATATATATATTATTTTAACCTGTGAAATGCATAAGATATATGCTTATTTTATATAATTAAAAATTATAATAATAAATATTTTGAATTATATAAACTATGTTATCATTAAAATTGATAATAAATAATTAATTTTGAACATAATTACATATATTCTACACTTGTCAAATAATTTATTTATGATGCAAAGTTACGTATTTAATTTTTATTATTGATAATTCTTTAAAAATATATAAAAAAATTAATTTAGAAATAAAAATCAAAATAATAGGTGGAAAGAGATAACAAATTAAGAAGAAAAAAAAATCCTAAATACACTTTTATTAAAGAAAAAATCCTAAAAATGTTATTGTTGAATAATAACTCTTAAACATGCATGCTCTTATTTAAGATAGTTTTTTCTAATATATATATATATATATATATATATATATATATATATATATATATATATATATATATATATATATAGTCATAACTAAGGTTGGTTCACATTCAAGTAAATGCAAATGAAAAATTAAACACATTCCAAGACAAGCATAGGAAGTTATGGAACACATTCAAAGAGCTTGAAATCGGTTCCTCTAACCTTGAGACTTGCACACTCTATTTAGGAAATTGAAGATTAGATTTACAAGGAGCTTTATGAATGTAACTCTTTTATTGGCATCCAACACTCACTCTTGAAGGAAGTCACACCCCTCTCTTATAAATAGGGAGACTTGTGAAGAGTTGGAGTATCCCATCCAAAGAGAAGCAAAACAAGAGTGAGAGTGAGAAAGATAGTTCTAGTATTCTTCTTTGGGAGAAAGAGAGTTCTAGTTTTCACCACACTTAGGGAGAGTTGAGAAGAATTGTAAACCGTCCTTGTTGAGTGAGATTGAAAGATATTGTCTTGTATTGAGAGAGTCATTGTAATTCTACTTTAACAGTGGAGATATTTGCTGGCTTGGTCTCGTAGTTTTTACCTTTTACATTGAAAGAGTTTTCCACGTTAAAAATATTTGGTGTCATTCTTCTACTCTCTATTCTTATTTTTTCTATTTCTGCTAAGTGCCTATTTTGAGTCTATAGAGAGGGAAATAGTGTTGGTGTTTCCCAACAGTGGTATCAAAGCTCGCCTGGTTCAAGGGGAGCTATTATCCTATGTGATTTAAGATGGAGGGAGGTGTCACTCATGATGGAGATATGTTCAAGTTAACCGCATAAAATTATTCCTATTGGAAGCCTATGATGGAAGACCATTTGTACTACAAGGATTTGCACGAGCCAATCACCCATGAGAATAAGCTGGAGGAGAAGAAGGACAACAAATGAGAGCTCCTTAATCGGAAGGCTATAGCTATAATTCATAAGTATATTGACCAAAGCTTGTTCGAGCATGTATCAACTTATACCAATGCCTATGAGTTATGGACAAAGCTTGAATCTTTGATTCAAAAGAAGACGTCGAGGAATAAAGCTCATCTTGTCAAACACTTGGTCAAGCTAGAGTATATGGACGGTCAGAACATGATTGAACATCTAAACACCTTCAAAGGTATTGTTAATTAATTGAAGAAGTTAGATATGAATATAGATCATGAATTACAAACTCTTATACTCCTTAGTTCTCTGCCTGAGAGTTGGGACACATTGATTATCACTCTCAGCAACTTTGCACTAGATGGAAAGCTTAGCATGGATAATGTCACAGATAGTTTATTAAATAAAGAGTCTAGATGAAAGGAGAAAGGCTTGAGTAGTCACTCCGAAGCAAATGTTGTTGAAAATGGAGGGAGGAGCGAGCACCATGGTAAAAGAGGCCATGGGAAATCACGAGGAACATTCAAGTCTCGCCCCAAAGGCTTAAGTTGCTATTACTGTGGAAAGTCAAGCCATAAGAATTCCGAGTGTAGATTCTTGAAGAAAGATCAGAAGGCAGGAATTGTCCAGGCTAATCAAATTTACCCAAAGAAGAAGAATGAAGGTGGAACCACTACTGTTATGGCATCAAATGATGAGAATGTTTTTCTTATTGGTAATGAAAATTATTTAAATATTACATCTGGTGATTGTATATGGATAATCGACTATGGAGATCCTTTCATGTTACTCCTCATGAAGGATTTTTCTCGTCATATCAAAAAAGGGATTTTGGTATAGTGAAGATGGGAAACCATGTCACAAGTAAGATTTTTGACATAGGGGAGGTGACTTTGATGATTGAAAATGGAAGCATGCTTGTGTTAAAGGAAGTAAGACATGTGCCTGAGATGCATTTAAACCTTATCTCAACAGGAAAGCTAGATGAAGCTGGGATGACAAACTAGTTCGATGCTGGCAGCTGGAAGCTTAGTAGAGGAAGCATGGTTGTTGCTCGAGGTAAGAAGGAAGGCTCCTTGTACATCATGCAGGGAAAGATATGCTAATGGGAGATGAATGATGCTTAAGATATAACCAAAGAATTGTGGCACAAGAGATTGGGTCAAATGAATGAGAAAGGTTTGGAGTTTCTAGCAAAGGATCACTTTCCAAACATAAAGGGGAAGCCACTTGAATCCTACGAAGATTGTCTTGCAGGTAAACAATGCAGAGTGTCTTTCCAAAGATCAAATGAGGCCAGAAAGAGAAAGCAAATCCTAAATCTTGTCCACTTAGATGTTTGCTCAACGTCTGAAAAGTCCCTTGAGGATGCCCAATACTTTGTTACCTTCATTGATGATCACTTAAGAAAGGTGTGGGTGTATCCGTTGAAGATGAAAGATCAAGTTCTTCAAACTTTCAAGGAGTTTCATGCCTCAGTAGAATGAGAGACTGGAAGAAAGCTGAAATGCTTGAGATCAAACAATGGTAGAAGGGCCCATTGAGGCATACTGCAAGGTTCATGGGATATGACATGAGAAAGTACCTCCCAAAACTCCTCAGTTGAATGGATTAGCAGAAATGATAAATAGAACAATTGCAGAGAAAGTCAGACGTATTCTTTCACATTCAAAATTCCCCAAGACATTATAGGGTGAAGCAGTGAAGACTGCAATTGATTTGATCAATTTGTCTCCTTCAAGACCTTTAAATGGAGAGATACCAAAAGAAGTTTGGTTTGGAAAGAAAGCCTCCTATGGTCACTTAAGAGTCTTCGGATGCAAGGCTTTTGTCCTTATTCTGAAAGATGAAAGAGAAAAGCTTGATGCCAAGGCAAAGGAGTGCATATACCTTGGTTCACCAAGAGATGAACTTGGATTTAGACTATGGGATCCTATAAACAAGAAAATTGTTCGAAGTAGAAATGTGGTGTTCTTTGAAGATCAGACAATACATGATATCCAACGATCTAAGAAGTCAAAGCCTATAGTGAGAAACTCAAGGGGAGAGACTCTTCTAAAAGAGGCAGAACCTATTCAGATGATAGAAACCAATCAGATGGAGCAAGCTCCTCAGATAGAACAGTCTGACTAGATGGAGCATCCAACTCAGATGATGGAAGAATCAATAGTGGAGACTATCTAGACGGAAGATGAATCCCAAGTGAGGCAATCAGCAAGAGTCAGACAACCATCAAAGAGGTATTTCTCTGATGAATATGTCAATCTTACTAATGATGGGGAACCTCAAAGTTTCTAGGAAGCCATTGAGATAGATGATAAGGAGAAATGGATGCAAGCCATGAAAGAAGAAATGTAGTCCCTGATTGAAAATCAAACATATGATTTAGTGGAGTTACCAAAAGGAAGGAAAACATTAAGAAACAAGTGGGTGTTTAAACTCAAGAATAAATATAACAACTCAAACCCAAGGTACAAAGCTCGCATTGTGGTGAAAGGATGTAACCAAAAGAAAGGCATAGATTTTGAAGAAATCTTTTCACCGATGGTGAAGATGACATCCATTAGAGCAATTCTTGGTCTAGCTACAAAACAAGACTTGGAGGTTGAGCAGCTTGATGTCAAAACAAAATTCTTACATGGAGACTAAGAGGAAGAAATTTATATGGAGCAACCAGAAGGTTTTGTAGAACTAGGGAAAGAACACTAAGTGTGTTGCCTGAAGAAAAGTCTCTATGGTTTAAAACAAGCTCCAAAACAATGGTACAAGAAATTTGATCTCTTTATGGCCCAACATAATTTTAGAAAGACCTCTGCAGACCACTATGTGTTTGTGAAGAACTACAAGAATGGTGAGTCCATCATACTCTTATTGTATGTTGATGATATGTTGATTCTTGGCAAAAATAAAATGAAGATTGATGCTCTCAAGAAGGCATTGAGCAAATCTTTTGCCATGAAAGATTTGGGTCTAGTAAAGAAGATTCTTGGAATGAAAATCACAAGAGATCAATCTAGAAGAATGCTTTGGATATCTCAAGAGGACTACATTGAGAAGTTTCTTGAAAGGTTCAACATGCATAATGCTAAACCAGTGTATGTTCCTCTTCCTGGACATTTCAAATTAAGCAAGAAGCAATGTCCAAAGAAGCATTGGAACACTGTGAAGTGGGTACTAAAGTACCTCAGAGGAACTGTCAAAAGGTGTTTGTGCTTTGGCAATGGAAATTTAATGCTTCTTGGATATATAGACGCATATATGGTAGGAGATGTGGATTCTAGAAAGTCTACATCCAAATATGTGATTACTTTTGCAGGGGGAGCTGTGTCTTGACAATCAAAACTTCAAAAATGTGTTGCATTATCAACCACCGAAGCAGAATATATTGCAGTAGCTGAAGCATTCAAAGAAATGTTATGGATGAAGAAATTCTTAAATGAGTTGGAACATGATCAAGACGATTATGTGATAAACTGTGATAATCAAAGTGCCATACACTTAGCCAAGAATCCCATGTTCCATTCACGCTCCAAAAACATTGACATCCGCTATCATTGGATACGAGAGGTGCTGGATGAGAAGAAACTGAAGTTAGAGAAAATCCATACAGACTTTAATTGGTCTTTGGAATTACAAATTATTTTACAACAGATAATTTTCCCTTTTCAGAAGACTCCTTATATACGTACAACTTACAACCTTTAAAACAAATACAAGATCAATACATGCATATACAACAATGACATATGTGGCAGAGAGTTCAAGCCAAATCAACAATTTTATCTGCTTATGCTTTTGTATCAAATTAAATAGGGATGTTTTTAGTCTTATGCTTTTATAAAATCTTATTTTTAGTCCCTATAATTTCATATCATCCAATTTAATTCATATATTTTATAGAAAACTTGTTTTTAATCCTTCCTTATAAATGATGTCGACGTCATTTCCTATGTGACAACTAGATTACAATGTCTATTTATCTAGTGAATTCATGGAAGCAACGTTTAAGAAACAAACAAAATTAGAGGATACAAAAACAAATATGCAACAACGGTTGAAAAATAATAATCAATGAAAACAAAGACAAAAATGAAGTCCTTAAAAGTTACCGTTCGATATGTTTGGAAAAAATATATTAATAACTTCTTTTTTAAAAAATAAAATATTTTTCCACATCATTTTACTCAATATACAAAATAAATAAAAACACACTTTGTTTGCCACAACAGACAGAAATTAATGCCGTTTGTGAAAATTATTTGAAAAGAGTATTTTATAAAAATATAGGAACTAAAAATATATTTCTCCTAATTAAATACATTTCAGAGATAGTTTAACATCAATGATTATTACTTTTAATTTATTTTTTTGAGTAAAAAATATTTTTTCACTAAAAATTTTAAAGTTTAGTTTAGATCCCTAAAAACATTTTCATTTTTATTTTTTTTTTTTAATTTTGAAATGTCTATATTTCGCTTTAAGGGATATATAAACTACTTTTTACTCATTTATACAGCACTTGTTAAAGTGCTTTGAAGACTAAAAATGGTGTATTTCAAGTTTAGAGACAAAAAATAGATATTTAAAAAATTAGGTTTGCAAAAAAAGAGATATTTTTTTTTTAGAGGATTGAACTTAAAATTTCATAAGAACCAAAAATATATTTTAACCTATTTGTTTCTTCTAAGTAAGATAAAATACATATTTTAAGCTTACAGGACTTGCTTGCTAGTTTACTGGATAAAATGTTTCTAAGATGAAGCTTTCATGAAGCAAGGTGCAATGGAACTTGTTATTCACTCAAACAAAGCTTAGTATGTGGAAGTTTAATCAAATAATTTTGAGCTTATATATCAACCGGTCGTTGCACGCAGCACCTGGTTTTGCACACTTATCAAATAATTAGAACATTAAAACTTATCTTTTTTTTACCAAACATTAAAACTTATCTTCTTCACTAATTATTTTTTTGTTATTATTAAAATAGAGGTAGAATCATCTGAAGCTTAATCATATTTTATTACACGTAAAATCTCAAATATATCAAGGGTGTAGCTCAATTGAGTTGCACATGATACATAAATTTTTGTAAATCCCTTAATAAACTTTATTCGATTCTTATCGATAAGAAAATTTTAAATATGGACAAAAATATACATTATTGTATACTATTCACTTTTCAAATTTTATTTTATTTTAATTTACTTTTTTTTTTAAATTTAAGAAAAAATATTAATCAAAATAATTAATTTTAGTAAATCATATATAGTACTATCAAGCAATTACTATTTTAACTTATAAACCTTGTTATAGTTTAATCTTGTGCTTCTAAGTCTTAATGAAAAAAATAATAATATATTTATGTATTTTTCCATGATTAGGTAAGTTTTCCATGATTAATTAAGAAATATTTCTACTGTTTTTTTTATCGTTTGTTTATATTTTAAAAAAATAATAACAGTTAAAAGTGTATTAATTATTGATTAGTCATAAAATACAGTTTACTATATATATGATAAACATACAAAATTAAAATGAATTATTAAAATATGTAAATAAATATTTTTTTATAGTATTATTTTAAAAAAATTGTCTTTTATTTTAATTCTTATTATAAGTTCTGACGAAATAAATGCTTAAATGTAAGAGCGCACCATGTGAAAATATGAAAAAATAGACCATTTAATCTTTCATTGATGATAAAAAAAAATATTTAAAATAAACATAACCATTTATATAAAAAGTAAGAATATATATAAAGTAAAAAAAAGTATTTAAATGTTATTATGAATAAACCGTATACAATTAAATCATTTTATTATTATATAAGTTTTAAATTTATCTTTTTGTTACATTTTATAATGATTTTATTCACTAAATTTATTTGTATAACCAAAATTTTCTTTCAAACATATTTTTTTTGGTAACTATGAAATTTATATAAAATGTCCACTAGATTTGTCTGAAAAAAATCTAATTAATCACTTGTAATAAATTTTGTTGTCTAATCAATTATGTTTTTTTATCCACGTAACTCTGTCTCTCAAACCTTAAGTATTACTTAAGATCCCAGCTCAATTTCAGTCAAATCGACGACATGTTTTTAAAAATATTGTTTATAATTTATTAATGTTTTAATTGAAGTATGTAAAAATACTAGTTTATTAGATAAACGCCATTTCTATAAATATTGAATTAAAACCATATAATTCAATAGTATTATATAATATTTATTCAAATTTTAATAAATTATTATCATATTAATATTCATATTTAAAACTAAAAATATTAAAAGATATTTATATATTTTCTCAATCACCATCACAATACCATCACAATGATACGGAATATTTACTGCCTTCCAGGGACTGACCCAAAAGTCTATATTGAAGGGATGAAATCTTTTTTCTTCCTTTGTAATTTTTTAAATCTCTAACTTATAATAAATAATACTTTTTAAAATATTTACTTTTTTACGCATAAAATTTGAAATTATTTTTTATTTTAAATGATAATAATTTTAACTATTATCATAATAACAATAAACACAACTAGTTTTATACAATTTTACACTAATTATCACTTGAATCATTGTCATAATAATAACAAATATAATTTATTTTACACTATCTAACCTTAATCATCATTATTTTATACCATATAAAATTAGTTTTACACAAAATTTACATCAATCAACTTAAAAATAGATATGCATATAAAAAAAAAAAAAAAATACCAAGGGATGGGGAGCTAGCCCCTGCCTGCCCCTCTACATCCGTCACTGCTATGCCGCCTTGGGAGACTAATTTCATATCTATAGATTATAACTAAAAACATTAAATAAAGAATTATGGGTTCCTAGTTGGGAGGCCTTTTACTTGCAATTTCGTTTTTCTATTTTATTTTTTGTTTTCACTTTTTAATTATAAAACTGTCACTTTGTTTTCAGTGATTTGTTTGTATAAAAAGACACTGAAAACAAGTTGATAGTTTTGTAATTAAAAAGTGAAAACAAAAATAAAAACAAAAAAATAGAATTACAAGTAAACCACCCCTAGTTTTCCGATTAAACAAGCCACGTTTATAATATCTATCATCCACAAATTAATACGAGGCGTGTCCTATATTT
The DNA here is from genome assembly GCF_000004515.6 of Glycine max. Taxonomy (NCBI): domain Eukaryota; kingdom Viridiplantae; phylum Streptophyta; class Magnoliopsida; order Fabales; family Fabaceae; genus Glycine; species Glycine max. The sequence continues at coordinate 36,768,310 of NC_038253.2, forward strand.
CAGTACTAAATTATTAATTAAACTGTTAACATTTTTTTAGTTCCAGCTAAACAGCCTGAAAGCACACTGATCGGCCAAGGACTGAAATAGACTAAGCACTAAGTATTAGCAACATTTATAGCTGTTCCTTGACCCTGTCTGAATCCACTTCAATAATCATGTTATACTAATAATAATCACCAACCACATAATCAACATCAATATATATATACTCCTAAGCCAAAGTACAAACCTCAAACCAAATCGAATCACTTGTTAGTTCAACATGGCTGGCAGTGGCACCTTTGCAGAGATCATAGATGGTGATGTGTTCAAGTACTATGCACAAGGCCATTGGAACAAGTCCTCTTCTGGAAAATTCGTTCCCATCATCAATCCAACCACTAGGAAGACCCACTTCAAGGTCCAAGGTATTGTTAACACACCCTTTTGTAAATATAACATGAAAACCATGTCCTTTTTTTTTGTCTTCACCATATCAATTATTGGTTTTTGATCCAATACTTTGATTGGAAGAGAATTAATAGCACACCTATGTGATCATTTTGTTTTTCATGTCTTTGTTGTTGGAATTCATGGTTTTGAGGGGTGGTGACTTTAAGATACTAATCCGCTTTAATTGAATGTCAAACAGCTTGTACACAGAAAGAGGTTAATAGGGTCATGGAATCAGCAAAAACAGCTCAAAAATCATGGGCCAAGACTCCACTGTGGAAAAGAGCAGAGTTGCTTCACAAGGCTGCAGCAATACTGAAGGAGCACAAAGCACCTATTGCTGAGTGTCTTGTAAAGGAGATTGCAAAGCCAGCTAAGGATGCTGTCACTGAGGTATGTGCATGTACGAGTAGAAATTTTGATTGGGCTAGTATTTATCAAATTCAAGAATTTTTTTGTCACCTTCCAATATGCACATAACATGTTAGGAACTCTTGATGGAAAATTAAGGGCTTATGTTGCATGTTTAGAAGATTTGGCTATTTGGTTCTTGGCTTTCACTTTACTTTTTAAATTCTATGATTTTTATGTAGGTGATCAGATCAGGGGATTTGGTGTCATATTGTGCTGAGGAAGGGGTGAGAATTCTTGGGGAAGGAAAATTTCTGGTCTCTGATAGTTTTCCGGGCAATGAAAGAACCAAATACTGTCTCACTTCCAAGGTATTTTGACCTTTTCTTTTAGAGGTGATGGCTCTAATACTTGGCATTGACTATGCTGTTTTTTTCTGTCACAAAATGTTTCATGTCTCAAATTTTAGTCTCTAATACCATCTTAGAATTTTAGCTTAGAACATAACTTAATCCTACAAAACCAATTTGTAAGATGAGAGGACTATTCAATCTGTATAAGGACTATCCAAACCTTATAAGGCCTATATTGACCATATCTCTAGTTGATATTGGATCTCAACAATATGCTAGACCCTATGCTTGTGATTGTAAATAAGGCATTATTTTGAGATATTTTCTGTGTGCAGATTCCACTGGGAGTTGTTTTAGCCATTCCACCTTTCAACTATCCTGTTAATCTGGCTGTTTCAAAGATTGCTCCAGCGCTTATTGCTGGAAACTCCATTGTTCTTAAACCCCCCACCCAGGTATGCAACTATTTATAGAGCATATACTTATTAGTTATCAATAGTTATATAGTCCTTCTATTATTTAATTTAGATAAAATCTCAAGGGTTGTGTATGTTTTGAATGCTTGAGTCAGAAAACTTGCTTAGCGAGTTAGCTCTTTATCTTTACAGGGTGCTGTTGCTGCACTACATATGGTGCATTGCTTTCATTTGGCTGGTTTCCCCGAAGGCCTTATTAGCTGTGTGACAGGAAAGGGTTCCGAGATTGGTGATTTTCTTACAATGCATCCGGGGGTGAACTGCATAAGGTAATATGCACTTCTTTGGCTATGTTGTTATTGTTATCCTCCTCTACAATGGCTGGTTTTATTGCTTTCTATACAATAACTCACGGGATTCATAATTTGCAAATGTAGTTTCAACTTCCAACAAAATGTTCAAGCAAGATTAGATACAATAAATCATGCCTCATCTTTTGTATGGTTACATGATATATCAGTCTTTAGTTTCAAAAGTAATTATAAGATAATATGAAAAACTTAAAGTAACTTTGTACCAAATTATAGAAGAGTGCCTGGGAATTTTTAAGTTATTAGAGAGATGTTTTGTCATTGCATTACATCTGGAAATTTTTCCACCTAATTTACCTTAATCTTCAGTTTCACTGGTGGGGACACTGGAATAGCAATATCAAAGAAGGCCGGCATGGTTCCTCTTCAAATGGAATTGGGTGGAAAAGATGCCTGCATTGTTCTTGAAGATGCTGACTTGGATTTGGCAGCTGCTAACATTGTAAAAGGAGGCTTTTCCTACAGGTAACAATAGTATATAGCACCTTCAGAACGAAATTATATTGACTTCAAAAAGCTTTTAAGGAGAAACATCAACATTGCTTCATATCGTTCGGGTACTACTTCGATCCTTGGCGGAAACAATTTTTTGTTAGGTTTTATTTACCTCTTGGCCAAACTCCGGATTAGTTAGAGTTCATTTCCCCTCATGAATAGGAGGTTAAGACCAAAAAATCCTTTAACAGATTGTCTTAGATTTTCCTAAAAGAATTGTTATTAATCCTTTGAATTTCATGATTAATGTGGAACTTTCACATTTTCCCAAGTTTAAAACTTCAATAAGGGAACTGATTTATACTTCACAATTTTCTCACTGTGGCTGCATTAACTCCTATCACAGCATAGTCCTAAATCCTAACACAAATGCTGTGATTTTTTTATGTCAGTGGTCAAAGATGCACAGCTGTAAAGGTTGCTCTGGTCATGGAATCGGTTGCCAACACTCTTGTAAAGAGAATCAATGATAAAATTGCAAAGTTAACTGTTGGACCTCCTGAGATTGACAGTGATGTCACACCAGTTGTCACCGAATCCTCCGCTAACTTCATTGAAGGGTTGGTAATGGATGCTAAGGAGAAAGGAGCAACATTCTGCCAGGAATACGTAAGGGAGGGAAATCTCATTTGGCCATTGCTGTTGGATAATGTTCGTCCCGATATGAGGATAGCATGGGAGGAGCCATTTGGACCAGTTTTGCCAGTTATCAGGATAAATTCTGTTGAAGAAGGAATCCACCATTGTAATGCTAGCAATTTTGGCCTTCAGGTATAGCATCAGTTAATCAATGTGCATGCATACATGCAAAGGACAAAAGGGTACCATCATTTAAAAAATGGTTACACTTTTTTTTTCCCCTAATTTTCTTTTTACATGCAAAAGAAAGTGTCAGTTATAATCAGTTTTTACTTGATGAATTTGAAACGTTGAACATTTTTTTTCAAAAGTAGGATGGTCTCGTGAATCCTATGTACCCTTGAGAGTTAAGTGAGATTGTCCAATTTTTTTTCAACATATTGATGAATGATGATCACTTTAGAGTGTCACAGCATAATCTTGAGTGTGTTCTCAGTCAAAAACGCCATTTATCCATTCCAAGGCGGAAAAGTTTTCATTCCTTTGTTTAATCCTATGTATAACGCAGGGATGTGTCTTCACAAGAGACATTAACAAAGCAATGCTGATCAGTGATGCAATGGAGACAGGAACAGTTCAAATTAATTCAGCACCAGCTCGTGGACCTGATCACTTTCCTTTTCAGGTGAAACATTTGTCCTCCATCTTGCTAAGTTGCCATAAAAATTTTGTAGGTAGTAATACCAATTGTAAAATTCCTTTTTTATAAGAAACAAATTCAAAAGTTTTTACAAAAAAAAAAAAAAAAAAAACAGGAAAACATTCCTCCTTTATTCCCACACAACATCATTAATTGATGAGTTTAACTTATATACCCTCACATCTAATCATTTTTTACAGAGATTGATGGGTCATTGAGCTTCGGGTGTTGCTAGGTGCACCCAGCATTATTGACCTTCGGGTGTTGCTAGGTGTACCCAGCATTATTGCTGGTGCACCCAACATTTTTTAAAAATACCAAAATTGTTCATGTATTTTTTTTGCATTTGTGATAAGTGTGCGTGAGGGTGGTCCGTAAATCGTATGGATCAAGTTGATCCGTAAGATTGATACGAATCAAGTTGATTCGTAAGTTTGATACAGATCAAGTTGATCCGTATGTTGATATTAAGCATACGGATCAACTTGATCCGTAAGCCTTTTACAGAACAACACGGATCAACTTCATCCATAAAAGCCTTACGCATCAACTTGATCCGTAAAAGACTTACGGATCAAGGACGGATCAAATTGATCCGTAAAAGACTTACGGATCAAGTTGATCCGCAAACCTTTTACGGATCAACTTAAAAGACTTACGGATCAAAGATATTTTCGTCATTTCATCTTAAATGTTGGGTGCACCAACAATAATGCTGGGTACACCTAACAACACCCTTGACCTTCACCCGTTTCCTAGCATAAACCCGTGAAAGATTGTTTGGACCCAATGGCCTATCACAGATATTCAATAAGATATGATCACATTATCATGCCATCTTATTCGTTAATATTATGTGGCAATAAGGTAACTCAACTGATGATATCATGAATTTAATGCTAAAAGGTGTATAAAAAATATTAAGCTCAATTGATATTACGAAATTTAAGAATAAATATAAAACCAAGCAGAGTCATAAATGTCATTTAGTAACATATTTTTCCGTCTAAACAAGCAAATATGATTCGTGGCAGGGTCTGAAGGATAGTGGAATTGGTTCTCAAGGGATCACCAACAGTATTAACATGATGACAAAGGTTAAGACTACAATAATCAACTTGCCAGCACCTTCTTACACTATGGGATGAGAATAATGAGATGTCCAAGAAACAGTTTAGTCACTCAAAGTAGTAGTAATCAGCATATAAAGTAGGCTTTTCCGATCTCCCACGTTACAGCTTAGCCCTATAGAGTTGAGTAAGGGACAGTCTTTGAGAGGGGGCTGCTTGCATACAAAAAATATTTGTTGCAGTGCATGTGGATTAACTGTACTTTATGTTTCTATGGAGAAAAGGGTAATCACTATTTGTACAAGTAGGATATGAATCTTGAATAAATTATGGTTCTCCAACTTTACTTGAATTCATGGGTGTATGCATCATCGTGTGATAAAATTAAAATTTACCTCAAAATTGACTGATCTGGTGGGAGAAGATTAATCGATAAGAAATTCCAAACATATCCGGTTAAATAAAAAAAAATATAAACTTTTTGAAGTTAAAATGTACTAACAATATAATTTTTTTCACTCTAATTACATTTTGACATGTATTATAAACTTGTTAGTTTTTATAATAATTACGTTAAAAATCATATTCAATATCTTTGTTTGATTGATAATACAAAAATAAAGAAAAATATTTGATAGATACACAGTATGTTATCCACCATCTAGAAAGAGTGTAGAAAAAGAGAAAAAATTGTGGGCATGAAAATAGAGAGAAGTTAAAAGTGTTGATGAAATGTTTGAAATAAAAGATGATTTATATATGATTACTCAAAAATTAAATCTAAAATTTTACACTATCGATCAATTAAAAATAATTTTAAGTGTGATTTTTAAAATAATTATTATAAAAAGTAGACAAGGAATGTTTGAAAACAGGCTCCCTACTTAGCCCTACGAAGAAGCATCGACTAGCCACACATTGTTATTCATTATTGAGTACTATACATGGTCTTCTGTTATCAGTATCATATAATCCACAAAACGATTTGTGCGATACAATATGATTCTGGATTTTTGGAGGCTGGAAACTCGTTTTGGTGCTCAACTTATATGGAACTCTTTCATTCCTCCATCTAAAGCTTTTCTTTTGTGGAGAATGTTTCACCATAAAATGCCAACAGATCATAATCTTTTGAAAAGGGGATGCCATATAGTCTTTGTGGAAGTCAACATGAAACTACTTAAGATTTATTTTTTGAATGTAGCTTTGGGATTTGCCCGGAGATGTCCTCAGTTCTCCCACAAACAAGTCTGGATCCTTCTCTAACATTTTGAAGCTCTGTTCTAAGAATTGCTCTCAATAAATCCATGATCTCATCTTAGCTGGTTGCGGAAGGATCTTTAGGGATCGTAGAGTTGCAACCATGGGTTGTTTTTCAGCAAACCTGGGTGTTAAGCATGTTAGCTATTGAGATTGCTTTCAAAAACGGTTGGCATAGTTTGTGGCTGGAGTGCCATTCTATGCTTGTGTAGTTCAAGCCTTTTTTTCTGATTCTGTGGTTGTTCCTTGGACTGTTTGGAATAGATGGAAAATTGTATAATTATGACTAATATTATGCATTTTGTAGTGGGTCACATATACTATAAGGACAATTCTTGTGCATATAGGTTGGTCCCTTAGGATACTTCTTTATAAGGTCTTTTGTGGTGGGATCTTATCTCGACATTTATTTCATCTAACTTCACTAGGAATAGAATAGGTGTGTTACTAGCTATAGGCTTGGATAGCCTTCTCTCATGGATTCCGTTTATGTCCCCGTGTCTCTTTGTATTTGGTGGGTGTTGACCTGGTTAGGATATCTTTCAGTGCTCTTTGCTTTTGCAGGTCTATTTTTTATTAAAATAAACATGACATTATTCCTCAATTTCTTTACGTAGAGATTAATGAAAGAAGACCAACCAACAAAAAAATATTGTTAATTTTCATATTAGTTTCACTTTCAAGACAAAAAAAAAAAAAATACGAAAAGGTTTATTTTAGCTATGACGCACCTGCCCCCACAACATACAGCTTAGCGGAAGTGGGTTGGGAAAGATGAAGCTTACTGCTACACAGGACAATCACACTCTTTGATCCGTTTAAAAAACAATTAGCCGTAACCACACTTAATTTATCTATATTTTTTTTTTTACATTTTAATTCTTTAGTAAATGTTTGTAAAATTAAATTATATACCCATTAATATATAAATTAAAAAATATATAATGTCATATCACCCACTTAACAATCAACATATAAACTTAATAGTCATTGAGACTAAAATACTTGATTTTTAAAAATAGAGAAATAAATATCTCAATTTTTAATACGAGACCAAAATTATAGATTAAATAAAATTAGATGACTAAAATGTGATTGTGAAGATCTTGAATTGGACAAAAGAAGGTTTATATTATGTTTTATTTGGTTTATCTTGAGTTTGGAGCATTTGAATTCGGAGATCATGTTTATTTTTTTTATTTTTGCCTTAATTGATTCTTAACATCCAAAAATTGTAATTTAAACTTTAATTATGAGACAAGCCCATCAGGGACCCAATAGGAAAGAGAACTATAATGTTAAACCTAGATACATCTAACACACACATTCCACTTGCCATTAGAAAGGAGAGAGAGAGAACTCGGAAGAAAGGAAGGGACTTTCTTACCAAACTAGAGGTGATTTCGTAAAATTATATATCAAACTAGATGGTATCAATTATAATTTTGACTTTTGATATCGGTTATAATTATAATTGATGTAGAGAAGTGATTTTCTACATCGATTGTAGAAAAGTGACTTTAATTATAACTAATGTAAAAAGTCATTTTTCTACATCGTTTATCATTACAAACGATGTCAAAAGTCAAAATCACCTATCTTTGGTAAATAGTTTTCGAAACCATTTACTTTGATATATAGTTTAACAAAACCACCTAGTTTGGCAAAAAAATTCAAAGGAAGGAGAATGTACAATATCCAAAGTTTCGAGTATTAGGAATATACCTCAAGGATAACCCTTATTAGGACCATTGTTATATTTTCTAAAAATTAGTTTTCGTTATTATTAGTATATATTATTGGTTATGTCTTAAGCATGTACTTTCATTGTAAGAACGTATGTTCTTATGTGTTTGTGTGTTTTGTATATTATTATTATTATTATTATTATTATTATTATTAGTCCATTATTTGTTATTTATTATAATTGGTGTGGATATTGTTCAATGCTTGTGATCGATATTGTGTTTATTATTATCCTTATCTTATATTGTATTAATATTGTCATTATTATGTTGTGCCTATGGTAATGTTTTAATTATTATTATTATTACTATTATTTTTTTTATAAGGTGCTTTAGAATTATACTACATTTGTTCCTATTTATAAGAAACAAATTATAGTGTAAAATAAACTATAACTTATCTTTTTAAAAGAAATAGAGATAGTAGTTAGTAAGTATAAGATACTAGGGCCCAAGAGAGTGTCTAAGACCCAATAAGGAGCTAAGTCCACAAACCTCTTACCCACCTAATTGTTATAAGAAGAGAGAAAGTAAGGCATTAGGTTTAACTGGGAGGATAGAGAAAGAAGTTAAAAGAGAGAAGATAGAAGGAGAAAAATAGAAAAGGAAAAAACAATAACATTTGGAAATTTAAGCTTGAAGCTCTCTTTTATGTCTCAGTCTAGGTGAGTGCTTTCTCATCCTCCCTAAGCTTTGTTTTTATGTTCTTGTTGTTTCCCCTATGTCTTCCCTACCCATTTAATTTGGATGGTTTCTCCCCTTCCCCTATTTTATACCCTAAGTTAGGAATTGATGTTATGGGGTTGATTATTGGCAATTAAGGCTTGGTTGTATTAGTTGATTTGTTGTGTCATGATGTTGGACAGCTCTTTAGTTTTGCCCTTTTTCTTATTCTTGAAAATTAGTGATTTTGATATTTAAGATTGGATGAGGAATTAAAAATTGGTGATTTGGGGTTTTGGCGATGTTTGGCGTTTTGCCTCTTTTTCTTATTTTTGAAACTAAAAGGGTTTTTGTTGTTAATATGCCCTATGATCTTTATGCGATGTGTTTTGGGGTTTAGGAACCCATTGTCTTCATGTTAAAAGGAAAGAGTTCACAATTTCATGTTTGTCGTGCACCACATGCATGATCCATGGATCACGAGCATGACCCATGGATCACAAGCGTGACCTAGTATGCCCAATAAATTTGAAATATAAGTCTTTCAATGTTCACAAGTGTGATCCATGGGTCACAATCGTAACCCATTATGTCTAATTGTTTGAAATGTGAATCTGTCACCACTCACGAATGTGAGCCATAAATCACAAACATGATCCATCCACTCTAGAAATCTTATGAAATGTTATCCCAATCATAATACTAAGTGGACAATTACCAAAATGGGTGAACTTTATGTGGAATTAAGACATGAGTTACTTCCCTAATTGTAATTTATTTGTAATGCGGTGGTTGATAATCATGTGTATGATTGCTTACTTCAATCATGATATTATTGTGATTGCTACCTTATATGTTTGCATTGAGATCATAATGATATAATGATATGTGTGTGCAGATGAAGTGGAACAAGTGATATTATGGTAATGTTTTGAAATGAAAAGTATGTAGTCAGGGTCTATGTGGGGGCAAGAACCATCATATGATGAAATGGGTGATGTCATGGTACATGAGTAAGATTTGTAATGTTAATAGAACCTAGTCCATGTGGGATAAAATTCTCCAAGTGTTGTGATAAGTAAAGCCATGTGGATCCTATGTGACTATGCATCATAAATGTGCATATGTTTTTAAGACGGGGGATGTGATCAAGCTTCATCACGGAGGACATGAATGAATTGAAATATGACTCTATCCTTGGAGTGTTATTTAGTTTGAAATCTTTTTGTAGCTTATGTTGATCCTATGGGTTAGAGTATCCTTGCAAGATTGGGTAACCCTAACACGATGTTGACAGTCTTATCTCGGTAAGAGTGTAATAATGAGATCATGTGGATTCATTACTTCATTAGTGTAAATTATAGTGTTTCATTATGTTACAACTTTCATTATATCATATTGCAGTTAAGAACCTTTTATGTGAGACACAATTGTTCATTAATAGAAATTTTGTTTGATGTGTATTGTTTAATTATTTGTAATGTTTTAATTATTTTGATTTTGTGTACATGAATATATGGTAATACCCATGAAGTGCATTAAACAAAAAAAATATTAGTGAAAAGGAGAGGGAATTAACTTATTCTTTCCCTCCAATCAAACTCAAGGTGTCACATTCTTCATGAGTATCTCTTTTGTCCATTTATTGTTTTTTCTCTTTACCTCTCTCCCACTTCCTTGTGTGTTTCTTTCCATATGATTTTTGTAAATTTTGGTCATTATACATGTGTTTCTCCCTCCACGCTCTATATATGTTTTTGCTTTTGATATGTTTCTTAATGTTAAAATGCTCCTACATTTATGTTTTATCATCATTAATTAATCATGAATTTTTGCTTTTGTATGTTTTAGTTAGTTATATGTGCATTTTTTTTATTGATCATGAATCTTAATCCAATTCACAATTCGAAAACTAAACCTTAGACCTTGTGATTTATCATTTAAATCCTAATTCAACTACCAAGACCTGATCTATTAGGTCAAAAGATTGACACATAATATGTCATTCTAATTTGTTGCCTCCATCCTTTCCATATTTCACTTGCCTTTCTAGTTATCTTTTATGCTTGCAATTGTAAGAGCCTAGACTACATTATTGAAGCAACATCGACTAGCCTCACTAATGCACACAACCATCTTTTGTTATTATTCTTGGTTTTGTTTCAATTGTTCTCCTTCAAAGTACATCACCAATGGAGAGCTTCTCATCTCTGTAACATCCCATTTTTTGTAAATAAATTAAAAATGATTTTTATTTATAAATAAATAGAATTTTAGAAAAATGATGACATTTTTATAATTAAATAAATAAGGAGAAATAACTTTATTAATTAAAATAATTGTTTGAAGAAAAAAAAAGATATTTTATTTATTCATTTGATAGGAAATAAAATAGATTTTCTTTTTATAAAATAAATAAATAGAGAAAAATAGAGTAAATAAAAGGCCAAGAGTACTCTAGCTATACATAGAGACTTAATAGGTGACTATTTACATTACATTTACGACATGTCTTTGCATTCTCTCTTCCTCTTAAATATGTTTTTCCTTCTTCCTTTCCCAAAACCCTCTCTTTTTGCCGCCCGCATATACCCAAAACTGTCTTAGTAAAATAACGATCTTCAATTTATTAACTGTTACATCGTCATGAAATTTTAACATGTGGTTCTAAACTTAGTTTCACAGACACCCACCGTTGGAATTTTTGAGATAATGTATGTGGTGGAAGAAATGTCCCTCGCACTGAGCTTTCTCTTTTCCCGTATACATCCAAAACTTGTTCTAGTAAAACTACAATCTCGGACTCTTCAACCGTTGGATCGTTCTGAAATTTGGACACCACCTTTGGAACCCATTTTCACACATTATCATCGTTGGAAATGCGAAATAATGTTTTTGCAGAGAGAAATTAGTCTCAAACGTTGACAGTGAAATGGAGCCTACAATATATTTTCCTTCTCTCTAATGCTTGAAAACCCTAATAGAGCAAACAAATAGAGGAAAAACTTGAGGAATTTTAGGGAACTATTAGAGACACCGCTATCACTACTGGACTGCACACGTGAGCCCGCTTTGAGGTAAGGGATGAGTTTATCACAATTAGGGTTAGAATGAACATATGTAGGGATCCTTAGGGGATCAAATTGGAGTTTATTTTGGGGTGTTTATTGTATTGTAATTCTTCATGTACGATTATAATTGCGAGATTGTTATATTGAGATCATGAAATTGTGATTGAAATTGTGTATAAGTGATAAATTGAATATGTGATGAATTGGGAGATAACATGTTGCATTGAGATGATAATATTGTTATTAAGGTTGAGTATAAGTACAAAGTTGAACATGTGTTAATTTGTGAGATACACGTAAACATGTGATGGTGGATTGTGACATTATGAGATGTTAAATTATGGACATGAGATTTGGTTGTGAATAAGTGTGTAGTTAACACTTAATGTGACAATACTTGTGTTGTGAGCTGTGAATTATACAATAACCCAACTGGTGTTTACCTTGAGAAAAATGTTTATGCGTAGTGTTAAAGGAGAAGTGTAGGATTCCTAGTTAGGAACCTAAAGTGTTAAATTGTAGCCCAATGTATTAACCGTGTTTGAAACACGAGTGTGAGGTCGTGGGTATTGTATAATTCATTAGCAGTATATGTGTGCAAAAGTTGTTTTAGGGATTGAACCTGAATCAGGAAGATGAGGTCCTAACGGATTCTTCAGAGTCTAAGACTTGGGGGTCAAGACACTCGATTTGAGTGTTCATTTAAGCCTATGTTGATTCCATATGGTTGGAACATTCTCGCAAAATAGAGTGACCCTGACTTGTCACTAAGGTTTTCAAACTCTAGAGTCAACTCGTAGACTCATACGAGTTTAAGAGTTTACTTGGGCCCTGCGAGTCGACTCAGAAGCAAACTCATTTTTGGGCAGACTTGGAGCAGACTCAGTGGACTCGGGGTAGACTCGTGTAAACTCGCGAGTCTGGACCGAGTCACATGAGTTAAGTTGGAAAAAAAAATTCCGCAAAATGCCATCGTTTTGTGCGATTGTGCTGTGCCCAAACTCTGGTTTAGGGATTTGCTTTATGCTCGTGCATTTTGTGTTTCTCCCTCAAAGCCTCAGACGATAGGAGAGGTAAAGCTACTCAGTGCCTAGAGCCTCCGATGACACGAGAGTGCAAGCCACGACATGCGACATGCGACACCAGATAACATGCGACACGATGGCACGCGGTGCGGTGGTTGCCTGGTTCTATTGGAAGCCGCGAGTCCCACCCACGAACACAATGAGCTCGAGAGAAGCTTGGAAGTCGTGAGTAGCCAAGTACCACGAGGCACGAGCCACGACCCACGAGGTCCACGGTTAGCTAGAGAGAAGCCACGAGTTTGGGTGGATGAGAATTTCAGAAATTTCATGGTGTTAGGCTGTTAGCTTAGTGCTCTAAGTCTCCTTTCTATTGTTGACCTATTGTGAACTTGTAATGCATTTGCTTCAGTGGCTTTGCTTGGGTTAGTTGGGTAAGAAATTTGTCTTTGTACTCGTGGCCGTGGGCAAGAAATTTGAAACAGCACAAAGCCACAAACTAAAGGACATGTTAATCTGAACAAACATATGGTTCCAAGTGAAGTTTTTAAGTAACAAATTGCCACTAGGAAAAGCCAGAGAGGGAAAAAATGAAGCGACCTTGTCGAATTTGATTCCTGTGGCTTTAGAATTTACTGCCTCCTACACACATGGTTACCATTGGTAATTATGATGGAAATACCAAGCATCTGTCCTCTATAGTTGAGTTTGAAATTTCATGTCTTTAGGTTAGTAGAGAAAATAAGCCTTAGGTTGACTTTTATTCATTATGCTTCTTTGCACTTTGGGTTCAGTTACTTGCACGGATAAGTTGAGCCGAGCTTCAATTCTTAGACTCCTTAATTAGAGAATGGAAATCAAGAATAAGGTTTTTTTCCCAATTGCTACCTTCATGTGCATTACGTACAATGTTATATTAATTTGACTAGCCACAATTAAGCAGTAGAAATTGATTTACAAGTACATACTATATATGACACATAAAAACCCTATGCCACTTGAAACTGGTATCACTGTATCAGTAAGAGATTTATATCTGTCAAGCACTCAAGCTTTTCATGAAGTTGGATTAGATTGGACTATCCAAAAGCCCGAGCTCAACAAACTGAGGCTACATGTAATTCAATAATAAGATGTATTATGTATATGTATATGTATATATATCATGTATGTGTAGTTTTTCTTTGTTCTGGCTTTGAGAACTTATGTTTTGTAATAGAGTAATATGAAGTATGAACTATGAACTATGAGTTTATTGTCATTTGTTTGCAAAATGGTGCATTTTGAATATATTTACTTATTATCCATAATTGTTTTTTACGAAGTTGACTCTTACAAGTCTACGAGTCGAGTCTACGAAGCTCTCATGAGTCTGCATAGACTCTCGATTTTGATAGCCTTGCTTGTCACCTTATGATTTTACTTAGTAAGAGTGACCTGACATACCCATTGTGTGGTGTGTCTTGTTATGTACTCCTAAGCACCCCAGTGTGGTTTTTTACTGACATGGTACCACATTGCATATAGGCTTAAGTCTTAGTATAATTGTTGCATAACATCTTCTAATTGTTTATTATGAAATTGATAAGTGTTATTACGTCTTAACTCGAGTGTATGATTCATGTATAATGTGACTGGTGATTGAAAAATGAATTTTAAATGATAAAGTGGTGAAGTGACGTGGATTGTATTAAGTTGAACTATGTTATAAATACTTCTATAATTTATTTTGATCATGTCATTGTTTATTTGTTTATTTTATTTTTTTAGAAATATGATAACTCACTTCCTGTGTGCGATTTATGTTTGGATCCTGTGATGATCTCGAACCTTGTGTTCGTGAGAGCAGATAACTAGGTGGATGACTTTAAAGAACTTCGTACTAGAGAACGTTGTGACACAATGCTCTGATAGGATGTGACATTGGGGATGAGTTTTTATTTTAATTTCATGAGTTTATTTTATTTTATTTTACCTCGCTAATTTAACAAAATTTCTTTTGTAAACTTTGACGGCCTTGTTCTGAGCCGGATATGTTCTTAATAAGTTTTATTTGGCAATATTAAAGTGAATATGAATCTTTTACCCACGTGAATTTGTTTATTTGTATTTTTATATGTTTTATTTATTTATATGTATGTCAGAGTAGAGGGTGTCACACTCTCAATGCAAGCATAACACCCACAATGCTTTTTCCTTGCATACTCTAGTGGTTTTAGAATACTCAAGTAATTTGATCGTTACAAATTTATTACCATTTGATGGAAATTTAGTATCCTTACAAAGAAAGAAAAAAGGGATTTTTCCCATTGAATGCATTGTCTAACTTGCACAACTTTGAGGGTTTGTATGCAGATATCAATGCCCAAAGCCTCCAATTCTCTCACAAATGACAAGATTTTCCACATCTCAATACCTCATCTTTTTTTTTTTTGGCAACATGTCTTAAATCTTCAAATAATCTTGTCATAGCTAATAACCTCCCTCATTTTAACAATTAAAAATTACTAACATGCTCAAGCCTTGTGAACACTTAACAAACTTTCTCACTATGGAAAGATTTTTGGGAGCTTTCTTTTAAAGTATAGACCACAAGTATCCTTCATTAGATACAATCTTGATTGAGCCAAATAGAATCATTATAAGCATTAAAACTCCCCTCCAATTATTTCAAGCACATGCATGCCCAAGACTCTTTGTATGAAGTCTTTCAAATGGACTACTAATTTGTTGAAATATTGTGTCATTTAATGTTCCTTATATTTCTTATTGCACCATATTATCTTTCATATGGCTTTTCTTTCCTCTATTATTGCATTGGAAGTAAGTATTTGTTTTAGGCTTAATTTTATCTTATATGTCGATAATTTCATTTTTGTTATGTAGCTCCTAAACACATGATTCTGGATGTTTCTTACTAATTGTAGAATGTCTCACTTGATTTTTAATATTCTTGATGTTATCTCATATGTCTATTACCGACCAATATGGTGAAGAACTTGTTGGTAAATGGATTAAAGTTTGGTGGCCACTAGATCAAATGTAAGTACATGATTTTCTTTATTTCTTGAGGTGTTATGACTAAAATTTTGGGTTAATTAGGGATCATGGAAAACAGTTTTGTGTATGTGTGTAGGTGTGTGTTTTGCATTGTATCTAGTCTATATCTTTGGTGTAGTTGTTGCTTTGCCATCTACATATTGTTGCAACAACTTTGGATTTATTTAGGATTATTTACTTTGGTAAGTTTTCATTTTTTTTAAAATGACAAGTTATCATGGCTAATTGGTTTCAACTCAACATTTCCCTTTATGGCTTATTTTGTAATTTTTGTTTTGTTTTAACTTCTTATTAAATTTGTTAACTATGCCTAATTGTATTTAGACCAATATTACAATTAATGAATTGTGGCGATGTTTCCTTCAATGAACTTTGCTTTTAAAAAAGCATTATAGTGAATTGGGTGGAGTTTGGGGAAAAATTATATTTAATTTGACATATTGAACCTGAGGATATGCTTATTTTGTTGGCTTTTAACAGTTTTGCATGCATATTCTTTTTCTTCACATCTTGCCTTTACTTTTTGGTGAAGTATAGTACAAAAATATAAATTAAATATGTAGTATTGTCTTCACATAATATTTTGTAGGTTTCATAAGGGTGTTATCAATGAATTTTATGATGCTCCCCATGACATGTACAAGGTGATATGGAAGTAATACTATAATCTCTCTATCGTCCATTTAAATAATAATATATTTTCTTCTACTACAACAAACTCAAGATACCATAGTTTTTTATAGGTTTAAATTTTCATTTCCCCTAGCTTTTTTATTCTTTTTTTTTGACAATTTTCTCTATTTTAGATTGTGTATAGTGATGGTGATGTGAAATGGGTAATTCTTAAAGACGAAATGTGGCAAACCATCAAAATTGTTGATAATCTAGACAAAGTGAGTCTTTACCTTAACTTTTGTATATCATTTTTTTACGTCTATATTAATGACAACACACGATTTAACCACAACTGGGTCACACATCT
The DNA here is from genome assembly GCF_000004515.6 of Glycine max. NCBI lineage: Eukaryota > Viridiplantae > Streptophyta > Magnoliopsida > Fabales > Fabaceae > Glycine > Glycine max. The sequence continues at coordinate 36,784,883 of NC_038253.2, forward strand.
AAGTAGGTCAAGTTATGTGTGATCAGGTTCTGAAAACCCAAAAATATTAGTCCCACCAAAAAATACTAGTGAAAAAGGGATAGAATCAACTTATTTTGTCCCTCCAATCAGATCCATGGTGTCATATTCTTCATGTGCATATCTTTTTCTCATTTCTTGTTATTTTCTTTCTCTCTCTCCAACTACCTTGTGTGTTTCTCTTTCCACACAATATATATGTTTTTGCTTTTGATATGTTTATTAATGTTAAAATGCTCCTACATTTATGTTTTATAATAATCAATTAATCATAAATTTATGCTTTTATATGTTTTTGTTAGTTGTATGTGCATTTTTTTATTGATCATGAATCTTAGTCAAATTCACAATTCGAAAAATAAACCTTAGACTTTGTGATTCACCATTTGAATCCTCATTCAACTATTAAGACCTAGTCTATTAGGTCAAAAGATTGGCCCATTTTCTATAAGTTCAATTTGTCACTTCCACCCTATCCCTATTTTGAAGTGAATCAATTGGTCACTAGAAGGTGGTTGAATAATGACCCTTTATTGATCAAGCTCTTTTTGCACTAGCACACTAGCTTCTAAACTTCTTTAAGTTTCTCAAATTTAAGATTCAAAAGACTAATAGAAGTAACTTATTCCCTTACAAGCACTTGGGTATAATGATAAGTAGTATGATAAATAATCTACTCACAAATGATACATAATTTATTAACAATTGAAGCGACAAAAATACCACAAGAAGGAGGGGTTGAATTATGTTTTCACAAACTTTTAATCCTTTTAGAAAATAGGTTGTATTCAGGTATAAGTTCATAAAGAGACAATTTAGAATGAAGAATTGTTCTAAGCTCAGAACAAAAATGCTAGGAGTTTCTGGAAAAAGGTTTTACACAGTTCAAAGCTTTGTTTCAAAAGATTTGTTTAGTTATAAAGACTTTGATGAAAAAGGTTCAATTTCAAAAACCAATAAACAAATCAATAGACAAAATTAGTGCAGAAAGGGGGGGAGGAAGATGATACACAATGATTTTTATACTGGTTCACCCCAACCTTAGGCTATGTCGATTCTTCACCTTTCAAGATGAGATTTTACTAACGCAACCAGTCACTATTGGACTAGCCAACCACTGGATTTCAACAACTTACCAGTAACCCCACTAGACTTCACACCTAGCCACTACTAGACCAACAACACCACTGATTACAACTTTTTCCAGTCACTTGCTAAACTTTTACAACAAAAGGTTTTATGTGTTCAGACGGCATAAAGATATATTTCTCCTCACAAAAGGGTTTTTCACTCAAGAAATTACAATGTCTCACTTCTATATATGATTTGTATTAGTTTACAAGCTTTTATAGAAGTGGGTTACTCTCTATTGAGAGGGTTGAAGCAGTACGTAGTGGCACGTTTCTCTCAAAGATTCTAGCTCGAGTTTTTTTTTCACTTGGATGTCTTCAACTTATCTTCAAGATGCTCCTTGTTGATCTCTTAATGCTTTAAAGAAGACTGTTGAAGTGGAGCCCACTCAACTGACATACTTCTAGAAGAAACAAAAATAGGTGACAACTGTCAAGTCATGACAACTAGCAAAGTTGTTTTGAGGTTCCCATTTTAAGGAACCTTTCTGATGAGCATTCTGAAGATACATCCGAATGATGATTCTGATGTTAGGTGAAAAAATATCCTTTCTAAATAGATCTTTATGATGAAGTACAACTGATATAGCTTTCTGAAGTAACACAATTTCATCATACATAACACTTCTTCACAACACAAAGCATTCTAAAGTAAACTGCTTCATAAATAGAAAGTGAAGGAACAATTGTTGGTGTGTTAGTGTTTTGTCCAAGTTTATATTGCATAATGACTTTAGTCTTCCATTTTGATGTTGCACATTAGATATTCTCACGGATAGATTCAACTTTCAATTTGGTTGCATCAGGAAATGCTTTAACATCAATCTTTTGATGAGCCCTCGGTATATGTTGCTGGATATGGAAAATATGATGTCTTTAACTTCAATCTTTCGATGAGTCAACTTCCTTCAGTGGCTACATATGGAAGACAAAATGGTGTCTTTGAGAAGTAGGCTTGAACCATTTTGAACTTCATTTTGAAGTTCCATTCTCAAAGTCATGATCATCATCATTTTGAAGTTGAATGCTTTCTTGTAGCCTTTGATGTGTCTTAAATTTAAAGCCTTTGTTGCCTTGCATTTTTTCATGTTCAAGTACTCAGAGTGAAGCATCTTTCATCATTCAGATGGGACTGCAAGGAATCTTTTGAAGCCTTTACTCATGATAGTATTTATGAGACATTATTTCTAAGATATGTTCTAAGCACTTCAGAATGCATGCACATATTCGCTTCTTAAGAATATTTAGCACTGAAACACTTAAGAAGAATGTTGGTCATCACATAATCTCATCATCTTTACAATTTTCTTCTTTAATGGTTTGTCATAATTAAAACTAGGGATGTGGATTCAACAACTACAGTTCTTGGTTCTCACTTGGTTGCACTGAGTAAAACAGTTTTATAAAACCCCTTTGATTAAGTATCAAGTTTAAGTTTGAACCAAGCTTTTGTAACAACATAATTAAGTGCACAAAAAAAGTAAATAAGAAACATAAAAGAAAGACATGACACACCAAGGAGTTATACTAGTTCACCCGACTTGGCTTCGTCCAGTCCCTACAACTACAGGCTTCCCACTAAGACCAAACACCCTATGGTATTCTTTATTTTCTGAAGCCTCCAAAAGCTCCTATAACTTGGAATTATTTATTTCCTAAAGCCTCCCTAGGCTCCTACAACTAGTATTCTCTAAGCCTCTGCACTCTCACCCAAGTATTCTTTCAACAAGCTTCTCTCGGCTTCACCCTCTATAGCACCTACTACTAGACACATATAACAACCTGTTATGTTCCCTAGGCCCTAAGAAGCAGTAGTTATTTGACTTCTCTTCATAGCCGTCTTTATCAAAACCTCTACTAGACACATACAACCACCTGTTGTATTCCTAAAACTTCATAAGCAGTAGTCACCTTACTACTATTCTAAGTTTTCTTCAACAACACTTACTACTGCCTACGCACAACAATTTTTGTGGTCCCTTCACACCAATGGAGTGGTGGACAAAAAAAATTTGGTTTAGGCACAAAGGCTTTCACCTAGAGTGTTTCGGGCTAAGGAAGTCCTTCAAATAGGGCTTTGTCAAACCCAGTACTTGGCAATCTTCCTTCCACTTAGCTCATTCGTACTTAATCAATTTATAGATTTAATCAAGGAGTTAGATGTTTGTAGTTGTTGGGGATTGAATTAAATACTACATGAGTTATCCATGTCCATGCATGTAGTTATTCTGCCGATTCAATCTCCTCCATACAACTCCATTGAGTTGTCTTCTTCATCTCTGCTTTTGCTCCACTATCACCAACTTCCACCTTATAACCATTGAAGGATCCACTAAGAAAGATTCGTTATTGCTATGCTATGATCTTGGTGGTTTCCATATGAATTCAAATTTTGACTCATGGGATGTTTTTCGAAGATTGTTTTTGCATCAAGTGTTTTGGAGAAGAGTTTATTATTGGTTTCTACCATTTTTCTTCTATTGTTGGTTGTTGGTTCTTTTTTACTAGGACAATTGTCTCCTTTGAGTTCCTATGACTTGGACTATGTCAAGGATCACAAAGAACAATAGCATTAGGATCAATGTTGTCCAAAAACTAATGCATCTTGACTAGTGTGTGCTTATAGAGTATAAGACATATTTGTCTTCACGTTCTAATTCCAATGCATCTTTTGATGACCCTCAAGCCATGTGTAACTTCTGATATGTACCCCTTGACTCAAGTCATCCCCAGCATCATGCATATGATCATATACGACATCTGATATTTGCACTTTGACCCGAAAAATATGATTGTCTTTCTAGCTTTTGAATAGCTCTCATTTTGTTAGTCCTACTTGTGATTAGAAAATTTTTCATTGAGAATCTTCCACTATAGCTTATGCTTCACACTTGTGTTATGCTTCTGAATATGACTTGTCTTAATAAGAACACTAAAAGCAAAAATTAGTATCTAAGTTCGAAAAAAATTCGGTTTTACTTCATAGTGGTTTATCATCATTAAAATAATTAGTTCCTAGAGGGACTTGTCTCAACATATTTTGCTTACCTTTTTAATTGACTATTGCGCTGGCAATTGAAAGACCTTTAACTTCATTATTGAAGCAACATTAGCAAGCCTCATTAATGCTCATAACCATCTTTTGTTACTATTCTTGGTTCTTTTCTGGTTGTTCTCTTTCAAGGAACATCACCACTAGAGACTTCTCATCTCAATGCAAACACAACAACACCAATTAATGATAGGAAATATGTCTTAATTCTCTTTCAAAGGTTTCAATTCTCTCACAAATGACAAGATTTCCCTCTTCTCAAATCATTTTCTTAAGGATAGGCAACATGTCTTAATTCTTTTAATCATATTATCCCAACTAAAAACCTCCCTTATTTTAACAATTAAAAATTACTAGCATGCTTAAGCCTAATGAACACCTAACAGACTTCATCACTATGGACAAGTTTGTTGGGAGTCTTTTTTTTTTAAGTATAGACCACATGTATCCTTCTTTGGGGACAATCCTTCTCAGGTCAGATAGAACCACTGTAAGTAACAAAGCATTCCCTCTGATTATTTAAAGCACTTGTGCGCTCAAAACTCCTTGTATGGAGTCATTTAAATGCACTATTAATTTGTTGAAATATTGTGTGATTTAATGTTCCTTACTTACATTTCCTATTGCATCATATTATCTTCCTTCTGCCTTTCATTTCCTTTATTATGGCATAGGAAATAAGTATTTGATTTAGGCTCAATTTTATCTTATATATTGATAATCTTCATTTTTGTTATATAAATCCAAAACGCATGATTTTGGATGCTTCTTACTAATTGTAGAATGTCTCACTTTCATTGTTATATTCTTGATGTTATCTTAGATGTTTATTACCAAGGTATATGGCGAAGAACTTGTTGGTAAATGTATTAAAGTTTGGTGGCCACTAGATCAAATATAAGTACATGGTTTTTTTTTAATTTGTGACAAGTTGCGACTAAGATTTTGGGTTAATCATGGATCAAGGAAATGAGTGTTGTGTGTATGCACACTAGAAACCTTTTGCATTGTATCTAGCTTATATCTTTGGTGTAGCTATTACCTTGTCATTTGATTTTAATATACCATTGCAACATATTTGGATTTATCTAGGATGAATTACTTTGATAAATATTTTTTAAAATTATTTTTGAACAAGTTATCATGACTCATTATTTTGAGCTAAACATTTCCGTTTATGGCTTATTTTTTGTATTTTTTTTAACTCCTTATTGAAATTGTTAACTATTTCTTATTGTATTTAGACCAATATTATATTTAGTGAATTGTGGCTATGTTGATTTGAATGAGCTTTTCTTTTAACAAATCTTTTGAGTCAATTGGTGGGGGTTTGAGAAAGATTTATATTTAAATTGAAGTATTGAAACTAGTGATATGTTTATTTTGTTTGTTTTTAACACTATTGCATGCATATTAAATTTCTTCACACATTACATTTACTTTTTTGTGAAGTATAGTATACAAATATAAATTATATATTATTGTTTATACATAAAATTTTGTAGGTTTTATGAAGGTGTTATGGGTGATTTTTATGATGCTCGTAACGTGCACAAGGTGATGTGGAAGCTATATTATATTCTCTTTATTCGCTCATCCTTTCATATGTATTACAATAAAACTTTTTGACTTTTTTTTCATATTTCTTTACCTATTTAAATAATAATGTATTTTTTGCTACTACAACAAACTCAAGATGTGATAGTTTTTTAAAGGTTTAAAATTTCATTACCACTAGCTTTTATATTCTCTTTTGACAGTTATCTCTATCTAGATTGTGTATGATGGTGGTGGTGAGGAATGGATAATTCTTAAAGAGAAAAAATGGAACCCCATCAAAACGGGTGATAATTCAAACACGGTGAGTCTTTGCCTTGAGTTTTGTATATTAAGCTTTTTTTACATTTATATTAATGGCAATTATTTCTTTTAACAGGGTCACGGAATTCTTTGCCTAAAGCATATTGCTTCTGCTGATTTGTATGTACTGCTTATTGTTGATGTCATTTATTATAGAAGTCATCTCTTTAGTTTTATTGTTTGATAAATTATATTAAAAATACTTTTGCTAGTGTTACCCTCTTGTGAGCAATGTTGACACTTATACATGATCTACTTGGTTGGTTAACTTTGTTATTGTATCTACAAATATGTTTTTGTCTACGCCCTATGCTAAATTTAAAAATAAGGATTCTTGATATGATTTTTGCTATGGCATAGTTCTAAACAAATTATTTGAAGTTTCTTTTCAATTTGTCAGTCTAGTTGTTGTATTGTTGTGTATTATGATGTTCTAGCCATTATGTGTGTTTGTTAAAGTGTCTTTGTTATTGCTGCAAATAAAAAAACAACACAAACATAAAATTCTTGTCATATATTTCAATTGGATGTGGAGATGAATGTTAAGTGTTATAAAATCATTGACCATACTTATAATATTTTAAAATTAAAATAGTGTATTGCATTAAGTGTTCCTTTAGAATTTGGGTTTGTTGCCATAAAAGATTCAATTGGATATGACCTATTCGTTGTTGTATTCAATGATTGTGCTTTCTATTTGTGTATTTAACTTCACCTATGAGTTTGGCCTCGTTAGTTCACATTTTTATATATTTATAATTATATCAGGCCTCCTAAAAAGAGAGGAAAAACAAGTGTTGGTGAATTCAAAAAGGAAAGAAAAATGGATTCTTCTACTATAAGGTTTATGAATGAAATGAATTATCATTTGATTCATTCTTTATTTGATGTCTTAGTTTTTATTTTAATTTATAGTAGTGGAGTAGCCTCTTTGAGTAAATCAAAAGGGGTACCATGAAGTCTAACACGTCCAAATATGGCAGAAAAATCTCATCATAAGGCTATAAGGGTTCCAATATTGATGTTAGCATACCAAAAACCTCTACCTAGTATGTACAAGAATATCCAAAGACCGTTTTTCCCTCCAAAGAAAAATCTACCAAAAGTTGTGGAATTGAGGCCAAGAGTGGAAAGCAATGTGGAAGAAACTAGTTCACATTTACTCTCCTTTTATACTCTCTATTTAAACATCTATTTGTAATCCTCTAATTATTGGTAGCAGTTTTTTTTATTTGTAGTCAAGTGGTTCTAGTGCTAGTAAGGCCAGTATATCAATTTTTTTCCAACTTCTAGGTGGATTTTATTTGAGGAGGTTGATGAGAACATTTGGTTAGCAACCTTGATAAAAAAAAAAAATTGGTTCTTCCTTGTAACAATAGGTTGACAATACTTTACTATAATCTTGTATGAAAATGTGTGTTATGAAATATATATACATTAAAGTTGAGGTACTAACCATGGAGAATAACTTTGTTTGATTTAGTGTGTTTGGATTGCATTCAAATCATGATGGAGCATGGTGAGGTGGGTCAAACTTAATTTTGACCATAAGTTTGCATGTTTGGTTATCTTTATATAATCAATTATGGTCATTATACCCCCAAAATCAATTTTGATTCAAAGTATCCAAACAAAATTCTCATAAAAAATTACTTTTTTGATATTTGTTATCCAAATAAAAACCATGTTATTTCATAATCAATTCTAACCACAATCAATTATGTTCAATAAATTTCATTTAAAATCAATTTTGTCACCACTAATCCAAACATATACCTATTTGGTTCTAATGTTCATCTATGAGTTCAATCTTAATTAGTAAATGGAAATCATAATGCTATCAAGAATTGGTTCTTAAGGAATACTTCTTCTCTGTAATTTGAAGATAGATCTTACCAATATCGAGGAAGCTGAGGCATATCCAAATGAATAAGGAGATTTCTTCTTGCTTCTTCTCCCTAATCTAAAGACAGATCTAAGTGAATAGAAGAAGTAAATAACTGAAGAGGTGCCAAAAAATTTGTCATCCTATCTAGAATAACTATTATGGAATATAATTTTCATATTCCGAAATAGGTATTTTGGAATAAGTTTTTCAGATCCATATACACTTCTGGAATATTTTTCCAGAATAAAATACTCCTCTAGAATGATCATTCCATAACAAGGGTGCTTGGGTGAAGGATATTTTTGTCTGTTGCAGCTTTTAGAGGTAGGGAAGAAAAAAGGGGTGCAAGAAGTAAAAGTCTTATTCCAAACGCCATAATTTCCTGGCAACTGCTTGGGGCACCTAGCATTTTTGCTGGGATACCCAGCAGCTTTTAAAAATGATGGGTATTTTTGGTTATAATAATAGGAGGTTTCATTTTTTCATTTCTGTAGCGCCTTTTTTTCGCAAAATCTCACACCCTTAGTGTAAGTTACTTTCATTAGCTTCCATTAGGCTCCGTTTTTTAGCAATTTTTGTCTCTGGTGGTGTATGTGCATTGTTGACAACGATACGGTGAAGTTGGGTGGTTATTTGTTATCGGAGAAGATGAGGTACGCAAAAAAAATTTAGAAACATACGGATTGTTGATCCGTAGATTTTAATTTTTTTAAAATCATAAATAAAAATTTTTGAATTATATATTTAATTTGTTGTGTAGTGTAATTTTTTTTAATAGTTTTATCAATTTTAGAAATATTGATTTGGTGATATTATTTTATAGTGGTATAAAAAAATGTATTTAGTAATTAGATTGGTAAAAAAATGATAATGTATATAAACTTTTAAAAATTGCTAAAACTAACATTAGATTGCTTAAAAATAAATTTAGTAATTAATTGAAAATAATTTAGTAATTAGATTGGTAAAAGTAATATTAGATTGCTTTAACAACTTTGTGTATACATTTAACTAAATTATGTATTTGCATGTTTAACTGAATGATGTATTTATTAGAATTTATATGATATTTTAATGAAGATATCTAGTGAAAATATAGGTTGTGCTAAATGATGTACAATACATTTATTTTTATTTTGTATAGAGCTATATTTATGTCGATAACAAATGAGGTGATCGTATAATTTTTTTATGTTGTATTTTGTTTATCATTGAATTTGTTAAATGTTTTATTAAGATGGACGAAGAACAGTCGATGTATGATAGTATCATGTTTGAAGAAGTTGATATGAATATTGAAAATGAAAAAGATGTTGGCGTGAAAGTAGAACACGTTGATTGCTCTGATACTTTTAATACTTCTCAGGTATTTGTGTAATTTGTTGTTGGTACAGTAATTATGTTACATAAATGTTTGTTGATGTCAGACCTTTTTTGAATTATGTTATAGTTGTTTGCTTGTCGTGATGAAGTTTTACATTGGACTCGATCGGTGGCTCATGACATTGGATTTGTTGTCGTGATAATGAGGTCAGACACCAATGCTGGCGTTAGAGGAAAGGCCTCATTTATGTTAATAGCTTGTGAAAGGAGTGGTGAGTATGGCCTAAGAAGATTGATTTGGTAAGAATATGCACTGGCACAAAATGTGGATGCCCGTTTAAATTGCGTGTGAAGCTAGTTTTGGGAGGAGAATGATGGATGGTGAAGTTAATTTGTGGGGTTCACAATCATGAAATGGAAAAGTCATTAGTTAGACATCCATATGCGGGTCGACTAACTAAAGATGAGAAGATTGTTGTTGCTCATATGACAAAGTCCATGGTGAAGCCAAGAAATATTCTTTTGAGGTTGAAGGAGCACAATGCAAACAGTTATACAACAATCAAACAAATTTACAATGCCAAACATGCTTACCGTTCTTCCGTAAGAGGGAGTAACACTAAAATGCAACAACTCATGATGTTACTTGACAGAGATCAAGATATTCATTGGCATAGGATGAAGGAGGAAAATGTTGTACGTGACTTGTTTTGGAGTCATCCTGATACAGTCAAATTAACCAATTCTTGTAATTTGGTTTTTTTTTTTATTGACAGTACCTAAAAAACAAATAGGTACAAACTGTCGTTGCTTGATATTGTTGGTGTTACACCAACAAGAATGACATTCTCCGCTGCTTTTGCTTACTTGGAAGGAGAATATCTTAATAATGTTGTTTGGGCTCTATAGTGGTTTCGGGGTCTTTTCATGAGAGTTGATGCACTCCCCGTGGTTATTATCACCGACAGAGATTTGTCTTTGATGAATGAAGTGAAAATTTTATTCTCGGATGCTACGAACTTTCTATGTCAGTTTTACATTGACAAGAATATGAAGACAAAGTGCAAAACCTTGGTTGCTCAAAAGAATGCATGGGATTATGTCATGGAGGCTTGGGGGATTTGGTTGATTGTCGATGTGAGAGTTCTTTTGATGAGTACCTTAAAAACTTTGAAATGGATTGCTCTCCATGACCTATGTTTGTGGACTATGTGTGTCAAACATGGGTGATTCCCCACAAAGAAAAATTTATGAAAGCATGGACCACAACCACTAACAACTATGAATATCGTTTTTTGTTTGTGTTGATTTGTTTAAGTGTTGACTTAAATGAAAATTTTGCGGTTGTTTATACGTTGTTGTATATTTCATTTGTAGGGTTGAGAGTGCTCATTGGTCATTAAAGAAACTCCTATAAAACTCTGTTGGTGACATATGCAGTGTTTGGGAAGCAATGAACAACGTGATGACACTTCAACACACCCAAATTAAAGCATCTTTTGAGACAAGCACGTACGTGGTTGGGCATGTGTTTAAAGTTATCTTGTACAAAAAACTACTTGACATGGTATCAAGGTACGCATTAAATGAAATTACTGCTGAGTATGAGCGTGTACCTTATGCAGGCACAAACCTTTCACGTTGTGGATGTGTCATGAGGACTACCCATGGTCTTCCATGTGCATGTGAGTTGTCTAAATATGTTGTTGGCTCCATACCACTAGAGACAATCCACATTTTTTGGTTGAGACTTAGTTTTTCAGATCAAGGGTTATGTGAGGCAGAGGTGACCATAACTGAGGAGATGGAAACCATATCGAAACGATTTGAGCAGCTCAATGTTTGTGGCAAAGTACATTTGAAGACAAAGCTGCAAAAAATTGTTTATCCTGATCTGAACTCTATGTGTCCTCCTCTAGAAAAGGTGAAGAACAAGGGTGCTCCAAAAAAACCACTGACCAAACAACAAAAGTCAACAAAACGTGATCCGTCTTATTAGGAGTATGTTGATGCGTTACACTCTGTGCAAAATAGTAATTCTTCAGTGAAACATAGTGCATCATCATCTGAGCAACCAATACAAAGACGGAATATTCTAATGTTGGATCAATTTCATTCATGCATCCAAGACTCTATTGAAAACATTATTAATGTCAAAGCAGATGGTAACTATGATTATCGGACAATAGCTGCCTTATTGGGTATAGGTGCAAAATTGTGGTCATTGGTGCGCAACCATCTACATAAAGAACTGACAAGCTGGTCGGAAGAGTATATCAACTTGCTTAGTGACATAGAGAGATTTAAGGAATTAAAGTGTTACCTACTTGTTTACGGATCATCTATGGTGATTATCTATGGTGCGTAAGTTTATTGTTATGTCACTTTTTGTTAAAATAACATTTAAGTAACCACTATTTGTTGTTTGTTACATGTAGGTTACCATGGACAAGTGGATGAATATTACGGATATGGGATATGTCATTGTTTCACAATACAACGTGATCATTGATTCTCTTTCACGACAACAAAGCATGACATTTTTTCCTCTTAAAAGTCAGCCACCACCAAATTCGTCGGTGCCTCGTGTAATATGCATTAGTCATGTGTATGAGAATCATTTTGTACAGGTAATTGCATAATTATGATGTTAGTATAAGTGCTGATTATGTAGTTGGTTATCTTACATTGAATCTGTTTGTCGTCATGTAACAGGTTTTTTTATGAGACTATTGTCCTTTACCACCATTGGCGTTGTTGTGGAATACGCATTGTCATTATCAGGCAAAGCAGTGGCCTACCCCATACATAGGTAGAATGCAGCGTTACACAAAGTTGTCTAGGATGAAAACCGAATTTGTTGAATTAGGTGAAGAATGAACATAAAATATGTTATTTCCACTTACATTTGTGTGAATAATTATTTTGTTGACATTCATGTAAATAATAATTTATTTCCACTAATTATTTTAAAAATTTAATCCATAAGTAAGTACTTTTAAAATAATAAGCATACGGTTTCATTAGCTAATGGACACGAATTTAAACATTACATTAACTTACAACATAGTTGAAACAAATCGAAAATGCATCAAAAGCTACAATTAACTAATACTAATTTTGCATTTAATCATGTTGTGACTGAGACATGTCATCTTCCATTTTGATTACTGGTTTACTAAAAACAGCTAAAATTTTTATTGGGCCAAATTGTTTCCAGTAATTAGACTATACTAAGACCTTCAGCACGTCATTGTTAGTTTTCACCTCAATAATTTCAAGTTTGATAACTTTTTTTGAATACCCAGAATGACCTGGCTGTCAAAAAAACAATCGCCTTACCATTTGTGATTCATGAATACCATAAGGAGGAATCCCTTAAGGTGCAACTTACTTGATCACATCCTTCAGTCCATTGATGCTACATCCCGAAGGAATGTCAAATCTTTTTGAATTTTTTCCTGTGAACGAGTAACCCACAAAGTCGTGTTGGCATGACATGTTCCACCTCTCGTTGTAATATAGCAGGGCATCATAAGTAGAAGTCATAGTGGCATGAAGTTTAATATATCATCTGATGTTCTACCAATGGTACATAATAACTCAATCGGGCCAACACACGAGTATTGATCATTACACATTAACATTGTGTTAACATCATCATCATTTTTCAATTACATAGATTGAAAGGCAAATTGGTTACCTGTATCTGCGAAAGGTGTTGCCGGTAGTAAATTTCATCCAAATATTGATCGTCGGTTAGTTGAAGGGTATTGTGCATTTTGTTTTTTCGCGTTTCAAAACCACAATCATTAGGTACTCGAATGGGTATCGAAGTGGAATTTTGGAAATAAACACCAGATTGGTTGTGAATAATCGATCCATTCAGAAAAATAAAAGCTAATCTAGAGTTGACAATGATCTGACTGCTCGTTTCTCCCAAAAATGCCATAGTTTCTTGTAAGATTTGGTTTCTAAAGGTAGATTGGGCGAGAATGTGTGATTTTTGAGAGTCCTGGTGTGATATATATAGATGTTGTTCACTGAGATTGCTTGTGTTATTTTTTTTTTAAAATAGACACGTGCCACTTCCTATGTGTTGTCAAGTACAACAATGTTGTGTCATGCTTTAATTTTGCATCAAACATGCATTGTTACTATCAGAAATAAAACAACTGAGCAGTCATTTCTATGTCAGTACGTACGTGTAGTATTCATTTTTTTAAACAGACGCATGTGATTCATAGTTTATTGTCAACTTTGAGAATGATTTATGATGCTTCAATGTTACAAAAAAACATACATTCGTAATTTGTTATGGACAAATTAATTTATTCTTCAAATCAACATTAACGACTAATTAACGATATACGAATGAAAAAAATTATTATAAAATAATTAAAAACGTGTCCATAAGTAACGCACCAAAATTATAAATTAACCAAATTCAAAATCAATACAAAATGTACCAAATAAATAAATTATCCAAAAAATTAAAATTGACATATATAAGGAAAACAAAAAACAAAAAAAAAACAACTTCAATGTCTGTACGTCGCCTACGTCTCGATCTGTGACCTACAGTTGGTTGGCTAATGCAGCTTCTTGTGATGCTTAAACATTCTTCAACAACAGTATAGACTTTTGTTCCTTCGGTCAGGATCCTCGGGTTCAGAAGTCTCTCCAACTTATCAGCAATTATTACATAACCATCCTAGTAAGTGAAAAAAAAAACAAACATAACAATTGTTAGTAATAAAATAGAAAAGAAAACAACGAACACAAAATACCAAAAAAAAAAATATTACTACTGCATGTCCAAGATGATGTACGCCACCGGTTGCTGATGCACATCTGGTTCAACAAATGTGTCATATTGCTGAACCGGCGGAACTCTAGGAGGATCCCCTAGTTGTGTCGGGCTCATGAATGGGTGCAAAATCATGTAGAATCAATCCATGTAATCTGACAAATACTAGCTAGGCACTACACAAATTTTCCCTACAGGTGCAATGTAGTCACTGAACTACATCCATCTATCATCCATTTCTTCAATAGAGACCGAAGGCGCAGTAGGATGTGGCAGAATAGTCTGGATGTATGCAAACTGTCGTAGAACCCTCTTCGATTGGTGAATGACCGTCAAGGGACCCAATCTGAGATGACCGAAAAATAATGAGATGACCTCAAATTCTCTAAATGAACGGTGGTCACCATACGGAATCCAGCACACTACGTCATGGGTCAGTTTGTCCAGACACCTGTGATACATCGACACAGGCAATGCTTTGCCTGAGGTCCATTGGCATGCACACAGTCTTCTCTCGTCGTAATCCTCGGTAGCTAAGGCGGAACCAATGGATGGGAAATGTTCGTAGATCCAACACTAAATATATTTTGCAAACATATTCATTAAAATATGAGACAACATATAATAATCAATGTCAATGAAAAAAAATCATAACATTTGAACTAACCTTTAATAGAGTGATATATCCTGCAAGCTGCCTCACCGTGCTCTTTGATGCCTCATTTAAATTATCATACATGTACACAAGTGCAGTAGCACCCCAAGCGTAAGTCCCACTCTGCATCAAGTCACGCAGTGCATCCAAGAATACCCCACGCAAATGGTAACTATGATTATCGGACAATAGCTGCCTTATTGGGTATAGGTGCAAAATCGTGGTCATTGGTGCGCAACCATCTACATAAAGAACTGACAAGCTGGTCGGAAGAGTATATCAACTTGCTTAGTGACATAGAGAGATTTAAGGAATTAAAGTGTTACCTACTTGTTTACGGATCATCTATGGTGATTATCTATGGTGCGTAAGTTTATTGTTATGTCACTTTTTGTTAAAATAACATTTAAGTAACCACTATTTGTTGTTTGTTACATGTAGGTTACCATGGACAAGTGGATGAATATTACGGATATGGGATATGTCATTGTTTCACAATACAACGTGATCATTGATTCTCTTTCACGACAACAAAGCATGACATTTTTTCCTCTTAAAAGTCAGCCACCACCAAATTCGTCGGTGCCTCGTGTAATATGCATTAGTCATGTGTATGAGAATCATTTTGTACAGGTAATTGCATAATTATGATGTTAGTATAAGTGCTGATTATGTAGTTGGTTATCTTACATTGAATCTGTTTGTCGTCATGTAACAGGTTTTTTTACGAGACTATTGTCCTTTACCACCATTGGCGTTGTTGTGGAATACGCATTGTCATTATCAGGCAAAGCAGTGGCCTACCCCATACATAGGTAGAATGCAGCGTTACACAAAGTTGTCTAGGATGAAAACCGAATTTGTTGAATTAGGTGAAGAATGAACATAAAATATGTTATTTCCACTTACATTTGTGTGAATAATTATTTTGTTGACATTCATGTAAATAATAATTTATTTCCACTAATTATTTTAAAAATTTAATCCATAAGTAAGTACTTTTAAAATAATAAGCATACGGTTTCATTAGCTAATGGACACGAATTTAAACATTACATTAACTTACAACATAGTTGAAACAAATCGAAAATGCATCAAAAGCTACAATTAACTAATACTAATTTTGCATTTAATCATGTTGTGACTGAGACATGTCATCTTCCATTTTGATTACTGGTTTACTAAAAACAGCTAAAATTTTTATTGGGCCAAATTGTTTCCAGTAATTAGACTATACTAAGACCTTCAGCACGTCATTGTTAGTTTTCACCTCAATAATTTCAAGTTTGATAACTTTTTTTGAATACCCAGAATGACCTGGCTGTCAAAAAAACAATCGCCTTACCATTTGTGATTCATGAATACCATAAGGAGGAATCCCTTAAGGTGCAACTTACTTGATCACATCCTTCAGTCCATTGATGCTACATCCCGAAGGAATGTCAAATCTTTTTGAATTTTTTCCTGTGAACGAGTAACCCACAAAGTCGTGTTGGCATGACATGTTCCACCTCTCGTTGTAATATAGCAGGGCATCATGAGTAGAAGTCATAGTGGCATGAAGTTTAATATATCATCTGATGTTCTACCAATGGTACATAATAACTCAATCGGGCCAACACACGAGTATTGATCATTACACATTAACATTGTGTTAACATCATCATCATTTTTCAATTACATAGATTGAAAGGCAAATTGGTTACCTGTATCTGCGAAAGGTGTTGCCGGTAGTAAATTTCATCCAAATATTGATCGTCGGTTAGTTGAAGGGTATTGTGCATTTTGTTTTTTCGCGTTTCAAAACCACAATCATTAGGTACTCGAATGGGTATCGAAGTGGAATTTTGGAAATAAACACCAGATTGGTTGTGAATAATCGATCCATTCAGAAAAATAAAAGCTAATCTAGAGTTGACAATGATCTGACTGCTCGTTTCTCCCAAAAATGCCATAGTTTCTTGTAAGATTTGGTTTCTAAAGGTAGATTGGGCGAGAATGTGTGATTTTTGAGAGTCCTGGTGTGATATATATAGATGTTGTTCACTGAGATTGCTTGTGTTATTTTTTTTTTAAAATAGACACGTGCCACTTCCTATGTGTTGTCAAGTACAACAATGTTGTGTCATGCTTTAATTTTGCATCAAACATGCATTGTTACTATCAGAAATAAAACAACTGAGCAGTCATTTCTATGTCAGTACGTACGTGTAGTATTCATTTTTTTAAACAGACGCATGTGATTCATAGTTTATTGTCAACTTTGAGAATGATTTATGATGCTTCAATGTTACAAAAAAACATACATTCGTAATTTGTTATGGACAAATTAATTTATTCTTCAAATCAACATTAACGACTAATTAACGATATACGAATGAAAAAAATTATTATAAAATAATTAAAAACGTGTCCATAAGTAACGCACCAAAATTATAAATTAACCAAATTCAAAATCAATACAAAATGTACCAAATAAATAAATTATCCAAAAAATTAAAATTGACATATATAAGGAAAACAAAAAACAAAAAAAAAACAACTTCAATGTCTGTACGTCGCCTACGTCTCGATCTGTGATCTACAGTTGGTTGGCTAATGCAGCTTCTTGTGATGCTTAAACATTCTTCAACAACAGTATAGACTTTTGTTCCTTCGGTCAGGATCCTCGGGTTCAGAAGTCTCTCCAACTTATCAGCAATTATTACATAACCATCCTAGTAAGTGAAAAAAAAAACAAACATAACAATTGTTAGTAATAAAATAGAAAAGAAAACAACGAACACAAAATACCAAAAAAAAAAATATTACTACTGCATGTCCAAGATGATGTACGCCACCGGTTGCTGATGCACATCTGGTTCAACAAATGTGTCATATTGTTGAACCGGCGGAACTCTAGGAGGATCCCCTAGTTGTGTCGGGCTCATGAATGGGTGCAAAATCATGTAGAATCAATCCATGTAATCTGACAAATACTAGCTAGGCACTACACAAATTTTCCCTACAGGTGCAATGTAGTCACTGAACTACATCCATCTATTATCCATTTCTTCAATAGAGACCGAAGGCGCAGTAGGATGTGGCGGAATAGTCTGGATGTATGCAAACTGTCGTAGAACCCTCTTCGATCGGTGAATGACCGTCAAGGGACCCCATCTGAGATGACCGAAAAATAATGAGATGACCTCAAATTCTCTAAATGAACGGTGGTCACCATACGGAATCCAGCACACTACGTCATGGGTCAGTTTGTCCAGACACCTGTGATACATGAGGTCCATTGGCATGCACACAGTCTTCTCTCGTCGTAATCCTCGGTAGCTAAGGCGGAACCAATGGATGGGAAATGTTCGTAGATCCAACACTAAATATATTTTGCAAACATATTCATTAAAATATGAGACAACATATAATAATCAATGCCAATGAAAAAAAATCATAACATTTGAACTAACCTTTAATAGAGTGATATATCCTGCAAGCTGCCTCACCGTGCTCTTTGATGCCTCATTTAAATTATCATACATGTACACAAGTGCAGTAGCACCCCAAGCGTAAGTCCCACTCTGCATCAAGTCACGCAGTGCATCCAAGAATACCCCGTGCACGTGTGTGGCATCTTGTTAGCAAAGAGTGTGTATCCAAGCAGATGCAACAAATATGCCCGCGCTGCTACAATCCAATGACATGCATCGATTTTCATCTAATACACGTCTCGAAACCACAATAGTCGAACATAAGAGTCATGACATTGAATTATCTTCGCTCTTGCCTCTGTAGTGTCGACCTCGAGTAATTCTACCAACATGTCGACAACATCATCGACATGAAGTTGCTTGAAGCTGTGGAATGCCCCTATGATAGGCAAATGTAGCAATGATGCCACGTCATCCAAGGTGATAGTCACCTCTCCGACGGGTAAATGGATACTACTAGTTTCCTTATGCCAGCATTCCATAAAAGCAAACATTAGTCCTCAATCGCCTATATCTAGGGAACATGCTATCAAAGGACTTAGTTCGCTAGCAGCCACAAGGCCTTCAATCTCTGGAGCAGGCCTCCCGAACTTAGCCATCTTCCTTCCATGGGAAGATAGCTTCACCTCAGGACGTTCCTGCGAACAATAATATCGATCATGTAAAAAAAATAATTAAGTTGTAAACTACGTATTTTATGTTTTCTAAGATTCCAGACTCTCAGAGCAATATGATTTTCAAAATATCTCAGAACTAATGTGTCATGAGGTCCGCCTGGAAAACCCTCAACATCAATAATCACTTCTTCAACAGGTGTTTCTTATTGCTCTTCGTTCAATTCCTCTGTGGCAGTAGGAGGATCCTCAACAACACACTCTTGTTGTCATTGCCTACAAGCAGATGTTGTAGGCCTTCGTCGCTGGGGCATCATCGTCACTCACCTCTCTCCTCCCAGGGCTTTCCTACTCCTCGGCCTAAAGCACGACCAACACCTCTAGTTCTAACCATTATTTGCACAATATTTTTTAAACTATTTTGAATTTTTGTTTCAATCAACTATGTTAAAATATTTTGAATTTTTGTTTTCAATCCTTTTTTAAAAAATAACTAACAATTTTAAATTATTTTAAAATCTTGTTTCAATATTTTTTTTAACTAACTAACAATTTTAAAATATTTTAAATTTTGTATTCATTTTTTGAAAAATAACTAAAAATTTTAAAATATTTAAAATTTTGTATTCGTTTTTTATAAAATAACTAACAATTTTAAAATATTTTAAATTTTGAATCCATTTTTTTTAAAATAACTAACAATTTTAAATTATTTTAAAATATGCTTTTAATCATCTTTTAAAACTAACTAACAATTTGAGTATATTTTAAATTTTGCTTTCAATCATTTTATAAAACTAACTTACATTTTTAAAATATTTTAAATTTTGTTTTCAGTCATTTTTTAAAAATAACTAACAATTTAAAATTATTTTAAAATATGGTTTTAATATTTTTTTAACTAACTAACAATTTTAAATATTGTATTCTCTTTTTAAAAAAATAATTAACAGTTTTAAATATTTTAAATTTTGTATCCATTTTTTTAAAAATAACCAACAATTTTAAATTATTTTAAAATATGATTTTTAACGAACTAACAATTTTAAAATATTTTTTTACTCATCTTCTAAAACTAACTAACAATTTTAGTATATTTTAAATTTCGCTTTCAATCATTTTTTAAAACTAACTAACATTTTAAAAATATTTTAAATTTTGTTTTTAGTCATTTTTTAAAAATAACTAACAATTTTAAATTATTTTAAAATATGGTTTCAATCTTCTTTTTTAACTAACTCACAATTTTAAAATATTTTAAATTTTTGTTTAAATCAATTTTTAAATTTTTTTAAAAATTATTTTATAATTTTTTTCACCAATCTAATTATTAATCTAATTTTTTATTGTTTCTATACCACTATAAAATACCACTACAAAATAATATCACCAATCAATCCCTATAAGACTATTGCTAATATATAAAAAAATACTAAAACATAACAAACAAAAAATAAATCACAAAATAAATTTAGAATTAACAAAATTGTAAAACTAAATCAAAAACTAAATTAACATTTTTTTTTTAAAAAAAGTCATACGGCTTGGCAATCCGTATGACCATACGGATCAGCAATCCGTATGGGTAATACAGATTTTCAATCCGTATGATTTTTTCACAAAAAATTTGCCTCTACCTTAGCATTTACAGACAACACAAAACCATCACAAACATCACCAACGACATGACGAATGAAGGAGCAGCAATGCACAAACAACATAATGCACAAACAATAGGAGCATACTTACCTCAAACGAGAACGAAAAAGACAACGAAGAAGAAGCAGGAACCACGATGAAGAAGAACAACACCCACGAAGAAGAAGAACTAGCAACAGAGGAAGAAGAAGCAAGGAACGCGAACAAGCAACACGAGCAGATGCAGAACAAGCAGCACAAATGGAGGGAGAAGAAGTAGCACGAACACGAAGAGGAAGAAGAAAGATAGCAGCGCAGAGGAAGAATAAGGATTGTGGCGCACAATGAGTCATACGGACGAGTCACTATTCCTTTTAGGCAAAAGGTGAAGGACATTTTAGCCCTTTCACCTTCATTGCTGGTGTCCCAGCAAAAACACTGGGTGCCCAAAGCAACGGCCTAATTTCTTACTAAGCCGTGAATGTGACCCTTAAATTGACCCAACCCAGATACTAGCAATAGGTTGAGAGCAACTATAGGGATTTTCTTCCTACACCCCAACATTTTTTCCAATACACCCAACTATATATAACTCATTCGGATTAACCATACGGATTATGGATTGACCTTATGGAAAAAGAAATAAAAAAGCGTAAAGTTACAATTTTTTAAAATATGTTGGACGTAAATAAAATTTATTAATTCTAGGAAGAATAACCCATAACTACAAACAAAGAAACAAATGGCCCACAAATAAGATGACCATCAAATTTTTACCCTAAAACCAAGAAGAATTGGAAGCAAAGGCTCAGATTCCTCTATCTATCCATCCATCATCACCTTCGTACAACATCGGCTCAGATTCCTCTAGAATTTTATTTCCTGCTCCTATTCTAAATTTGCTAATTAAAAAAATACTATTAACACTTATACTAATATTTATGTATCATTAAGTAAAATTCTATCTTGCCAACTTTACTACACAATCTAATTTCTTTATATACTATTGAAACTAATATAAAGAAAAACTAATATAAAATCTCTTACAAAATAAATTTTATAAATATATCAAAACATTATGTTGCTATTGTTTGGCATATTATTATTTTATACAAATTATATATTTTTTTATTAAAGACAATCATATTCAAATTAAATAAAATTATTGTCAATGACAAGAAAAAATTCTAAATATTAATATAATACAATTATACATTTAAGATTTATATTTAATACAATTAATTCATAAACATGTTAATATTATTATTACATGAATTTAATGCCATGTTTATCGCTAACACACATCTTGATCCAAAATCATGATACTACTTTTACATTACATTACTTGCAATGTTACTACTAATATCATCTTATATCTTATATTATTATATTATATTATATGAACTCGATAGGCTTCTGAGTCGGTTTGTTACTTTCTTTCCTATATTTTTTTTTTCCTTTCTTTTCAATAGAAAAAAAAAAAAAAGCAAAAGCTCTCAAACAACAATTTCTGCTGGGTCTTCTCTTCAGAGTCAGACTCTAAAAGCAAGCATCTATCTTATTGATGGAAGCGTGTTTTGGTTATTTTATTTCATTTCATGATTCATGATCATCATCATCATCTTCTCTCGACAAAATCAATAACTGTCCACTTCTACTTCTTTTCACGTTTTCAATCGTTCTTGTTCTTGTCTTTGTTCTTTGATCTTCATTCATTCTTTTTTCGATCACCTCATTCTTAAAGAGAAACCATCAATAACCACCCTTCAGTTTCCGCAACAATCAATATTTTGTTTTTGTTTTCAAAAGATTGAATTTTAACCTTCTTTGAAAAAAATATCCCATCACCACCGTTATGTTGCTAAGAAACCCTTCTTTATACACAAACCCAGAACCCTGCCAGCACCTTGCTGAGTACAAGCTCAAGCATGGCTTCGATGGCTACAAAGCCATCCAAAAGCTCCTTGTGATTTCTCCAATTGGGAAAGCCAGTGTCAAGAAACCCAACACAAAGGTACCCAGATGCGGTTTCTGTAATGGGTGTGAAGGGAGATTCTATCTATGCCTGATTTGTTCTTCATTTTCATGTTTGGATCACACCCTTTTGCACCCTCAATCAGAAACAGGTCATGCTGTCTTTGTGGACATTGAAAGGGCTGAACTTTTTTGTGGGGTGTGCCGTGATCAATTGTATGACCCTGATTTTGACCAAGTTGTGATGTCTAAGCACTCATTGGGGGTGGCAAGTGGTGTCACTGGGAATGAAAGCATTGGCCAGAGATTGATCAAGAGGAGGAGATTGGCTTCTGGTGTTGTTGGATTGGATTTGCAGAAATCTAAGTGTAGAGTTTCCACCAAAGATCTGAGGGAAAAATCGTGTTACCCTGTGGGGTTGAGGGGGTTGAACAATCTTGGTAGCACGTGCTTCATGAATTCGGTGTTGCAAGTGTTGCTAAATGCACCTCCTTTCAGGGACTATTTCCTGAGTGGTGGACACCGGTTGGAGGCTTGTCATCACAGAAGAACCGCGGATCTGATGTGTTGTTTGCTTTGTGATGTCAATGCTATTTTTTCGGCTGCGTATTCGGGGGATCGGAGTCCGTATAGTCCTGCTCAGTTTCTCTACAGGTCTGATACTGCTCTGTGTCATACTCATAATCTTGCATTCTAGATTTTGTGTAATGAAAAATAGTGGCTGGCATTTATCAGAGGGATCTAGTTATCTGCTTCAGTTTGCTTTTATGGTGCTTTTAAATGTTCCTGTTGAAAGAAATTGGTTCATTTGTGAATTACTTGATTTTGAGTTCTCTGATAGTTATTATGAGATATAGTTCATGGTGAATACTGAATAGTATCTTTGAGAATTTGGTCTTTGATCAAACCCAATGGCATCATGTGATCCATGTAGCGGACCTCACAAAGTGGGATTTTGTTGTTGTTGAGTTTTCTGATGGTCAAACCAGCTGGAGATGAATTTGTTTGAATAAGTTTTAGAAAAGAGGAAATTCATTGATTCCATGAGCTGGTCCATTGTTATGAAAATATGCGATTTGGTCTGACTGAAGTAACAAAAGTGGCATGTTCTCTAGTGAAGGTTTCTGTGACTAAAGCAAGCATGTTTTTTGAGCACATATGCTGTCTGTTGGCTTTAACTAGTTGGTTTTCATGATAAGTTTATAGTTGATAATCTGTTTGCATGAATATAGTTGCAAGTTAGCTGGAGCAATGCCAATTGAAACCAAAATCTTTTATGGCTTTGGATTTGGACCCATTGTGTTGCTTTGGTGCTCAAATTCTTGTTTCTTTTTGAATGGTGAAAATTTTTGTTTATGTTTCAAGCTGGTGGCAGCATTCAGCAAATTTAGCATGTTATGAGCAGCAGGATGCTCACGAGTTTTTCATTTCGATGTTAGATGCTATCCATGAGAAAGAGAGCAAAACAAGGAATGGAAGCAAAGGTAATTAAATGCTGAGATTTGGTGTTTCCCTACAACTTTGTTGTCCTATATGCACAATGCTACTTTGTGTTATAGTTGTAGCTTTTCCATAATGATCCACGTTATCTAAAATAATGGTAATAATTTTAAAAAATGCTGATTTAACTGGCCGGGAGGTTCAGTCTGTGAACACATGAACAACTTTGACACCAAATATTCATTCTGAATTTTTTGCTGTCTGGGAAACGTTGTGTGTATATATCTAGTTTTTCTCTTAGAAAATGTAGTGTTGTCACATTGCTCAGTTGTTATGTTTTACTCAAATGCATGATGTGTGTGGTATACAGGTAATGGAGACTGTCAATGCATTGCTCATAAGGTGTTCTATGGGTTATTGAGATCAGATGTTACCTGCATGGCCTGTGGATTCACCTCAACAACCTATGACCCTTGTGTGGACATTTCACTTAACTTGGATACCAATGTCTCTTCAACAGAAAAGGGTAAAAAACTTACCAAACAAAATGAGGATGGCAGTATGTCTACACTTTTTGGTTGTTTAGATTTATTCACAAGGCCAGAGAAGTTGGGGTCAGACCAGAAACTTTACTGCCGGAATTGTCGGGAAAGGCAGGACTCGTTGAAGCAAATGTCTATTAGAAAGCTTCCATTAGTACTTAGTTTGCATGTAAAACGATTTGAACACTCCTTTGTTAAAAAGTCTTCAAGAAAAATAGATCGCTACCTACACTTCCCATTTTCCTTAGATATGTCCCCATATCTGTCCTCCTCAATCCTCAGAGCCAGATATGGAAATAGAATTTTTAATTTTGGGGGTGATCAATCAGATATGTTTTCTGAGTTTGAGATTTTTGCAGTGGTGACACATTCGGGGACGCTCGAGTCTGGCCATTATGTTTCTTTCGTGCGTTTAAGGAATCAGTGGTACAGATGTGATGATGCTTGGATAACTGTGGTTGATGAGGCTACAGTCAGAGCCTCACAGTGTTACATGATTTTTTATGTGCAAAAGTTGCAGCACAATAAAGCAAATGAAGACCCGAGTCATGTGCCAAATTCCCCCGGAAGAGAGCTATTTCTTCCTATTGCTGGATTTTGCTAGCGAGGATGATTATAAAGTGAGTACATGACAATCAAAGAGTGGATTATAATGTGTGTTTTCTGTAGCATTGAAAACCAGCTCAATGCTCGGCGAGGGAATTTACTTTCTTCTGATTTTCCCTTAGGTTTGGAGAATCACACTTCACAGTTAACAAGATTGATTTGCAATATGCATCTTAAAGTTTCGGACTGCTAAAACCCGGATATGCGAATGAGAAGCCAGGTTGCTAATTTGATTCTAATTTTGAATATTTGCATTTGGTTATGTCATTGACAGCATTGAAACAAAGAACAACTCCTTCACAACTTTTCACAACATGCTTACTCAAATTCTTTACTTACAGGTAGTCGTGTACATAACTCTTTTCAACTGATGCTAACAAAAGTTGTTCGAAAACCATTATTACTCTTCTGTCTCCACCAAGTAAAGCATGGAGAAAAAGAAAGTTAAGGGCAAAAAGGTGATTATGTGGATGACTGTCTCTGATTCCTGTGTCTAACAAGGACATTGTAATAATACTCATAGTCCAATGTGCACATTGCATTTTGTCTGCCTTTTATTGTGAGAGTGCAGATTACTTAAATGGGTTTCTTCTTTGGTGCACAATAGACAAGGGTTTTGTTGAAGGCAAGTTTATTCTTTTAAAGTTGATTTGAGGAAATATTATCGCTCTAACTTTAAGTTATGTTTGCTGGTTGAGTGAAAAATGCTGCTATGTTATTAATAATATCTGATATTGAAGGCAAGAAAGTAGTTCATTGATAATCGGATGACATGATGTCACTATATTAGATGTATTGAAATTCAAACGTGCAAGATAATTTGGAATCAAAGGGTGAAAAATGGATTTCACTATTTCTGACTCTAGCATTTGGAATCAAAGAGTTTAATTTGTATATATTGTCAGTTTATTCAATAGGAAGTTTACTTTATAGTCTCATATAAAAAAAATATTTTATACTGGCGTATATAAATTAAAACACTTTATAATTCAAGATTTGGTGTTTAAAGAACATGCCATCTGCTTAGTAATATTAGTAGCTCAGTATCTCCTCTTGTCTGTATCAGAAAGGAAGATGTGGTTACATAAAGTAAATTATCTATACTTTTGTAATAGCTATTCTCTTGCAGTTCATTTTTTAAATTTACAAAAGATTAAAAACTTAAAACAGGGAGAAAATGACCATATAAGGACAGGTGTTATTATTACAATGAAAGGGTAAGCATTACAGAATAATAAAAAAAATATTTTAGCTCCTTCCAATGGGCCCTCCCTAAAACATAAAAAAGAGAAAAGATATAAAGGTTAAGAACACGCTTAAAGATGAAGAAATGGTGAGGTATCCAACTAAGAAAAAGTAGTGCTAGCCTTCCATAGACAGGTAAGGGCTATTTAGGATTGATACTTGACCAGGGGGGTTCAAAGAGTGATATCCTTTTTTTTCTTATGTATGATGATGATTTGATTTAATGGTGGCCCTCCAACTTTGGGGCCATTCATTATTCAGTGGTGTCCTTGATCATTATTACTTCCTCCTCTTATTTTATTCGATGGTAAAAAAAAGTACAACAAATTTAGAACATAGATGGATGGTTTTAGGATATGGACCAAAATAATAGAAGATGGTCTTTTTGAGGACATGAAAAAACCCGTGCTAAACAGATCTCAAGTTTTAAGCTATAAAATTAGCAACTACTATAGATATTATATAAGCAAGCCTACAGTAAGTTTACTGCTGAGTGCCTAAATCAAATGATGTGGAGTTTTCTATCCTAATAAGAGGAAATGGATTCGAGTTTTGGATATATAATTATCTTAAATACTTTAAAGAAGAACTTTGTATTTATAGTTTAACTCAAGCTAATCACAATTATTTAATAAAAATTTAAATAATTTATATTTTATTTGCATAAATTTAACTTGAAATTATGTAATTGAAAACTAAATTATTTAATTTTTGTTCAATTGAGTACAATGACGATAGTAAAATTTGAATGTGTGATAAATAACAACTCAATTCCTTGTTTATTTTTGTGTACAATTAAGACAATATAATTTGAATATAAAACTCGTGAATATTAATCTAATCCTTCACTATTAGACTGATTCTAGTAATTATTAATTCTCCAATTAAGACTACATGTTACTAATATGGTGTAACATGATTGATAGATAATCTTATTCATTAAGCATGTCGTCATGAGTTCAATGCTCAGGTTCACAAATAAGACTAATATTAATGTTGACTATACAATCATGTACAAATTATCAAAATTGGAGATTATTTAAAATCATATAACCACTTAAAAGAATTATGAGCTTATAATTTATTTTTGATCATTTTGATAGATTCTATCGTTGTTATTTTGCTCTTCTATCTCGCAATCGTAAATCTCTCGCTTGAAATTTCTCTTATTAAATAAAAATCCTAATGTATGGTACATTCTTGCTTTCACGGTTACACCTTTCAAGGATAGAGTTCGTGTTCAACCAATGAGTCATATTGGGTTATTGAATGGTGTTTGACTACTTGGTGAGTGGATTTAGTGGAAATTTAAGTCCTAGTGACTGAAGACTTTTTTTTTCCTTTTAGTGAAAGAAGGTAAAGGTATGTGAAAGAAAGAATTACTACAAAACAAAAGATTTTATCCACCCACCAAGTGTGATAGACTACGACCCTTGGTGTTTTAAAGTACTTCTATTTGTTTATTTTTTTATCACATAGATTAATACTTGAATCAGATATCTAGAATTATATGCTTAAAGGATCTTAGTTAATGTTTATATGAATCTTGACATTATCAACAACTTGTTGATTTTAGTTAACTGACTTCACTCCTTAAATAAGATTTTATATTTAAATTTTTGAATGAAAATAAAAGTAATTAAAAGAATAGATTTCTTACCAAAACTAATCAATCAAATCTTTTGATAAATATTTATCATTAGTAAAATTAATAAATATTTTATATTAATATTATGATGAGAAAAAAATATTAAGATTTTTTTATGAATGATGAATCTTGACAGTATGCTAGTTTATATATATTTTATTGAATATAAATTATCTTATTCAAATTGATTTTTGTAAAAGAAAGAACTTCGATGTTTTCTAGAAAGAATATTAAAAAAATAGCACAAAAACTAATTGAAAGTTAAGTGCCTAAATTAACATTTATTTCAGATAAGAATGACGTTTTCTAGAACATAGGATAAAACTTAATAATGTGTTAGAAAAAACAATTTGGATGGATTCTTTGTTTCTTCCAATTTTTTATTGCGTACGGCTTACCTAATATTATGAGCCGCGTTTTAGCTGGCAACGGCATTGCCCGAAAATAACTGATTGATAAAACTATGACATGAGACAGTCCTGTGGAAAAGTAATTAAAAAAAAGGGAACCAAGTTAAGTGAACTACCACCTAATAGTAATGACCTAATCAAGTCAAAGTTTTTTTCTTTTCCATTTGCAATTATCTTCAGCAAAAGGTTAAATATTATTTTTTGCTTTTATGTTTTAATATTTTTTTTACATTAAATTTTAAAAATCTCATTTTGATCTTTCATATTTTTTTTGAATGATTTGATTTTGGTCTTTTCTTTAATGAAACATTAAATATGTTAATAGAAAAGCATGACATGTCTATTAATGTTGATTGAGATGATGATGTGACATGTTAAATGATATCATTTTAGATGATTCTATTTTAGTCTTTTATGTTTTTAAATGATTTTATTTTGGTACTTTAAGTTTTTTAATTTGTTTCATTCTAGTTTTTCAAGTTTACAAAATGGTACATTTTAACAATTAGGGGTGGAAGTAGGTTAGGTTATTCGTCCGGAGCCTATGGCATGACTTGTTTAAGGTTTGACCTAACCGAGTTCATTTAGCAAAAATACTAAGTTCAATTTTTTTTAAAAGTCTATTTAGTTAAATAGGTCATCACATGTCTTAAGAGAAATCTATTAAGCCTGACAGATAGACCCATTTAACAATAATATTTTATAATAAAAATATTATTAATAATATAATATATAATATTATAATTATTTTATTTAAATTACAAAATTATTTTACTAGTTTAACGACTAGAATTTTAATTAATGTTTGAAATAAGTTAATTCGTACAAGCATAGGTGGGTTGCAGGAACATAGACTTTTTTCTTTTGGCAAGATTTAAAAAATTTTGGTAGCATTTCACATGTAATGTTTGTATGCAAATTTTGCTCATATATTGTGATTTAAACTTTTCTTTGTTGTTTTTAATGAAAAAAAATTGTTTTTATTCAAAAAAATATTTTTTTACACTTTTTAATATGAATAACAAGCTCAAAATTTGACTAAAAATATAAAATAGGTCATAAAAGACTTAGGTAGGGTTCGACCCAGTCCAACCCATCTCTACCCATAATAACAATTGTATATGATGTGAGAATTGGCCATTGCATGGACCACCTTGATAGGTGATCCATTATGGATCAAGATTCTTGCCTCTTAGATTAAATTTAGTATTGTAGATCATCCTACACAAAATCTTTCACCCCCTCCCAGAACTTGCCATTTGCCGCTGTCAAAATTTGCAACTAATTGCGGCGTTTTCCCCCGCCACCTCCACCTTCTTCTCTAGCGAGAAAAAGAGTGAGAGAACAACTTCTTCTCTGACGATAATAATATTTTTTCTGCTTCATCTCCCCTCCAACAACCTTGTCCTCCACACACCTTTATGCCACCACCCACCACAACCACAATTGTCTTTGTCACACACCAATCCTCCACTTCGCTCCCCCCTACTTCCCCAAATCTCAATTATGAGAATTAAAAAATCTACAAGCAAAAAATATAAAACACTACATTATATCGATTCATTCAACTCTTTATCATCTTCCTCATTCCAAAATCAAAATTGAATTTATAGTCCACACAAATCAATTTCAATTGCCAGACTAGGGGAAAGTATCAATCAAGAGCACGATGAAATCATCGAGTAGGTGACTGAGCTTCTTCTCCTCCTTTTCCCTGATCTCCTTGAGTCAAGATTATTGTGGTCGTTACAAATTTAACGAGAATTGTATCTTGTGATAAATTAGTTACGAATTACTTGCTGATATTTTTATAGTTAATTGTAATTGATAATATTACTCATATTTTGATGGTAAGGATTAAAAGGAAATTAAAATATAAAGTATAGGGACTAAAAATACCACTTTCAAACTATAGGGACTAAAAGAAAATTAAAATATAAATTCAAAGGACTAAAAAATTCACTTTCAAACTACATGGATTAAAAGAGAATTAAAATGTAAACTATAAGAACTAAAAAGATAAGAATTCTAAAACTATAAGAATCAAATGAGTAATTATACCCTTTAGGTTAAATTACTGATTTGGTCACAAACTTTAATATAAAAAAAGAAACATAAAATTTATTAATTATAATAACATATTTAACAAACTAGTGATGTGGAGATAAAATT
Source organism: Glycine max (assembly GCF_000004515.6). NCBI lineage: Eukaryota > Viridiplantae > Streptophyta > Magnoliopsida > Fabales > Fabaceae > Glycine > Glycine max. Next base: position 36,815,387 of record NC_038253.2, read on the forward strand.
CTTAGAAATAGATTAATCACATCTTAGTCATCATAAATCCCTACCACTCTAAACATATGGAAAACATCACCAAAAACACCAACAATTCTAGTCAATTTGACTAGTACTCCCTCCGTTTCAAAATACATGTCCATTTTGGAGAAATTTTTTGTTTCAAAATACATGTCCATTTGATAGTTTAAGGATGCATTTTGACTATTTTGCCCTTGCCTACTAATTAATTGGATTCTAGTTTTTTGTCCACAATAATTAATTCCCATTTGTCTCTTTGATAACCGAACTATGCCAATTGAGCTTTTCAATACCGAAGCAAAAATAATGTCATTTAGTAGTATTGGTATTGCCAGTATGTATTGGTATTGTAATTTGATTAACTTTAATTAATTTTGGTATTGTGAGTAATTATGAGGTGGGATAAATAAATATAAAATGAAGAAAATAAAGGACAAGGGTAAAATAGGAACTTTTGTGTCAAATTAGCCTGTCCTTGGTTACCGCAATTTCTCAAAAATGGACATGTATTTTGAAACGGAGGGAGTATTTCTTTGCCATCAATGCAGCCAAAAATGGAGAGCAGTTTTGGAATTCGAGGGTCCTGAAATATTAATACTTTAAAATTTAAAATATATTTTGAAAAAAGTATGCTTTTGAATATTCAAATAAATGACTTCAAGGATAATAAGTAATAAATATTATTATCGTCATTTCATCCATTATTGACTAAATTCCAACAACTTTCCCAAATAGTTCTTCCATATTAACATCAGTAAAGGAAAACACAAGAGGTTTTTTTTTTTTTTTTGCTGAATAACACAAGAGGTATTGTCATCACCTAACCTCACACTTAGGTCATACCATAAAAAATAAAAAATAATGAATTAACAGATTAGAACTAAATATCTATAAATATACCTTCATATTTTAACTTATAATATTATTAATTAGAATGATAATAAATGCATTATTAATATTAATTTTAATATAATTATACATTACTTTAAATATTAACTATTTTATGATTATATTATTAACATATTATATTAAAATAAATATTAATATTATGATAAATAAAGAAGATAGAACCATACAGACTACAAAATCTAATATTAGGTTAAGAAACTATACTACGTGACTCATATTTAATGTTATTTTTTACATTTAATAATTAATAATTAAAATAATGAAGGTGCCAAATTATCTCTATGATGATAGCTAAGAGGCATTACTTTGGAATTTGTATTTATTCTTTTACAAAAAAATGAAATTAAATAATCTATTAAAGTCATACCAGAGAATGAGAGATTTTATCACATGTTTCACAATACCAGTGATCAAACTAAATGTTAACATGGTTCATACATCTACTTTTATAAATCCACCAATTTTCTTTCTATTCCACAGACACAACTTTTTAGCCCCGACAAGAAGGAAACCATGTTATAAATGTAGTATAGAAAAAATGTCAACCACTAAATAATAATATAATACTTTGCATTATAAATTCTTAAATATTTATCTACATCTAAAAAATGATATGATGAGCAATCACATCGACGTTTGGTAATTGATGCAGCTTGATCTTATTGTTAAAAACAAAAACAAAAATCATCTTTTAATGACACATTTTCCTTAGGACCTTCCAATATCTGAAGCTTCATGTTCTTGTGAAATCTTTTGGTTATCATGCTACGAAAAATGGAAATAATAATAAACAACATATTCAATAACAATTAGAATATTAATAACAAAATTTTACTAAAGAATTGAAACTTTGTGAAAGTAATTAAAATAAGACCAAATCTTTGCTCCTAATATCTTTTTGTCAACTCTCTGACTTCCTCAATATCAGGATTAAATGATACTTTGGTAGCATTCATGTAACTCTCCAAGGGATCACCTTATAAAAAAATGCTTATCATAAGATTGATTACATGTACTTAATGGTTGAAAAAAAAAAACTAAGTTCACCAACAAAAAGATTCATATTGGAAAACACAATCCTATAGTATTAACTACTCACTAAATATTGTTAAGTGTCAAAATTACGCACTTGTAAGGTATTTTTAAGGCATTTTTCTTGCTCTTTCCTTGATTTAGGGATTGTTTTGACACAAAATGCTTTGTTTTCACTCTTTTTAGGAAGTCTAGTATAGTATTTTCATTTCTTGGCTACTTTGAGTAATTTACCCCCCCCCCCCCCCCCCCTTTTTGTAGAAAAATGGTCTAAAATGAAAGAACATATCTTAGAGAATAAGTTTGGAGTATTGGAGCTCCAAAAGAATCAACTTGGACAACAATAATTCTCGAAGAATAAAAAATGCTATTTGACCAAGCCAAAATTTATGATGAGTGGGTCTGCACTCAAAATTGAAATGTTATCTTTTTGTATTTTTAGGTCTGGTCCGCAAATATAATTAGATTCCCCTCAATTTTTCTATTATTGTAACAATTTGCAACTTTTGTATGACCTTTACTCAACATTTAGGATTGTCCCTAAGAGCATTTCGGGTTGACAACTTAAACATCACAACACGAGTTAAACGACCAACACTCAACTTAAGGAACCCAATGTAGGGTACTTCAACTTTTATCAGTTCTCTTGACTCAAAGCTTTGGGGGCATGTGTACTACTCAGTCTTGACAATGTCCCTCAAGAAGGCACTCGACCAATTAACGATCGGGACCAATCAAATGTCACTTGGTTCAAGGGACCCATAATCGAATACCACCCAACCTTGCGATAGGTGATAGAAGTAAATGTGACCCTTGAGTAGACAATTGAAAGAAAAGGTGCTATTATTTCATTAATCAAAATAGGGATGTCATATTCGATGGGCCGAAAGGATGTGACTCTCGAGTATCCTAAAAATATCTCGACAAGAAAAGACATAATCATTACGCTTTCCTCAAAACATATGGCAACATTTAATGGGTTTGAACAAAGTAACAATTGACAATATGTCTCTTCGAATATTCAACCAAACGGATTCGATAGAAGACAACTACCCTGTCCATTTTCCTTTAAGATTAAGGTAATATTTGGCTAAAGAGGAAATCAAATCCCTCTCAAACTTGACTATTGTTAGACTAATATGAGTACTGCTTGAATTCAACTGATTGATAATGATGTCAGAGTAGAGGACTTAGAAGATTTTTACAAAGCTCCAACAATCAGCTTTAGAGCTTGGGGGCATGTGTGTTACTCTTAGACTCAACAAGCCTTCGTACTCAATGGTCGCCCAAGTAGCCTATACAAAATATAGAGAATTTGAACGATATAATTAAGGTAGGAAGAAAACTCTATCTTCTACCAAAAAGATAGAGATATCCCATAAAATCGGATATTATCTATTATTAGAAGAAATATAAGATAAAATCATATATTTTCATATTCACATTATCTATCAGAAAGATAAAGATGTCCCCTAAAATAAGATATTATCTATTATTAGAGGAAAGATAAAATAAAATCATATATTTTCCTATTTACATTATCTTACGAGAAAAATTGAGCTATTATCATCCAATTTCACCTTATAAAAGGGATTATCAATGTTCAAGTATATCAACTCTAGTCCAACCTTCTTTAAGATATTTGCTCTTACCTATGTGTTGTTAACTTGAACATCAAAGTGTCAGATATATTTCACCACCGTTCATGAAAAAGCACATGAAAGACCACCACCATGAGAGAATTTTATCAACATGCACATTGCACATATGACACCACAACATAATAATATAATACTATATATAAACAGTAAAACCAAACAAGACAAAGAAAGAAGAATGTGAAAAGGTAAAGAATGGGAGGTAGAGGAATTGAAGAAGAGTAGAATCATCAAAGAAACACAATCAAGTAGAACAAGGATAAGATATCATGTCTCCACAAGGATAAGGTATCATGTCTCGAACAAAATACAATAAAAGATAAAATCATTTTTTTCTTTATATGAAGTGGGGTTACAAAAATATTTAAAAATATAAATACTTTTAAAATTTTGAAGGTGACTATTGCCCCAATAATAGATTAGCCATTTTTCTGCCCCATTTGCAATGGTGTGTGTTTAAGTAATATAAAATTATATAATTTTTAATAAAATAAAATTGATTGCAAATACTTTGCAACTTATAAAAGAGTGATTATATTTGAATACTCATAAATTATAAGCATTTTTCAACATTTCTTAATATGAATTTTTATTCTATAATTCTCTTCTATAATATATACATAGTAAAATAATTTAAAAAAGGAAATTTGACAAATGATTTTCTCACAAACTTTGTTAATTAATTCCTGAAATTTACTGTTAATGTATTTATTAATACGTTTGTATATTTCTGGCAAAAGTGCCACATAGCAATAATAGCAATTAGAGGAATTTACGATTAATGTATTTATTAATACGTTTGTGTATTTGCTGTATTTTTTTTATTGAAATACTTTTAAATAGGATTTAAGTATAGTACTAATTATTTTAAATAATTTTAATAACAATTTTTAAATAAGGGTCAATATAGAAAAAAATATTAGAATTTAAAATTTATAAAACACCAATAATTCTAAAATAAAAAACCTTCCATAAAAAAAATCTAAATCATCGATATTTTTGTGAAATAAATTGATATATTGAAAAAATTCTATAAACGCATTTTACTGCAATCATAAAATTTAAAATGTGAAACATATCAATTTAAAATATGAAACATATCAATTATAAAAACATGAAATTAGAGCAATTATAGCAATTAGAGAAAAAAAATATTTTGGATAAATTGTAGAACATATAATTATGATTCATCAGTCAAATTGTATGTAAATTATAGAAACTGGAGGAATTTACGGTTAATGGATTTATTAATACGTTTGTATATTTAATGTATTTTTTTTATTGAAATACTTTTTAAATTGGCTTTAAGTATTTATTTTTTTTCTGAATTGCTTGGGCAATAAGCCCCAACACATAATTATATATTACTCACAATAGAAGGGTCAACATTTGTATTCATTCTCATGGAAGTTACAACAAAATTAAGTAAGTTATCATATATAGAAACATACATCTCTATCAATGGTTAAATCATTTTTGGCAAAATAATTTGTCATATTATTTGTCTGGTGGTGTAGTACATGAACAATGAAATAGAAAGTAAATCTTTCCTTGGTCTTCACAATCTTAGAGACAAGATCTATAAATTGACCTTTATGATATCTGGGATCCTCCACAAGCTTGATAACTTTGGCATAATTAGTCTCAACAATAATTGCTCTATAACCTGATTCATAAGCCATATTCATACCAAATAGAACGTCTCAAAGCTCAACCTCCAAAATAGTATAATGTCCAAGTCTCGTTGAAAATGCTTTCAGAAAATCACCTTTATCATTTCGAAGCACAACACCACAAGCGACAAGAGCCAATGAGGCAAGGTAAGAGTCATCACAATTAATTTTCGTAGTATCTTGCAGAGACTTCTTCAACCTTCCAAAAGCATTGTGGCTTCCTTTATCATAATTTGGTGCTAATATCATATGAGTGAGCTTGCTTCTACTTATATCACGTACACCACTCCATACCCAAAGTATTTGTCCACTTATTACTGAAGATGAACTCCATTAGGTCTGGACGATCATATGTCTCATCCAACCTAGATTTTGATGTATAACATAAGTATAAATTATTGACATTCTAATAAGTTTTTGACAAGTGAACAAGATTATTATGTTAAAGGAATATCATCCACATCTATAGAAAGTATGCTCTGTTTTAACCTAGTGTCCAATATGCTATATTCAGTAAGTGTCCACTCTTATGCATAACAATATAACACGTTGTCATAAGGTAAACTCGTGCGTCCAATCTTAAAGACTGTATCACAAAAAAAGGAAGTGCTCATGTATTATTTTATTCACATTCTATTTGCCTCTCTTACATTTGAATAGCTAATGTTTGAATTTAAGAAAAAGACAATATAGAAGAGAATAAAAGACTTTTGTGGAATATTCTTTTGGAGGTTGCTTCAGAGCAGACAAAAAGTATATGACACTGTTTGTACTTCATATAAATCCTTGACATTTAGAACTTGACACGTCAACCAATTCCTCTATGTGAGACAACAGTCCTATCAAGATTACAACACAAATCCCGCAATGGATATCTCTTTGAAGTCTATAAAAGGATGTCTCCCTCAATGAAGCAATGAACAAAAAACGAAAAAAGAAAGAAAGAACAAGAGCGTGAGAAATATTTGAAGGGAAACTCTATCATTCACACAACAAGTTTTACATTATTATTATCCTTTGCAAAGCAAAGTAATTCATATATATGCTTAATTGTATATTCACTCTTTGAGTGTTAAGAATACTTATATTCAATCAAACTTTCGTTTGTGAAAGTCAGAAGTGACTTAGTGTTAAAAAATACTTGGGTTCTTAGATTTAGGGGGAGTCTAAGAAAATACCAGAAGTAGTGTTAAGAAGTAAAGTCAAGAGTGACGAGTTAGAATACTTGTTTGTAATCAGTTATTGATTAGTGGAATCCTTTATTAGTGAGTAAATAGTAAAAGAGAACTAGACGTAGCTTAGGTTGAGCGAACCGGTATAAACCAAGTTGTTCTACTTCTCTCCATATTACTTTATTAAGTATTCTAATTACCTTTCTCTAACATTACTTTACACCAAGTGCTTATTTGAAAAACTATTTTAAGAAACTCTTAGTTGTCATTGGATGACCACTTTATTCTTTTTCTGTAATCTATTTGCTATCAGTGGATGACTAGTGTTTGTCTCTGTTTTATCCATATTATCTCTATTATAGCGAATTTTTTTTATCTTTGATAAACACACTAGTAGTATTCAAACTCCCTCCTTTTTAATGTGTTTCTTGCAGTTTCAAATTCATTCCTTCTCGACCAAATACAATCAACAATAGTTTCAAACATAGTGTTCTACTTCACCTCTCCCTTTGTTCTCATGCTGCAAACATTCATGGTAAGCCAACTAGGCATATCACAGTTAAAGAACACAGATCCAACATTCATACGAAATTCTCACCATATTGGTTGCACCCATTTACAGTATCTAAGTGCGTGCATCACATCTTCTACCTTATCTTTTCACAGCGGGCAAATGGCATCATTTGTCATATGCTGCCAAAATCTCAACTCATTTGTGGGCAACACTCCAAGACCAATTTTCCATAAATGAAATCTAATCCTTTTTTGGCCATCCCAACGCGAAATGTTTTTAAACAACTTAGATTCTTGAAGAGTATGAGCATTAGACAATTTGATATAAGCATCTTTAACTAAAAAACAACCATCAACAACATTATTCCACTCCAAATAATTTGTTTTACTAGCCATGCAAGGTGGCTTCAACATCTTTATACTTTCAACAACATTCACTGGTCAATCAACAACAATTCGCTTCAAATCCCAATCTTCTTTAGCAATGACATAAAAACATATTGGAATGTTCTTCCCATGATTGATTTGTCCACTCTAATATTGATCTAGCTTATCATGATTTGAGACCCAATTATCTTTCCAAAACCGCACTATTCTACCATTGCTCACTCTCCAGGTCAAATTTAGCAATAACTTATCTCAACACTTCACGACCCCCTTCCACAAATTAGTTATGGGTGGATGCTTATCAATAACAAGTAGTACATCATTACCACATTTGTACTTTGCACGTACAACTTGTACCCAAAAATCATTAGGTCCCGTACATAATTTCCACCCCACCTTCATTAAAAAAGCTTGGTTCATAAGACTAGCTTTCCTCAAACCAACGCTACCATTTCTTTTTGGAATACATAGAGAATCCCAATTTCTCTAGTGAATTTTGCTAGAGGTACTTGTGTGGCCCTGAACAAAATCATGAATTTTTTTTGTCAATTTCTTCACACACTGAAGACGGTAGTAAAGTAGTTTGCATTACATAGGTAGGCATGACTTGAATAATACATTTTGTTAAAGTTACTCTACCTACTATGGATAAATTAGACGTTTTCCAATTGCTCAACCTTTGATTTACTTTGTCAATAATAAATTGATAGTTTAGATTGGACACTCTATCATAGTGGAGAGGGGCACCAAGATACTTCCGAAGGTTCGTTGTCCTCTGAAAGCCAAGCTTGTGCATGATATTATCTCTAATATTCTAGTGATCATTATTAGAGAAGAAAAATCTGGTGTTGTCAACATTCACTTTTAGGCCTGAATTGATACAAAGAATGTTTAGTATTTTCTTCATAGTATCAACTTGCTCCAAGTTTGCTTATGCAAGAAGTAGAATATCATAGGCAGAGGCAAGGTAATAAATTTTTGGACCACCTTTAGATAATTGAATAGGCTTCCATATTTTCTGCTCCACTGCATGATTAATCAGGTGAAATAATCTCTCAATATAAAGAACAAATGGATATGGGGAGATAGGATCCCCTGTTGGACTCCTCTAAAAGGAAGGAATTTTTCAAGAGTTTTTCCATTCCACAACACCTAGAAGGAAAGGGATGAAATTCACCATCTAATCAAAGTGACAAAACTTTCAGGAAATTCAATATCTCTCAATGTAGCCACCACAAACTTCTATTTCAACCTATCATATGTCTTTTCCTGATCCACTTTGATTGCCATCCATTCTTGTTGGCCTTTCTTATTTTCATAGAGTGAATAACTTCTTGTGCAATTATAATATTATCCCCACTATTTCTATTAGGAATAAAACTACATTGTTAGGGATTATTAACTCTTTCATAACATTTCTCAGTCTAGCAGACAATATCTTAGTCACTGTCTTGTAGGAGACATCGCATAGACTTATTAGCCTAAAATGCTTCATATTAACTACTGGCTCAATCTTTGGAATAAGTGAAATAAGTGTTTCATTAATCTCTACAATCTTAGAGGGGTCATTTAAAATACCCTTGATAAGATTACAAAAAGAGATCCCCACTACATCACACTGACTTTTGTAAAAGACAACCTACAAACCATTCACCCCAAGTGCTTTGTAGTTCCCCATTGAAAAAGTGTCCTTCTTATCTCTTAATTAGTCACCTCTTCCTTAAAACACTTCATTTTAATCTTTGGAATCTTTGGGAAGGCTCCTCTAACACTATAAGGAACATAATCTATGTTATTAGTAAAAGATTAGAGAGGTAGTTAGTAACTAACCTTTCTAGAGCTTCCTCTTCACCAAACCAATTACTATTGAGATCCTGAATGGCTTCATAAGTATTTCTTCTCCTTCTCACAACAGTCATACAATGGAAATAATGAGTGCTTAGATCACCAAAGGATAGCCGTTTAGAACAAGATCTATGGAACAACAAAACCTCCTCTTGTCTCAACACTTCTTGGTATTCCTCCTATGTTTCTTTTTGTCTTTTTTCCAAGCATGAATCATCCCTATTACGCATCTGAAAAGAAATTTTATCCCATTTCCTTAGAAGCTTCCTTTTTACAGTTAAATATGTTACCAAAGACATCTCTATTCCATTTTCACCAAGCTTCCTGAAGAGCTAGAATTCGCTCCCTCCAAGTTTCTGATCCATAATGCTTAGACTCTCCTTTGGGGCTTCCTCTAGAACACCATTATCCTTCACTCCGTCCATAAGAACTACATCATCCATGTTTCCTCCTATAGGTTTTAGGAGTTTATTAGCATAAGACACATCATTTTCACTTCCTTTCTCCTTTTGGTCATTTTTTATTTTCTTCGTACTTCGCATTAATAGATCCTCTTCCTCCATAGTTATACCTTCATCTCCTTTCTCTAAAACCTAGCAAAGCTCACCATCTTTGATTAGAAACGCTAAACTAAGTTTAATACTTTAGTTTCCTTTCTCTCCGAAGTCGGAAGACAAATTGGCTTTAAGTATAATACTAATTATTTTATATAATTTTAATAACAGTTGTTAAATAAGGGTCAATATAGAAAAAAATATTAGAATTTAAAATTTATAAAACACCAATAATTCTAAAATAAAAAAACCTTCCATAAAAAATTCTAAATCATCAATATTTTTGTGAACGAATTTATTTTAGACTCACTTTTAATACATTACATGTTTTTTTTTTCTTTCCAGACTACCAAAATTCACGCTTCAATTAGAAGAAAGTATATATACAAATTTGAAAAGGAATTATTTGAAGGTGATGTTTATCTAATGTCAAAGTTTTCTGTCGTTGCAAATATGGGCGAATATCGGTCAACACGTCACTTCTTTAAGTTGAATTTTCAACTTGGTACAAAAGCTACAAAAGGTGTTAGTGGATTAGTTCCAGACAGTGTCTTTACCTTCATTCACCTTGCTGATTTTTTGGGTAAAATTTTTCAGACGGACTATTTGATTGGTCAGTATTTTTTTCTCCACTATCATTAATTTTTTTTATATCAAAAATGCATTTTAAATTTATTGATACTAATGAAATATAATTATATGTTTACAAATATCATCGGAATCCTCACTGCTGTTGGTGAAGGCCATGAGTACGAGAAAATTGGTGATTGGTAAAATATGCCTACCCTAACCTATTACAAAACATCAACATGACACATTATTTTTAAGAGTCAGGAATATTGGCACCAACTCTAGAATCCGATGAACAAGTTAATGATTATGTGATCTTAATGATTATGGAGGATAAAAGGGAATATCATAGCTCTGACTCTGTTTGTGAATCTAACGAAGACAACAAAATATAAAATCAATGATTCACCGTTAAAATCCTAAATAAAATTAAATGTTCTGAAATTCAAAATCACAAGTTGAAGTTAAAGATTGGAGTCCCCATCATTCTTATGAGGAACATTGATCAATTAGGTGGCTTATGCAATGAAACTAGATTATTAGATAATGAGATCGAAAAAAGAAATATTGTATCTGCAACTATTTTGACTGACATTAATATTAGAAATAAAATATTGGTTCCTAGAATGAATTTGGTGCCTACCGACCTCAACTTATCTTTTAAATCTCAGTAAGAGATAATTTTCATTGGTTTTATGTTTTGCAATGACGATTAATAAAAGTCAGGAATAATCTCTATCTCATGTGGGTATCTATCTTCCAAGGTTGATTTCACCCAGGGGCAGTTGTATGTTACAGTTTCTAGAGTAACAATCAAGAAAGGATCTTAAGATTTTGATATTACATGATGAACATAAAGTATGCATATTAACAAAGAATGTGATTTACGGAAAAGTATTTGACAATGTATAAATAAAAATGTCCTTAAGTTTTGCCTCACTAAAACAATAAGGTGTTTTTGTTTTATTCTCATTTGTATTTGTCTATATTCATCCTTTATACTATTTAAATCTATGTTCAAATCATTTTGATTTATAAATTCGTAAAATATATATTTTAAACTATAAAAATTTATAGATATGTCAAATTTATAATGGTATAATAGGCATGAATTTTAGTTTATTATAAGATCTGTATTAAAATTGTATTTTAAGATATCATATGACATATTCAACAATAATGGTTTGATATATTAAATAAAATTTTAATAAGAAAAAGTTTAAAATTTAGATAATTTCTAATACAAAGTTTAATAAAAATAAAGTTATAGATATGCAATATTTTATAAAATATTCCAAAAACAATGTTAGTCCATGGGTTGGCACGGACCATTTATTCTAATTTCCTATCAATCATATCATTTATTTATTTCTTGTTTCTTCCTACTAGGAATAACAATGAGTAGGATTAGGTACGGATATGGGTTACTTCCTGGTTGAGAAAATCCGTATTATTACCTGCCCATTACTTGTTAGGTTCATTTGAAAAATACTGTAAATTTTTTTATACCGAAGATATCTATGGATATCCATGGATACTTCAAATTTTAATAAATAAATAAATATTTTTAAAATATGATTTTTAACATCTAGTGAATTTAAAATCAAGAGTAAAAAAGAAGCATTAATATAACAAAATTAAACATGAAATAAGTATCTCTTAAGCATAAATAAATATAAATCCAGTATAAATAAAATAACAATATTTTAAAGCATAAGTTTAAAGAAAAACACAAGTCCCAATAAATTAAAAATACATAATATATATTTATATATGAATAAGGGTGAACGTGAGATTGGAACAAAATTAAAATTAAATTTAAGAATTATGATTTTTTCCTTTTATATATATATATATATATATATATATATATATATATATATTATCATTTATCTATAACAAATTTTATTCATGAGCATCCGTGAGTATAAATTTTTTTACCATCCCTATTTCATGTCTCCCTCAACTCAAGGTATATACATCCAAAGGATGTCCAAGAATCACTTTTTTTTTATATAGTTTTACTAATTTTACTGTATCATTAAAATAAAAATAATTTCCTCAATCAATTCTAAATATATTATTTTTAGCACATATTTTTCTTTCATTTTTATTGTTTTAAATGATTTCCTAACGTAATATCTTTCAAAATCAATTATATAAAATCTAAATAAAAACATAACCTTGTGTCTTTTACTTTCCCACTCCGCAAACTTTTGGAATGGACCAATAGATGGATCTGGCTTTGGTCCTTTCAGCTTTTTGGACACAGTGAGTTGAGTTTAGTCAACTGCCACCAATCCAAAGCGTCACGAAATTGGTAACAAGATCTTACCCATGTGGGGGCCCACTTCCATTGTCTTCACCAATGGCATAGCTCCACGAACACAAAATTAACAAAAACTTTTTGCCTTTAATTTTTTATCCTTAAATTAATAATAACTATCAAACATAAATATCTACTGAATTCACTTACATGTTACAATTTCTCACCCATTACTCCCTCCATTTCTTTATAGTTATTGTATAAGAATTTTTTTTATCCCAAAATAATTATTATTTTAATTTTTAATATAATAAAAAATATTATTTTTATTTATATCTTTTATAATATTAACAATCAATAACAAAATGATTGTTTTTTCATGAATCATCCACAATTGGTATTGCAACTTCTAAGAAAAAATCTTACAAAAAATTTGATTGTAAAAAATTATTCTTGTAAATTCATATTTTAAGGTTAATTTTTTTTTCTCTTTAATTGCATTGTTCGTACTAAGTGTTTGAAGAATATTTATGTTTTATTTATGTAATTGTAAATTTGATCATTCGAAAATTTAAAAGATTTTGTATAGAAGAAAGTTTTTAGAAATTTTTTCTCATGGGAAGTGTATTCAAAATTAATGTTAGATCTTTGTAAAAATTATTGAGTAATAAGTCATGTTTTATATCTCACAATTTAATTATTTTCGTTTTACACAAAAATCTATTTACATCCATTTCATTTCACATTTTCAAGTGTATAATCTATGAATCCAAATATTTAATTATTTTTACATCTTTAAGTGTATATTTATTATTTTTTAATGATTTGCCTAAAATATCTTAGGAAAATTATTATTTGGAAGGGAGGGAGTACAATATTTTCACCATAAAAACCAAATTTTAGAAAATCGAACTGTAAATAAAAAATAATGTTAAGAAAAATGTGATTGGAGAGCCTCATCAAGTTTCTTTGTTTTGCTGCTTGATTGATTGGATGCCCAAAACCTGTTTTTTTTTTTTTTTGAGAGGGTGCCCAAAACCTTAATAAAAGGAAAAAAAAAATTAAAAGAGGAAAAATAAGGAAACAAAATGTAAATTTGACGTTTTATAGTATGATTGATCGGGCATGGGAATAATCAGAAATGAAGGTAACCCATTTGTTATTGTAAAAGGTTAATGTTGACTTATCCTTTTTTATCTCTTTTAAGATTTCACAAATAGAAACAGAACCACAAGGCAAGAACCAAGTGGTGTTAATTTCCATTCATATCATTGGTTTCATTTCCCTTCATTTTTCTTCTTCTCTTTGTTTCTTTTTCCAACTAGCTAATTGTTTACTACTTTTCAAAACCCCTTCTTTATATTATTTGTTGGGAACTGAAATCAGGAAGAAGAAAAAAAATTGATCTCAGACTTGTTAGTGTTAGATTTAGATTCCAATCATATGTACTAGATAGAAGTCAAAGAACAATTTTTGGAGGATTTTCTTTCAAGCTGATTGAAAATTTGAAATCTTTGCTGTGAAGGGTGTTTCAAAGGTGTGATAATGCAAGAGGAGGAAAATCAGGAAGATCCATGTGGCGAATCTATGGAGGAAAATGAACCCAAAAATGGGGTTTGGGACTGTTTCTGCATCCCAATTAATTGGTTTAGGATGCTTTCTAGGGAAATGCATTGGAGCTTTGTATTTGGAGTTGTGGTTGTTTATGGAATAAGCCAAGGACTTGGTGGAGCTCTTGCAGAAGTTGGCACTAAGTATTACATGAAAGATGTTCAGAAGGTGCAGCCATCTGAGGCACAGGTTTACAAAGGAATCACTTCCATTCCTTGGATTGTGAAGCCTCTTTGGGGTCTTCTCACTGATGTTCTCCCATTTTTCGGGTATCGCAGGAGACCTTACTTCATTTTTGCTGGTATGTGATGATGCATTTTTCCTAAGTTCAGATAGGTTCATATATTTCAACTCAATTATTGTTTTAGGTGGGAATTTCAGTAATTTGTTAAATGCTTTGCAGCTTTAATTTTTCCTTGAACTCTTTATTTCTGTATGTTTTCCACTTTTCCTAGATCTTTATGAGTTGAAAGATCTTAAATGGATGCTAAACTGTTAATGCTGTAGCTTGTAAGCACGGTATACAGAGTGGAAGCTCAGCAGTGGTAGATTTCTCTAGTTGACTAGGAATATGGTCAAAATATTCCTTATAGAGTTTGGGCAATCTTCCCTCTTTGAGCTAATTTTAAGGTTCAGTTAGGCTTAACCCATTTCGAATAGACTTTTTAGGGCTGAAAAGTGAATTGGTGAGGGACTGAGGGGTGAGCATTGCCCAAGTTTTATAAGTTATATTTAAGTCACATCTCTACTAAATCCAGCTTTAGGACTTGGATTCTGTAAAGTAATGGTGGATTGAGTAATATTAATTATCATCAATCATTGATTTTCTGACCAATGATTGAAATTACCCACTTTATGCTCAATGGCCTTGGAGTGTGTCCAAACAGTTGATTTAGGAAAGACTCTGATGCTATTATAAAATCTGGGCTTAAGGTCTAACTCAATTTTACAAAACCAATATGAAAGATGAGTATTGTCTGAGTCTTATAAGGATAACATTGGTCAATCTCTTAGGCTATTCGTCCCTTTCCAGGGATGTATTTTGTGGGAATTGGTCAATCTCTTGTTGAGGCGAGACTAAACTCACCCATCACGGCTGAAATTAAGGAAGTCCAAAGAGGCCAAAATTTGGTCATATCTTTAGTCAATATGAGACTAAACACTCAATTGAGCTGCAATTAAGGCAGCCCAAAGAGTCTGCAATTAAAGCAAGCCAGGAATGACCCCAGTTAATTAAGTCAACTTTCCAACAATATTATAGTTGAGGTTGGTATATTTGTATGCTGAAACGTATGGGATAATGTCTCAAAACTGGGTCACTCCTTTGAAGATGTTATGGAATACTGGTCAGTGACTCAGAGCACTTGACAGAGCTTTCATTCTGACGACATTAATAACTACATTACTTCTATAATATAGCATTAGCATCAGTTAATAAACTGTTTCTCATCACATGAAGCCATCAATGAATGACAGGATCTTCTTTTTGAGAATCTTATTATTTCGGCTTTGGGACTCATATTTATCCTACAAAATTGACTTGTAAGATAAGGATTGTCCAAACCTTATATGAATTACATAGTCATATTTATATTTAATTGATTTATGACCTCACTTCACATGTAGGACTAGACAGTTTGAGCATGGACAAATAAATGCAGGTGGCCCAATAACAATATCCCTTTAATGCCATCTTAAAATTTCGACTTAGGACCTAATTAAACCCCATAAAATTGGCTTATAAAGTGAGGACCTCCCAAACATATAAGGACTATATTATCCATATCTTTAGTTGATGTGGGATTGTTGCCCAATAACAACACTCCCTCATGTTTAGGAAATTACGAATAGACATCTATAGCGTAAACAAAAATAGGTGATCCAATAACAGATAACAAATCTAAAATAGACTTTGATACCACCTTAGAAATTAAGTTTAGGATCTAACGTAACCTTACAAAACCGACTTGTAAGGTACAAATTGTCTATGCCTTATAAGGACAATATTGGCCATATCTCTTGTTGACATTAGATATCAATAGAGAATATGGTGGAAAATCAGATTCTTTGTGTGAGAAGCTTAACAGTTTACACATGTGTATTTGCCCGCAGATTACACGAGAGCTTATAGCTTATTATGACAAGCTTTACCATGAAGCTTATTGAAATATATTGGTTAAAGGAGCTTATTGTCACAAGCCACGATTGTAAGCATAACCAAATACCTGCTTAAGGGTTTATATAATAAGATTAGTCCAAATAAGCTTTGTAAAAGTTCTTTCAAATGCCAGCTAACTACTTCTTGACGTAAAGGGATGGAACTTGGAAATGAAGCAATCTTTAGGTAGATGAATTTTTTACTTTTACTTTTACTTTTGTACAATGTTATCAAGCATGAGTATAATTAGCTTTTCTTCCAACACCCTTCGAAGGGTTACAATCAGGAATGTTTGCATTTCATGAGTTTCTTATTGAGGATTAACTTTGTATTTTATCACATATTAATGATTCCTGCAAGTAAGTATTGGTGAAGAGCTTCAGAAATTGCTTCACTAACATAGTAGTCTGACTTTTTGCCCCTCTTTTGATGGTTGCAGGTATCTTAGGAGTGATTGCCATGCTTCTGTTATCTTTGCATGAAAACCTGCATCTTATGTTGGCCCTTTTGGCATTAACAGCTGGGAGTGCTGCGGTGGCAATAGCAGATGTGACCATTGATGCCTGTGTGGCACAGAACAGTATCTCTCAACCCTCACTTGCTGCTGACATGCAAAGTTTATGTGCTTTCAGTTCTTCTGTTGGATCACTATTTGGTTACTTCATTAGTGGTATCTTTGTTCACCTTCTAGGCCCTATGGTTAGCCTTTGACAACTTTTTCCCCTAAAAACATGCAAAATTTTCCTTTTCTTTTTTGTGCTTCATTACTTGTATTTTACTAAGAGAGCATTTTTCCTCGTAGGGGGTGTTTGGTTTGATGACTATCCCAGCTGGACTTATAATTTCGGTTGGTTTTCTGCTTTATGAGCCTCGTATGCACAACACATCTTACACACAGGTATAATGACTAGCTTATGTCATTTCCATGGTCCTAATACACACATAATCTGATTTTCCATGTTGTGTTTCTAGGTGAAACAAAATTTTATTGATGCTGGCAAGGCTATGTGGACTACATTGAGGAGTGAAGATGTATGGGGGCCTTGTTTATACA
The DNA here is from genome assembly GCF_000004515.6 of Glycine max. NCBI lineage: Eukaryota > Viridiplantae > Streptophyta > Magnoliopsida > Fabales > Fabaceae > Glycine > Glycine max. The sequence continues at coordinate 36,832,801 of NC_038253.2, forward strand.
TGTATTTTTCCCTTGCATTGAGTTTGGATATCCGTGAAGGAATGTTTTATTGGTATACAGACTCAAAGGGTGGACCATCTTTCTCTCAGGTATTTGGTTTGATATATTGACCAATGTTATTGTTGAGATATTTAACAGATAAATTCTTCCCTTCTGTGGCTCTCATGACTGCTTCCTATCTGATCTCTAAAATTAGCATACTTGTCATTGTGGCAATTGGAAGTCTCTCTAGCTTCCAGTCCCTCAGGTCTAGGCGAGAGAGAAATTATTACGTTGTCCTGGACAATTTTTATGTGACACATAATTGAGTTTTACTAATTCTTTTTTGTACATCAAAAACTCATTTATGTGTTATGTGAAGATTAATCGGAACCATGAACACATGATGGTCCTGGACCATGCAATAATTTCTCCGGAGAGAGGAATACCCTTGAAGATGGGATCCACCCCACCTTAGTAGAAATTCTTACTTTACAGAAAGTGGAAAGATTTTCCTCCCCTCATTTAATACAAGACAAAAAGGAACTAGATTTCAAATTCAACATCATAGTTATGTACTTGTTTTTGCTTCCAATAATGAGGTGAAGAAATTCCACCTACTCCACCACTAAATCAAATCTCCACCCACCTTAGCATGAGATTGACTCTGGCACATAACAAGATTATTTTCCAATTTCCATTAATAAAGAGCATAGAAAAACAGAGAAGTTAGCCAAAAGTCTCTTCTCTAGGTAACACATAGGTTCGTTCCCCTGATATGTGTGTCCACTTGATTTCTTTTTCATATCTGATTACAATTGTTAACCTGATATGATAAACGAGATATTGAATCCTTGTGGTTATTTGTAGCATTGTTCTACCATGCTGAATTAAATTAACTTAATGTAATATTACTCTAATTATATAATAGTAATAAATGCCAATAACCTTTATGTTCCATTTTTCTTACACAGGAGAGTGTTGGTTTTATATTTTCAATTAGTTCAGGGGGGGCACTTTTAGGTGCAATACTATACCAGTATGCTCTAAAGGATTATGCATTCAGGAACTTACTCTTCTGGACTCAGTTGATTTATGGCTTGTCAGGGATGCTTGATCTGATTCTGGTCTTTAGATTGAACCTTAAGTTTGGCATACCAGATTATTTCTTTGTTGTGATTGTTGAAAGCATAGCTCAAATGACTAATAGGCTCAAGTGGATGCCTATGCTTGTGCTTAGCTCAAAGCTTTGTCCCTCAGGTATTGAAGGCACCTTTTTTGCACTCCTAATGTCAATTGATAATGTTGGACTTCTCTCAGCATCATGGGGTGGAGGCTTTGTTCTCCACATTCTGAGGATCACCAGAACAAAGTTTGATAACATTTGGTTGGCGATTTTGATCCGCAACATTTTAAGGATTGCTCCACTTTGGCTGCTGTTTTTGGTGCCTAGAGCTGACCCCAGCTCTTCAATTCTTCCAAGTAAAAACATGAATTCAAAGGTGGCTATTGACACTTCAGACATCAAAAATGTTGAATTGGTGTCCCTTGTACACAGTCTTGAGGTAAATAGTTGAATGAAAAGACATTCTTTCGGATTCTCAATTCCAAATACAGGAAATCACCAAGCCAGTGTAGAATTAAACGTGCAATTTGTTTGCATTTAATGTGGAAAAGAAAAAAGATCATTTTGAGAGGACAGATCTATGCAGCTTATGCAGTATGAGGGTAAGCCCTTGGAATATCTTTATGAGTCAATCTCAATTTTTTTGTTAGGAAACAAGGTTGAAACTATATGTAACAAGTTTGATGCATATGATATATATGCTCCAGGTTGATGAGAGTTAGAATTAGTGATAAAATCTCTAATTAGTAATTGGTTAGAGATTTTTATCACTAATTCTAAAAGAATTATCAAAAAGAATTATCAAATTAAATAATAATAACACGTAATTTCACTAAAATAATAACAATGATAATAACTTGCAATTTTTTTTTTCAAACATGCGAATGCTTATGTCTTTTTTATGACAAACTTGAATGAATTTTTTTTTTTCATGCATTAGTGTGGAGTAATAGCAGATTTTTCTTAAGAAAACTGATTTTAGTTCTATTCATATCAAAGATATAGTGATTGATGAGTAAGTGTTTTTACATTAAATAGATTGATTATAAATACATCGTAAATTTTTTAAAAAACATCTTTAGGTCATTGTTTTATTAAATAAAAAGGAAAAGTGATATCATATTGTAAGTGTGAGTATTTATTAATCTTGTCAATAATGTTCGTTTAAAAGCTTAATTATTTACTTTTAATGAATTTTTCTTTTCACCTACGTTTATTCTTTTCATTCAGAATGTTCCTAGAGTGTGTTTGGATGGAGAAATTTTAAATTGAGAAATTTTAAATTCTAAGAATTTCAAATACTTCAATTGAAATTCTTTTATTTTCAAAATTTTGTGTTTGGATAAAAAAAATTAAAATTATGAGGATGAAAAAAATGAATGAAAAAAAAAGAAAATATGGTTGGTGTGCTAGTTATACGTGTTTCTCTAAGTTCACACCCGATCGACATATTAGGAGTTAAGGCGGTGTTTCTTGAAAAAGACTGTAAGAAGAGAATTTCAATTTCTTACCTTTTAGAAGGAAATTAAAATTTCAGATTTTCAATTGTTTAAAATTCTGTTTTAAAATTACAAAATTTTAAATTTTTCATAAGCATCCAAACAATGAATTCTAAATTACAGAAATTCAAATTCTCTAATAAATTACTTTTCTCAGCTAAAATTTTGTATCCAAACACACTCTTAAGCAAATTTTACTTAAGGATTTGAACTTAATTTGCTTTCATTGGACAAAGCAGATGTTTGTATTATCGGTGGACTTGTCGTAGCAAGATGACCAATACCACTTCACCGCAAAAGTATCAAAGGTCATGCTTATGAAAATATTGGTTGGAATTGTCCTAACGGTAATCAAACATGAGCAAAGTAATGTTGATGTTTGATTTAATAATTTGATGACTAATAAAAAGGAAATTGATAAATTATGTCTTTTTGGTTAATAGTTGGTAGCTAGGTTAGTGTCTGGACAGAAAAAAGATATTTTATAAGAACACGCATGCAGTGTACCCGAGCCACTTGCATTACTAAAATAGTGATTAATGGGGTCCATAAAAATAATTAATAAAGTTTATTTATTAGTAAATAATTAATAAAGTGGCAGTTTGAGGTTAGAATATCACCGGGAAAAGGAAAACTGTCTGTCCCATCCATTAATAATTTATAATTTGTCGCATAAAGTAAACAAAATGCGTATGATGAAATCCATTTCTCGGTTGAAAGATTAGCTTCCGGCTCTTATTGTATGGAGGGAAATTAATTTTAAGTTGACTGTAGTTAGAATACGTATTTAGAATTTAAATTAATCTAAATTATAAATTTAACATTAAAACTTGTGAAGTAAGGGGAATTGCATTTGACTTTTGAGTGTAAAATAAACAGCCCACCCAGAAGCTACAAATCCTGCATCCCCAAATAGATTAATTCAAAGGTGGCTCATGACACTTTTGGAACAAAAACTGTTGAATTGGTGTCATTGTACACACTACACAGCGTTGATGGTAAATAGCCAAGTGAAAACACATTCTTTTGGAACCTCAATTTTAATACAGGAAATTACAAGCTAGTTGTAGATTTTAATCATGCAATTTGTTTGAATATAACGTACAAGAAAAGAATATAAAAAATTCTGAGAGAATAGTTTTAAGCAGGGATTTCCTTGTGAATATTAATGGGTGGCAGGTGCACATGTAAAGTAAAACCATGGCATATTTTTATGGGTTGATCTGAGTGCTTTTTGGTAATAGTTGGTGGCTAGGCTGTTTGACTGTTTGATTTAATAAAATAAAAAAAAAAGAAACAAAAGAGAGGCTGTTGACTGTTGTCGGAAAGAGCAAGAAAGAAGTGGTTTATATTCACAATATAGAACCAAGTAATAGATCCGAGAGAGAAAAAAAAAAAACATTTATAAACTTGTGAATTGTGATACAAATTCACGAGTTCACGTAATGTTGGTGGTGTCAAATAGATTTGTTGTCTACACAAATATTTTTCTAAAATTAATACACAAAATTAAGGGCATGCATGGGACCATACAAATTAGGTAAAGAATCAGAAAATGACAATTCCGATTAATTTGTACATATTCATGACGCTGTCTGCTTGTACTATTATACATTCATGAACAAAGACTTGTGTAACCCCACAAAAAAAAAATTACATATATATCTGTCTCAACCTTCATCAACTAAACGAATAATTTGTCATAAAAAGAAATCAAATCAAAATCAAAATACATACAATTATGAAATCATTCCAACCCAAGAACAAACATATATATTCGGTCACCATCAAAGAAGTCTAACATGATACTTGAATTACTTGAATTATTCTTACGAATGAAAACAACAGATCATCGACCAACACTCACAAGACTAGAAGTAATGGGTGTGGACATCCCAGAATGATTCTTACCACTGGGATGATGTGGCATCCTAATGATCTCCATAGGAGGAGCACGTTCATACATGTCAAGTGGAAGAACAGGCAAAGGAGCCTCAAGGTTCAAAACCTTAATAACTTGTGCAGCCTTAGGTCTCTCTTTATCATTCGGATTGGTGCACCAAAGCCCCACCACAAGCAAACTCCTCATTTGATCCACCTCAAACTCATTGTTCAGTTTCTCATCAGCAGCCCTCATAATCTCCCCTTCAACATAAAGTTGCCACACCCAATTCATCAAAGAAACATGAAACTCTCCATCCTGGTAAGTCCTCCTCCCACTCGCCATCTCCAGCGATACCACTCCAAAACTGTAGATATCCGATTCCCTACTCGCCCTCCCCACGTTAACATACTCAGGCGCTAAATAACCATAGGTTCCCACCACTCCCGTCCTCTGAGTCCTCAGCCTCGGATCCACCAACTTCGCCATGCCGAAATCCCCCACCTTTGTGTTGAACTCCGTGTCCAGCAACACGTTCGCGGATTTTATATCCCTATGAAGCACGCATTGCTCTGCGTCTTCGTGAAGATAATGAAGCGCGTTCACCACGCCCAACACAATTTTGTACCTGAAGATATATATATATATAAGGTTGATTCCAGGTTATATATATCTTTGTTAACCACTTAAAAGTTAAAACTAATAAAATACAATAAAAAAAACACAATTTTATACCTTAGATGCCACTCTAGTACTCTCTTGTTCCCGAACAAATGAGAATCGAGGCTCCCGTTTGGCATGTACTCGAAGACTAATAAGAACTCGCCTTCTTCGTGACACCACCCTATGAATTGGACCAAGTTCTTGTGAATCAAACGGCTTATTATTCTGACCTCGTTGGTGAAAACTCTCTCGGAATTCTCGAAGTCCGCGAAGATTCTCTTCACGGCAACAACTCTTCCTAGGTAGCTCAAGACACCCTTGTAGACTTGCCCTGAAGCTCCTTGTCCAAGCCTTCTATCGTCTGAAAACCCGTTCGTGGCGTCCACGAGTTCTTTGTACTCGAATCTTCTTGGAATGGTTCCTTTGTCCAAATCAAACTTAACCGATGTGGGTCCTAGCTCGTCATCACCAACTTCATATAACATGCAATCATCATGGCTTCTTCGTTTTTTCCTTATCAAGAAAACAGCAACCAGACTAGCCAAGACAAAGAGCAGAACCAGTGGACAAAGAACGGCAAGAATCAAAGCAAGCTTTGAGCTTTGGTGCTTTAGTTTCACATTCTCGAAATCCGCAGGGGAACCATTCAAAGATGAACTGAACTCCCATGAATAAATAGTGTTTCTTTCGGTGGAAAGTCCCGTGGAGGCTGAGAAACCAATGTTGACCCACTCCGGGAGAATTTTCTTGAGGTCAATTTGGTAAGAAAAAGAAGAAGAATTGTCGTTGTGGTTAGTGGATGCTGGTTTTGCTTTGAAGGACCAAGAAACGAAGAGTGTTTGAGTGGAGGCGGCGTAAGTGATCAAGGTGTAGCACTTCTTTCCGAGGTTGTCGTCGATGTCGAAGTTTCCGAACGCAGCCGAGGTAAGGGAGTTGTCGTCCACGCCGACGTGCTTCGTCGGCGGGTCGGTGGAGCCGATGAAAGTGTCGAACTCCACCGCGACAACATGATTCTCGGGGAGGTTGCTGTTGGTGGTAGCGTTGAAAAGCCCAAAGGTTCCGCCGCCGGAGTTCGGCGGAATCCGGTACCCCAACGGAGCCAAGTAAAACGCGAAGCCGTCTCCATAGGCGACTTCGGTTAAGTTCAACTTCTCAATAGAGAAGGTGAAACGCGTGACGAAGTCGATGGCAAGGTCGGAGGACCGGTCCCACAGGTGGAGGGGTTTGGAGTAGATGGCCCTTCCGACGCGGAAGAGGTAGCTGACTTTGTTGAGGTCGATGGAGCCGTTGGTGGTTCTTCCGTCGCCCTCGTAGGATATGGCGGTGGCGGCGGCAGGGTCGTCGAAGTTGGTTATGTTGAAGACAAGGGAGTGGGAGAAGGTGGTGATGAGGAAGAGGAAGAGAAGGAGTATGAGGGTGTGAGGAGTGCCTAACATGGTTTTGGCTTTGGTGAGGGAAGGTGGTGAGCAACCGTCACATTATTCTATATATAATATAAGATCAAGAATGGCAATATAGCATCACATTTTCTCATTTTATCTTTTCTACGCACTCTTCCAAAATTAATATAGTTTAATAGATATATGATATCTATTCAACCTATATGCATTTTTCTACTACAAATTATTTGTATACAATATATGATTTATATAAAAAAAATATATTTCATAAGCATATATTATTTATTAAAATTTATATGATTGACATAAGTTTTAATATAATTTTAATGGCCTTGTACGTCGTTAACTAATAAAAAATTATTATTATTATAATTTTTAAGATGATCATTATAAAATTTAATATTCTTATTTAATTAAATAATAGTGTAAAAAATACGATTTTTTTCTTATCAAATTAATATCAATATATCATACTTTCTTTTAATTATTTAGTGTTATTATATCTTTAAAACTCAATTCAAAATGATTAGTTAAAGTGTAATAATTTTCTTGACAGTGTTGATATCACACTTCATGGTATATAACTAATATTGTTCGTTCTTGACAGTGTTGCTGCACATATCAATATATCATTGAAGATTGTTAGAACCAAACACTAAGGCAAAATTAGCACTAGAATAATTAATGATATACGGACATCAATATATTGTAATTAATACTTATATAATATTCTTTCTTTTCTTTTCTTTTTATCAAAATTTTATCACCTAATGTACCCTTACTTTTATCTCAAAATGTCTAATAATAATAGCATGTATATGCATCTTTATCTTTGGCATTATTATGGTATGTACAACGGAGCCCAGAATTTTCCCACTCCCGGTCGGTTTACAAGCTTCCGTAGGCATGATGGGTGTACAACTAAGTGTCGCGCATATGCATGTCAGATGTCAGATTTCAGTTGTCACGTACGTAAAAGGCTAATAAAAGTAAAGCAAAAGTCTTCGAATACAACCGATTCTAATGTGGCTGGATTGGTGGATAACAACTGGAGGAGGCAGGATTTCATATACAAGGGGCAATGACTAAACCTTTCATATATATATATATATATATATATATATATATATATATATATATATATATATATATATATTTTTTACTTTCTCTCCATGTGTCATTTTTTTATTTACATAAAAATTAAAAATGAAACGAAGTTAAAAATTGAATAAATTGACTGTAATTACGCTAACAACTAATGAAAAATAATTTTGTATAAAAAAATTATTGATTTTTACCACAAATATCTTGAAAGTCATGTCTAATATGATTTTTAATTAGTTGGTATGTTGTCGAGTTAAACTGAGCTAAAACTCAGTCATATATATCAACTTATGAGATGTATAATTATGACGCTATATTTCATAAAATTAACTTATAAATTAGTTGAAAAGTTAGAAATGTATAGTCTAAATAATTGAATTAAAAATATTTGATAAAATTAGATGATAAGTTAGTTAATAAGTGTAAAATACATAAATGTTATAATTAATTATTTAATTAAAAAACATATTTCTAATAAACAAACTTTTCATTGATGAGGATAAAAAGAAAAAAAGTTAATAACTTATAAATTATCTTATTTTTATAAGTCACTTCAAATAGTTTATGAAAACAAGTTAGAAGCTACACTAAAATAAGTTTGTATGCAAGTAAAAGTATATGTTTGGTCGAACTAGTTTATAAACTAGTTAAAAAAAAAAACTTATAAGCTTCCCGAGTGTCTTACCAAACATCCATACTAGAGGGAGAGAAGTTTCTAGGCAATTGCAAATTAGAAAAGTGGGACAAGGGATTACTCGATAATTAGGGTTCTATCTAACATATCATACCTCAAAAGACAATAATAAACTGACTTGATCATTGGAGTATTATCATTGTAAGTATACCACCACCCTTGGAGGAGATTGACAAATCAAAGATGAGTAACAATTCAATGTTCGTGGTCAACTTACTAACAAAAGGTGTCTCTTAGATTTCAAAAAGTATAGTTATCAATATAACTTTTTTACATTGATAATATATAGAAATTAAACTCTTAAAAATGTTGAAAGTGACAGTGTGACATCCTTCAGTTAGCTACTCAATATGCCCATCATTTCATCCATATTGATGGTTGTAATGTAGGAAATAGAAAGATAAAGACAAAAGTAACAGTGATTAATGGGAATGAATCCTCTTCAACCAAGCTTTTTGGACAAGAGCTTTTAGGGAAGGGCTTATTGAAACACTAATAGTTTACATTCCAAAAAATGACACACCCTTGGTCCTCTAGGACTTTAGACCCATTAGCCTCTACAATGTGTTGTTTAAAGTCATTAATAAAGTTCTGGTTAATAGACCGCGACCTCATTTGGATATGATAATTGGGCCCTTACAAAGCAATTTTATTCCTAAGAGAGGCAATTTGACAATGCCATCATTGCACAGGAAATTGTCAACCACATGCACAACAAGAAAGGAAAATCTAGAATCCTTCTATTTAAAATTGACCTTAAGAAGACTTATGACAGTGTCAATTCCTCAAATTTACTCTAAATGAATTTGGTTTCCCAGGAAATATTATTGAGCTAATCATGAATTGTGTCTCTGCCACCAGCCTCTCTTTGAAGTGGAATAATGAAAAGCTCCCGAGCTTCACTCCTATGATAGACCTAAGACAAGGGAAACCTCTTTCTCCTTACCTTTTCCTATTGTGTATGGAAAAGCTAGCTATTCTCATTAATGAGTCGTAAACGAAAACAAGTGGCAGCCAATTTCCATTAAGAGGAATGGGCCTAAAGTAAGTCATTTGTTCTTCGCGAATGATCGCCTCCTGTTCATGAAAGCTTGTGTATCATAAATTATATTGATCAATGAGGTGCTTGAGAGATTTTGTACTGCCTCGGGTTTAAAGGTAAGTATTGAAAAATCAAGATTTTATGCATTCAAGAATGTGTCCAATACCAAGAGGGGTCAAATAGCTAGCATCATTAATTTCCCCTACACCTTTAATTTGGGCAAGTACCTAGGGTTCCTTATCTTCACTAGCCATGTCACTAAGAGGGAATTCAACTTCATTCTGGATCACATTCAAGTCAAATTGGCAAGCTGGAAGTCCAAGCTCCTGAGTAGGGTTGGCAAGGTGACTTTAGCTCAATTAATATTGGCCTTTATCCCCTCATATGTCATGCAAAACTATCTTCTTTTAAAGGGTACTTTGCAAAGCTATTGATACTTTAATAAGAAAGTTCATTTGGGGTAGCAACTCTTCTCACTTTCTTGATTGAGAGACTATTTCTAAGCCTAAGAAGAAAGGGGGTTTTGGAATTCATAGAGTAGGGAAGCAAAATATCTCCCTCTTTGGCAAGCATGTTTGGGCTCTCATGAACGAACCCAACAAGTTATAGGTTCAAATCTTATCCTCGAACTACCTTCACGATGGTCATAACTTAAACACTAACTTCAATAATTGGAAATCTTACACTTGGGATCTATTTTGAAAACTGTTGATTGTCTTCGAAAAGGTTTTAAGTTTTGTGTGAGGTGTGATGATGTATCATTCTGTTTTGATTTGCGACTTCATGGAAAAAACTGTGCAATTATGTTCTGTTTGTGAATATTGCTAATACCCAGTTGGAACTCTATGATATGTATGCAAATGATTCTTGAAACTAGTCTACTCTTTATACTTTGGTTCCTTTAGAGGTTCAGGAGTTATTTCAGAAAATAGTCCTGCATGAGGAGGTTGTGGAAACATTCATTTAGGACCCATCCCCTTCGGATTTCTACTTAGCAAAATTTTCTTTTAGGTGGCTTTGTTGGGTATCTACCATTCTAAATACATGTGAAGAAAGCTGGACCTGGGTCTAGAACTTGAGACTACCAGAAAATATAAAACACTTTTTATGGCTTACCTATAAAGGTAGCCTTCCTACTAATGCTTTTCGTTGGAGGAGACATTTGTCTTCCTCTTCTTTTTGTTGTAGGTGTAATAGAGTGGAAGAGACATGGATTCACACGTTGAGGGGACTACCCGAGAGCTAAATCCATTTGGCATTAGCTCCATGTTCTTTCCTTTCTTAATCACTTCAACATAGATTATGCTTTATGGTTACGCCAATGTGCCATTGGGAGTAATTCTCAACTCTTTGGGATTGCATGTTGGATCATTTGGAAAGCCAGTAACCACCGTTGTTTCCAAGAAAAGGAATGGACGCAGATTTACTCTATGAACCAGAGCACAAGTCAATGTCAGCTCATTTAGACTCATTTCAAGGGATCTTCCTTCGCAAGAGACCCGTGCAACGTCGTATGGTTTGCACCTATTTCTCCTTTCACTAAGTTAAATACTGATGAAAGTTCTTTGGGTAACATAGGGTCATCAGGTTTTAAAGGTATAGGGCGAGACTCTCAGGGACTTTGGTTCTTCGAGTTCTATGGCCACTATGGTCACACTACGAACATGCATGTTGAGCTCCTTGCTATCATAAATAGGATGTGCCATGCATGGAATAATGGATTTAGACATATCATCATAGAGACGTGCATTTGAAGAAGGAAGTGCATTTAATGCAAACTTCATATGCAAGCTCAAGTAAAGAAATCTATCAGTTTAGAAACAATGGATACCTGAAGATGAAGGCCAATATATACCAGGAGCTTTGAAGACATGGGTTACGAACCTATGCACTATCATTCAAATTATTTATGTAAAAAATCTCTTTGTATATTCTTGTAAGGTTCAAAAAGCTCTCAAAATACCTTGAACACCTTGAGAGAAAAGACTGAGTGTTTAGATTTCATATCTGTTTGTAAGATGATTAAGATTTTTGTTAGTGACCCAATCAAACAAACAAATCTTTTGATTTGTGTAGAGCCAACAATGGCTTGATAGAACAAAGAATACTGGTCTTGGTCAAGCTTGATGTAAAGCTTGGGTTGTAAGAGCCAGAAGTGAAAGTGACAAATACTTGTAACTTTGAGAAGTTAGTAAAATTTGGTAGTTTACCAAGAACTGGATGTAGTCTCTGTGGTTGAGACGAACCAATATAAATTCTTGTGTCATATATCTCTTTTTATTTCCTTGTGTTTTAAAATGATCTAAGGTTTGAATTTGATTTTGCTTTTGAAAACTCATTTTGGTTACAAAATTAGATTTCATCATTTGACTAGGTTGAGTTTGTTTAAACTTAAAAAAAAAACTTTAAAATAAGCATTTTATTTTAAGAAGTAGATAGGATTTACTTCTTAAAATAAGCATAAAACTATTTTTTTTAGCAAAAGCAGTTTAGACAAATACACTAAAAAATCATAAAGTTGCTTATTTTTATTAAAATAAATGCTTATTTCAATAAATAAGTTTAAGCAAACTGACCCTAAGTCTTTTGTGAAAATTTGTTATCATCCTTTCAAATTTATTTTAGATGATAACTTTGTGTTGGCGAAAAAGGTTTAGAAAATTCTTAAAATCACAATTCAACTTTATTTGTGATATTTGTCTTTACAATGGTTTAAAAAAATTAATGGTGCAATGAGATCTTTACACTTAAGAATCTAAAAAAAAATCAATTGAGAAGATTTCTTCCTATACACCCTAATAAATGTATGTAGCAAGGAGAGATAGGAGCCAAAATAGAAAGGATATTTTTTTGGTGAATAAAATAGAGAGGATATAAATACAACGAAAAAAGATAAAGAAGAAAAAGAAAGTGAAAATTGTTAAAATGGAAAGTGAGGGATCTATGTAATGTGAGTGAAAAGGAATAGACAAATAAAAAAGAAAATGGGATAAAAGTTACTTGTAAGAGAATGGGAATGTTTATAATTATCCAAAGTGGTAGGAAATTGAAGAAAGAATATGCAAAGGAAAAAATTAGAAGAAGAGAGGTTGAATTGTGATCTTAAACTATTTTGCAAGATTTTCTTAAACATGCTTACATTTGATAGTAGGTTTTCAAACATATTTTAACACAAAGAGAATCACAAGAAAGGTTTTATATAAGAAAAAAAACTTTGTTTTGGAAAGCAAAAATAATTCAAAACTCGATTAATAGATAAAGAGAACGAGTAGGAACATAAGGAATTTTAGACTAGTTCATCTTGACCATAAAGATTATGTCTAGTATTTGATAACTTATCAAGTTTTCACTATACAAGTATTGATCACTTCCACTTCTGGCTCTACCCAAATAATTTTACATTAGCTTCTCCAAGTTAATACCCCATGCATTATTTCCTACCAAGCCACATCTAACTCTAAAATAAACTAGCAAATTTGTTTAAGGTTAGGTGCACACATAATAGTTTAACATCTAAAAAATGAATATACTAATTAAGAACATTACCCTTTTCTCTTAGGATTCACAATGTGTTTTGAGTGCTATACAACTTAAGAAAATTCAAATTCAGAGAGTTTGAAGGCTAGAGAGATTGCTTCGTTCAAAGTTTGTAACTTCAACTCTTCAATTCTTTCGGTATTTGTAGACTTCGTGAGAAAGCAATCATTATCTCTTAATGGTCTTCATTTTGTGTCTGCTTTATTGTCCAAAGCTTGTGTTTGTTGAAGCATTCAATACTTGTCAACTTCCAATCACTCCAATTGATGATGAAACACTCTACTTATCTTCCTTGAGAGACACTCCAAATTTGGCTTCAGAGGTCAAATCATCTTTTGTTTAGAAAGAACTCTACACACAATAGTGACATGTATTTTTATGTAGAGAAAAACTTTAAACTTTGACTCTTCACTGCATCATCCACTTCGAGAGATCCTATGAAAAATATTCAAACATCCCTTGCACATAGGATCAAGTAAGCAAAGTATTAACTTAGCCTTAAATGCTTTGCAAAACAATGTATGTTTATTATCATATGATACAAGAGACACAAATGCAACACTTTTCATTTGTGTTAGCATTTCAAACATAACTTTTTAAGATTAGTATTTATTTGTATTAAATCAATTTTATTGAGGGTTTTGATTGATCATATTACTCAACAAAATAAATAGGAAGAAAATGAAGTAAAAAATGGGATCAAAAAGAAATTAAGCACATGAGTATATTATTGAATGAAAAATTGGATAAAAAAGGATATGAAAGAAAAAGTGAGTGCATGTTTATAAAAATAGAAACATAAATAATGACTAATTTTTGCATACCTTTTATTGTTATTTTAATTTTATATTCTTTTTTATCATATCATTTATTATATTTATTATTTTTCATTTTAATATTAAAAAACATTTTCCTACATAAAAATTATGTGATTATTATAGATTTTATATTTTTTGCTCTCTTTCATCATTGTTTTTTAAAGGCTTAAATATGTTTTAGGTCTCTTAAATTTGGGTCACTTTTTTTTTTCTCTCCAATTTAAAATCTCTTTTTACTCTTATCAATTTCAAAAATATTCTTTTTAGTCCTTCATGTGATAAAAAATCATCACAAATTGTATATTCAAACCACTTAAAATGGCTCCGGAGGCCAATTAAAAAGAATATTTTTCAAAATTAAGAGATTATAAAAATAATTTAAATTTAGGAAAAAAATAAAAAATGACCTAGATTATATTTAAGTGACAAACCATATTTAAGCCTTATAAAAATAACTAGGAGAAACTATGATGGATATATAACATTACTCTTTATATAATATTAAGAACCTTCCCTTGACAGTTAATTTTAAAATAAAATTATTTAATAAAAATGATTAATTATTATAAGAGTTTATTTGAGTTCTTTAAACTAAAGTCAAACACTAATACTATCATCAATAAATACTTATTTTAGTCTTTCAACTTATGAAATGGTGATAAATTAATCCTTGAAACATAAAAAATTCAAACTTAGTATATGAATATGCAAGAAGTATAATAAATTGGTTTTGTCCTAAAATTTGTGAGACAATTTTATCATTAAACTGTCATGTTCAAATATCAATTTAACAATAATTTATATTTTTTGAAAATTAATTTAATATTAAGTTATAAAATATAAAAATTAATATATTATTAAATTATTTGTATGACTAATTTATCACACTTTTTTATATATTTAAAGATTAAATTTAAATTTTTTATCTTTTTGAAAATCAATTTGTCACTGCTTTCTAATTTTAGAGAACAAAATAAATATTTATTCATGCATTCTTGCATTGCAGATATATAATATTAATATCAGACATCTCATGTCGTAAAAAAAACTGGAATGTTTTGTTGGAAGAACGAAACTCTTTTCAAGATCGGTTAGTTAAGAATCAGGGAATGACGAATTGACGATCAGTATACGATGCCAAGGGTGCAGTGTGTAGTAGGTTAGAGTCTAGTCTTAAATTTTTTATTTTGTTGATTTAAATTTGTTATTTTGTTGTTTTTAATTTGTTTTTCTAAGCAGCCAAAAAAAATAAATTATAAGAAGAGTAATGCGAACTGGGAAGTTAGAATGGCTGGTGATAATAGAATTATTATTATAGACGCCAGAGTTAAGGTCAACTTTTTTTAAAGTCACGTTTTCAATATAATAAATTTTCATAATATTTTTTATATATTCACTGTTTTATATATATATATATATATATATATATATATATATATATATATATATATATATATATATATATATATATATATATATATATCCATTAGACATTTAGATATTTTAGACTAATACATTGTCTATCTTTTTTCTTATCTCTTTTTTTCTTCTTCCAATTTGTCTCTTTTATATAAACATTATTGTAAAAGTTTGTTACACAAATGATACTAGAATTTAATCACGGACCTTACGGTGTCCTATCAGTGTAAATATCTTTAATTTTTTGTAATTCAATCATGAACTGTCAAGTATAATAAAAACAATTAGCTTTTGTAATTATGATAATTACTTTTTGAAAATTATATTTAAGGTTATTTTTAATTTATTAATAATATATATATATATATATATATATATATATATATATATATATATAAGAATAAAAGATATATATTAAGAGATTTACGGTTAGCGTACATGTATAACCAACTAAATTAAATTCATTTGATTATGTACAATAAATTAAAAATTTTATGATTATGTATTGTTTACATTATCAATTAATTAATAAAAAATTATCATCGATGTATATTTTAATGTAATTATTTTGAAAGTAAAATATATATATATATATATATATATATATATATATATATATATATATATATATATATATATATATATATATGATTTATGGTTAAATGATAATATAAAATTATATTATATTATCAATGTATAATCTATTTTCTCAGTAGGAAGATTAAGCAATGAAAATGTTTTATTAACAGAAGTTGTACGAAAAAAGTTTCTCATCTAATTTATGAATTAATGTATATAAAAAATTATTATTACATATAATATTAATATTGTAATGTTTAAATAATAAAAGTATAAGGTAATCTAAGAAGGATAGTTTTAGACTTTAGTACTCTTGTGTTCCATCAATTTTTAGTTTTTAAACCTTTTTCTAAAGATAATATATATATACTCTGTTTCTAAAACATTGTTGAATTTAGATTAAAATATAATTTTTTTCTCATAAATATAAAAATATTTAAAAGTATATTTTTATCCTCACAAAATTAAAATATATTATTTTTTTATTAAGTAAAATTTAAACATTTAAACTTACATATATATTTGGTTATATGTATAATTAAAATAAAAAATATCATATTTTATACTAATTATATGTAAAAAAACATCATATTTATATAAGTTATGTGTATAATTAATGTAAAAAATTATCATAATAGATTTAAATGTACTTGAATCAGATGAAAAAATAATATATTTTAATTTTATAAAAATAAAAAATAGATTTAAATTTTTTAAAGGATAAACTTTAAATATTTTTATATTTCTAAATAAAAAATATATTTTAACCTTCAATTTACGTCAACTTTTCAAAGTGCAGCTTTTTTATTATTTATTTTTCTCGTAAGTGCACAACTCGCGGTCATGGGACATTTTTCCATGTAATGGCCTCTAGTCTAGTCTTTTGTGTTTATTATTTGCCGTTATTTTCGCATTGTTTGACAGTGCCAAGAAATTCAGATAGAAACGAAAGTTCTAAGAAGTAGCTTAATAGTATTTTCAACAGGGTGTTTCATAAGTGTTTAAAATTAAGTAATATTGTTTAACAAATTTTTATTGGAATAAATAATTTGAAATTAAATTATTTAAGTAAGTTATTTATATAAATAAATGTTACTTAATTCATTCTTACAAACTAAAGAATTATTTTTTAATTATAAAATTTAATATATTTTAAGTTAAACACTAATCCTAATAACTTTAAACAATAAAATAAATTTTTTATAAAATTTTCAAATTTATATAATATTATAAAACTCACAAATTTAAAATAAATAACTCATTTAAGTAATCATGCATTATCTCATAACAAAAAGTTGATGACTAATCTAAATTAAAAATGATCTATCATGATTATTTTCATTGTAATAAAAAATATCATATTATATACGTGATATGTATGATTAATATAAAAAATTATTATTGTAAATTTAAACATTGAGACAAAAAATAATATATTTTAATTTTATATCCATGAGCAACGGCTGGGATCGCGCTAAAAACGACAAGCGTATCACTTGAAGAACAAAATCCAGAAAGTCACAACGCATAACACATTTAGAAACAGACACTGAAGTCATCAGCGAGGACCAAGTGTTCACTGCGTTTTCGTTTTTTCAAAACGACAAAGCATCGGTCCCGTGTGTCGTCGTAAGAGGTTTCTGTGGTGCCACGTCAGCATTGTATACGGTATTCGTGTGAAATATACTGGAATGTTTTGTTGGACGAATTGACGATCGGTAAGAGTCTAGTCTTAAATTTGTTATTTTGTTGATTTAAATTTGTTATTTTGTTGTTTTTAATTTGTTTTTCTAAGCAGCCAAAATAAATAAATTATAACAAAAGTAGATGACGCATCTAAATTAAAAATGATCTATCATGATTATTTCCATTGTAATAAAAAATCATATTATATCAAGTGATATGTATAATTAATATAAAAAATCATTATTGTAAATTTAAACATTGAGAAAAAATAATATATTTTAATTTTATAAAAATAAAAAATATACTGAAATTTTTTAAAGGACAAATTTTAAAGTGCACGACACGACTCGCGGTCACGATATTCACTCTGAACAAAAAATATATATATATATTTAGCCTTCAATTTATTTCACTTTTCAAAGTGCAACCTTTTTTATTATTTCTTTTTCTCGTAAGTGCACGAGTCGCGGTCACGGGACATTTTTCTAAGTAATGGCCTTAGACTTAGTTTTTTGTGTCAATTATTTGCCGTTATTTTCGCATTGTTTGACAGTGCCAAGAAATTCAGATAGAAACTAAAGTTCTAAGAAGTAGCTTGAGAGTTTAAAATTAAACAATGTTATTCAACAAATTGTTTTGTTATTTGAATAGATAGTTTAACAGTGAATTGCTTATATAAACATTTATTCTTACAAATTAAAGATTATTTTTTAATTATAAAATTTAATATGTCCCAACTTAAACACTCATCCTAATAACTTTAAATATTAAAATAATTTTTTATATAAAATTTTTAAATTTATGTAATATTATAAAACTCACAAATTTAAAATAAATAACCGTAAGCATTTATTTGTACTATCCATTCATTCTTTAATTCATCCTCAGTTTCATACATTTAATTGTCGTACACGTTTATTTGTATCAAAATAAAATATCATAAAAGACATCAGTATTCCTCTAAATTTTAATTGTGTTGTTTATTTTTTTAACCATTTGTATAGTTGTTTTTAAAACATTTAATCTTATAAAATTTCTTTTTCTTCTCTGGGAAGGTCAATTTCAAAAGTTATGGAGTGATTGGAAAATGAGTATGATCTCACAATAACGACTCCAATTAACAAGGTTATTTATATCTGTATATTAAAAAAAAAAACTGATATTTTTTTCATGTACCATGTTATCAATTTTATAAATTTTATCACGGAAGATTCACCGTCTACAACTATATTGTATTGGATGAGATTCAATTATAGTGACAAACAAAACTCAACTTTGCAATTTGGTCAAAAAAGAACAGTTGGCTTAAAAAATGCAAAGGTAACAAAATTCTTCTTTCCATTTCAAATTATTTTTGTTTCTCTAACATCATTCTAACTACTTTTTTTTTAATTGGTATCAAAGTCAATGATGCAATTTCGAGTGATCACTGTCCTAATAGATTATGCATTTTTGAGGTTGTAATTAGTTATTGTATTTTAGGTTTTAGTAGTTAATCTAACTTATTATTTCTTAGATTTTTTAGGAATTCTTCTATTGGAGATAAAATATAGACGATGAATTTTATAAAAAATGAAAAGTATTCTACCATGGTATACAAATTTTTCCCGTAAATCGCATGCATGAATAATGTTATTGAATAATTTGTTTGTCTTTAGTTACAAATTCTATTATTTTTATGTTTTGTAGGGAAACTACAAATGGCCCTGAAATTTAATCGTTGTTCGGTCTCCCAATGAATGAAGAATTTGATATTATTAACCATTAGAAAATTTGTAACCATATTATTTTTCTTATCTTTTAATGTATTGATAAATAAGTTTTTTGGCTTATCACTACACAGTTTCCAGTAATACTGTACCATTGTATTTTCATTAATTAAAATTTGTGCATTCATGATCAATTTTTTTTTTCATTTTTTTATAATCAAATTACTGGAAATTGACATTGAGATCGCGTGTTTAAAATTATTTATTTTAAAATATATAACGTGAATAGATTAATTTCAAAGGGGAATTGAGTTGACATATCAATTACTGTGATATCAATTTTGAAGCAATAAGTAATTTAAAGAAACAATATATAAATTACGTTACTTACCTTATTGATTAGTAAATAATTGTTCAGTCAATTATCAAATTTTAAATAAATTTTAACATTTATTACTTACTTTATTTATTTTTAATTTATACGTAATATTGAAGAAAAAAATATAAATCAAAAATTGAATTGGATTTATCTAGAATTTATTTAAACTTTAGTGTTAAAAGAATATTTTCCTACAACAAATTGATTAATTTCAAGTTTTCATTATTTTATATATTGAAATGTAAATAATTGGTAAGCCACCTATCCAATTAATTTGGTTAGATTTACTACTTACTTTAATTATTTTTAATTGATACGTAATATTTTAGAAAGGATATAAATAAAAAATTAAATTGAATTTGAACAGATTTTATTTAAACCTTAATGTTAAAAGGATATTGCCTTACGACAAATTGATTAACTTCATGTTTCCATTATTACATATATTGAAATGTAAATAATTGGCCAACCACATATTCAATATATTTGGTCACATTTATTACTTACCATATTTATTTTTAATTGATAGGTAATATTATAGAAATGATACAAGTAAAAAAAAAAACCTGGATTTAAACAGATTTTATTTAAAACTTAGTCTTCAAAGGATATTCCCTTGTTAAATTTAATATTTTGAAGTTTCCCTTGTTACGAATGACACAATTCATTTTAGGAAATAGAGAAAGAATATAAACCTTAATATTAAAAGGTTATTTTCTTATTATGTTAATTAATTTCAAAGTTTCTTTTATTATTAAATTAATTTCAAAGTTTCCTTTATTATAAATGACACTTCTCAATGTTGGGTAATATTTGTAGAAAGGATATAAATGGATTAATGGGAAAACATTTTATTTAAATCTTTTTTTAAAAATAATTTAGACCTATATGTACACTTATTATATTAATTACGGAATTCACTTGCGTATTTTAAATTTTAACAAAACTATTGGTACAAAAAATCCATATACAGAAAACCCAGAATACTTTAAGGAGAGAACCATTTTGTGTCTTACATTCGATGTTATGTGTCATAAGTAAACAACTGCATGATGAGTAGGATTGCATGAGAGGAAATAACATTTTTGAGTTTTGATTCAGTTTGTTTTGAAAAGGAAATACATCATCTTGAGTTAGAAACTTTTTCACCAAAGATGTTAAATGTATTTAATTGTTCTGAACTTCCTCCTCGTAAGCTAGATTTAAAGGTTGGAGTAATGTAATGTTATTAAGAAATATTGACCAATCAAAATGGATTATGCAATGGTACAAGATTAGGAGGATGGGAAAACAAGTTATGCATTGTCAAATTCTTATCAGAAAATAAGTTGGCCGTGACATTGTCTTCATATCACATATAAGTATGATTTCTAGCAATCCTAGCAATCAAATGCTACAAGTAAAGTTTCAATGAAGACAATTTGATATTGCTGTGACGATAAATAAATCTCAAGATTAGAAACTTTCTTCAATTGGACTATATCTTTTGAGATTATTCATGGACAATTAAAAAATAGAATGCGCTTTAGAGAGGAATTAAAATTTTTACTTGAAAATCACAAGAACATGTTAAAAATGTACAATTAATGTTATATATAATTTTTTTTGAGAATTTATCTTATGAGATAGTTATTCATAACATTTTTTCTTATTCTTAGATTTTATTGTTATTAATACAAAATTTTATATATATATATATATATATATATATATTTTTTTTTACATTTTTTATTCTCAAGTATTTTTTTATCTTTACATTGATTTTGAAACTAAATCATTCATTGCATCAACCCAAGTATCGCACCATATCAAACTAGTATATATATAATTTTGGCTGTCGACAAATTTAATTTAAATTATACTTTTAAATAAGCATTTCCTAGAAAAGGACATGGATTTATATAATTTTGGTCAAAAAAACTGCGCCTACCATTGCAAGTTGGTGGAGTCCACGTTTTTTTATAGGGCGGTTCCACCTCATGCCCTCGTAGCATGCAAGTTGCTACAAGGGTAGCTTATTGTATAGGTATTTATGGGGGAAAGCAAACCTTTAATGATTCTCCTGACCAATAAAATTGTGTAATTCTGGACTTGGTAGACCCACACAAACTTACAACTTTATCGAGTTTGCATAGTTAATCTTGGTATTAAGTTGCACTTGCGTCTTGGAAAATTAGAAATAAGTTCAATCAGCTTACGAATCACTTATGACGTAGTATTACCTTGATAGTTGACACTTTGTTTGGTTGTTTAGAAATAATGGGGGAAAAAAGAGTGAGAAGAAATAAGTGAAAAAAGAAGAAGATATGTTTTTTAGAGGAGAAATAGTAAAAATAATGATATGACCTTGTGAGTTCCACTTACCTTTCTTAATTTCTTTACCAAACTATATGGAAATGAGCGTTAATGACTCAACATATGATAGTAGATTAATTATTTTAACAGCAATCGACTGACACAGTGAATGTTTTGAAAAAATAATCGATTTTTAAAAAAGAATAATCGTCTAAGCGCTTTTAAATAAGCGTTTTTTTTAAATATCATTCAAATAAGTTTAGAGTTTATTAACCTATTAAATAAACGCTTTTTTAAAAAGTGCTTATTTAATTTTTATTGTAATATTTAGAAACTATATATTATATATTTGTTGATCTATTTAAAAAATTAAGTTTATCAAACTAATATAAGTTAGAGTCGTTAACTTATTCAAATACAAGAGTTTTTACTCATTTAAAATGCTTTTTTTTTAATATTTAAAAACTCGTTTTTATAAAAAAGCACACACACATATATATTATTAATTAAAAAATAAGTCAAGCTGAATCCGTAAAACCTAACCCGTCTAAACTGGGTCCTTTTAAAATAAAAATTCTTCTTTTGTCATCGATTCTTTTGCGTGGAACTAAGTCACAATATATTCTTAACTATTGTGAATGTTGAATATATACTAAATTCTCTAGTCTTGAATTAAACGTTGAATGATGTGTTTTTTTAGTTTCTCACATTTGAAAGTAAGCTTATTCAAAACATGTTCAAACACTAAATGTAAGTATTCAGTCTCTCAGTGAGAATTTAAATCTTGGCCGTTTATCACGATATGGAAGACTAATTACTCTTTTCCGCTAAACTCAATCTCATTGATACGGTTCCAATTATACATAATTGAAATATTAAAAAAATTTGTTGTTTTGAGTTCATAAGATAATAAAATTTTTGTTTTTATCTCTATCACTACTTAAATAATGACATCACATTATTATAATAATTGATAAAAAATTCAATTTGTAAGATTACACAATAATGACTGAGACTTACAATAAAAATTTTAATATATTAAGAATTAAAAATAATAATAAAAAATTATTAGTGACCCAAAATAAAATTCAGTCATTTTTTAGGAACCTTAGTATAAGCCTAAAATGAATAAAGTTTCTTCTATATATATAAGTTATAATTAACTTGCATATAATTTGAAATTAACTTTTAAAATATTAAAGGAGAAATTTTTATAAATTAGATTATAACTTATTTATATATAGAAGCTAGTGCAAACAAAAAAAATTATCCAAGGTCGTCATAGGTGAATACTAAAGCTTGAAAATAACTTTTTCTTTATTAGAATATTAAAATATCCAACAATATATACCATATGTTGTATTAAATATACGCAAACTAACATAAATAAACTAAAACTATATTCAACCATGATGTTAACTGATTAATAAACTAAAGACGAATAAATATCAACAATTTCTGATCACATGTACACTATGAATAATTTAAATAGAAGAAGTTGCATCGTAGCTATAGTTTCACACCAAAACCAATGCGCGGCTACAACCAATTCATTGTTAACCCACTACATAAATATTGTTCATATAAATAATGAGTTCTTATAAATAAAAGATAGCCTTCGAACCCATATTTCTGAAGTGTCTAAATGTTACTTTTGCCACGAGGATAAAGCCTTAGATAGAAAGTAACATGACAAATTTAAAATTTATAAAATATCTAGCATATAAAATTTATATACACTGATTCATTCCTTTCGATTAATATTTATCATGGTAATACTTTTAAATTTGGAATATATACTTTATTATAATGAACTTTAATTTTTATTTGAAATATTAAGTAATTTATCATGATAATAATTTTAAATTTAGAATATAAATTGATCAAATTAGTTATATATATATCGGGTCATATCGGGCTAATTAGTGACTCATTGATTCGACCACTGATCCACTGATCCATTGATTCATTGTATCAATTGGATTAATGATCGATTTGATTTTCACAATATTATTTTAAACAAAAAATAAATGTTACTTAAAATGTATTAAGGATGAAAAATAAAAACAAATATATTTTATAAGAACTAAAATTAAAACAAAAATTACAAGTATGGAAATAAAAAAAATATTAAATTAAAAAGACAAAAAATGTATTTAAGTGTAATATATAACTAAATTTCTCTTCAAGTGAATCTCTACTAAAATCTTTATGCTATTGATTTGTGTATTCATACCTGTGCATAAGATTATGAATATATTATGGTCACATAATTAGGATGCGAAAAAGATTCATTCCAAACTTTCAATGTCAACAAATGCAGGCACAAATGCTTCAAAATAAGGACTTAAAATCATAATTCTTAAAGCATAACTTAAAAATGTGAAAAACTGAGATATGAATGCTTGGAATTCATGAGCAACAATCTTATTATTACTAAAATATGTTGAGGACATACTTCAGTTAAACAACTGCATGTGAAAAGAGTTGAAGAGCACTCTTTGCTTAACACGTTAGAGCATGAAAAGAAAACCAAAAGGATTCATTTAAGAATTATACCATCGTACGTTTCCTTTAGACACCATTCATGTACATTTTGCTCTCATGTGTTTCGTGAATATGATACATCCTGCCAAGCACATATAAGTAAAGAGAAAAAAGAAGAAGCTAAGAACACAACTTCAGTAAGGTAATTTGTAATTCAAGTAATTAAAGATATTTACGAAATATAGCAGAAGTTTAAAATTTTCTTAATCCTAAATCATGCATCAAAAAGAACTATAAGCTACAGCAAAAGACTACTACTCGGAACAAAGCAGATTCAATACACAATTTCTTGATTTTTAATTTTTGGAATGAAAAAATATATCAGACAACAAATGCATTAGAGTATCAGGATTCAGGAAACAAAAAATTAGGTGCAGCATTAGTTGCAAGTCTACTTCAACTCTCAGTGCCAATGTGCCATTATGAGATATTATGCATTTTTGCATAAATAGATTAGTTGTTACCCTTTGTCTAATAGACCTGTTCACCTCACTTAGGAAGTATGGTTCTACACAAGTGGCATAAATTGGTAAGCAAATGGTGGTATTGAAAGAAGATGCCAAAGGAAAGCAAAATTGTCTCATACCTTAGAGTTGAAGATCAAAGAGCTAATCCAGCATGCGTTAGGTCTGTAAAGGAAACAAACTTAAAAAATAAAATACATATAACGTTATAATTATATGCAATCAACTTATGCTTATGCTAATTGCTAAGAAGTTTAAATAATAATCGACAAAAACCTCTCCACAAAAATAAAAGTTAATTCTGCTGCATTTCGTTCATGCTTCTAGCTTGTTTCTGGAAGTAACACCCTAGATTTTTATTTTTTTTATGGATGAATACAATCACCATTTGGTCTCATTTACTCATACTCAGATTTCATTCAAAGCATTTATTAAGGAAGTTCAAGCTATCTTTGCAAGTGTGCTTTTCTGTGTGGCAAATGAGAATGGCGAAGATAATAAATACTGTGTGAAAATGGCTACATATAAACATGGCCCAACTTGCAATTTTCATCTATCCATATCCCTTTCACTCCATCTAGTTTGGAAATGAAAAATTGATTAGTAACTATACAAGGTTTCTATGTTATTAATTTATAGTGTAGACAGAAGGTGAATGCATCCAAGATTGGAGCATAGAATTTGAAATTTTTCAAGGGAGAAATCTTGCTCTCGAGGACAATGATCCAAGCTGTATTCCTTATTAATACTGGTTTTAGTAAACAAAAAATAAAGGGAGCAGAAGAACACACCAGTAGAAAATAACCTGTGTAGAAAACAAAACAAAATAACCTTGAAAGTCATTCAAAGTTGGGGAAAAGCAGATTGCAATTATGAAATATTCAGTCCATTCTTGTTGCCTCTATGAAATTTCTTGAACAATTCATCTGTTCTGACAGTGGCAAGTGCTCTATCCTTAGCTTGCAATACACGTTTGGTCACTATCCTTGCCTTACTGCCTGCAATTCATTTCATCATTTTGTTATTAGGTTTTAATATAACTCAATTTAATTTAATATTATCCCAACATAACTGATAGCAATTCAAACATACAGGAACATGAAGAACACAATAGCAACAGGGAATTGGACCATAGTAGGCCCAGAAAGAATACCCGAAAACCCACACGCTTCAATAACTTCATTTGAAGCTACTAAGCAAGCACTAAATCTATTATGTTATACCCACTACCTATGAATATATATATATATATATATATATATATATATATATATATATGTATATTGTTATATTAACACTTAACGCCAAAGTTACTTACATCTTTGGTATAGAAGTTTATGTATAAATAAGGGAGTATGAATAAGAAAGAGGACATAACAGATTTATCCAATTTACCTTAGTATTCTTATTTTGGTCTTTCTCGTGGTGTTGGGACCTATTAAATTGGTCTGACTTGTCCCTTTGCCGCCACCAGAACACAATACTAGACAGGTCATTGTTGACCACTTGGACGAGGCGGTCACTCGCCTAACATAAGGCTAGTCCTCACTAGCACAAAACCTCGCTCAAATCCAAGCCACCATGAACGCTAAGTTCGACTCTATTCTTGAGCAATTAGTCGCTATAACCACCATTCCCACCTCTCCTTCTTCTCCGATAACAATTTCACTTTCACCTTCTCGGCCCCATATAATATTTGACGCCCCACGTTTTGATGGATGCGATCCCGTTAGGAGGATCTTCAAAATCTCGCAGTTCTTTGATTACCAGGGGATCTCGTACCACGAACGCCTTACGGTCGCTTCCTTCTACATGGAAGGATCAACATTGTGCCGGTACTAATGGATGTCGAGGAACGATTTCCTGACATCCTAGGCAGGAATGCTCAAGGCCCTTGAGTTGCGTTTTGCCCCAACTTATTATGATGATCCTTCCAACGCCCTGTTCAAATTCCAGCAGCATGGCTCTGTTAATGATTACCTTTCGGAGTTTAAACATTTTGCTAATAGAATTTTCGGTCTCACCCTATCATTTCTTTTATGTTGCTTCATCTCTGGCTTGACCCCAGACTTGCATCGTGAGGTGCAGGCTTTGCAACCCTCATTATTGACACAGGCCGCGGCCCAGGCCAAGCTTCAGGAAACAAAACTCCACGGCCGCCATCGCAGCCCTTACCACTCACCACAACCTCGTTCCCAATTATCACCAACCCCAACTTTCCCCATACCCAGGCCAAACACAACCCTAGCCCCTAAAATCCCTTTCAAACGCTTCACCTCTGAGGAAATGACTCACCGACGTGTCCGGGGACTTTGTTATCACTGTGATGACAAATGGATTACTGGCCACCGTTGTAAGCCTCGATTGCATTTCCTAATTCCATACGAGGACTTCGAACCCTTTGTTGCGAGTTCTGGTGTCCATTCATTACAATCAGCCAACCTCGAACCTCTAGACCCACTTCCTCATATTAGTTTGCATGCTATGGATGGCACCGCAACGCCCAACACCTTTTGCCTGTATGGCCTCCTACACCAACATCGTCTCGTTATTTTGGTCGGCGGGGGCAGTACTCATAACTTTATTTAGTCCCGCGTTGCTAGATTCATTCACTTGCCTGCATCTCCCGCAAACACACTGCGTGATATGGTAGGTGACAACAACACCTTGGAATGCACCACCACTTCCCGACAGGTACCATTACTCATCCAAGGTCACATGTTTGTCACTGATCTTTTCCATTTGCCCATTAGCGGTGTGGATATTGTATTGGGTGTCCAATGGTTAAAACAATTAGGGCCCATTACCACAAATTATCAGGCATTGCCAATGTCATTTTTCCATTCAGGCCAATCAATTACACTTATAGCGGATGTATCACTGGACCCAACTTCCATTTCAACCCAACAATTAAAAAGATGTGCTCAAACACAGAGCATCTCAACCCTTTTTTCCCTTACACCACTACCAACCCAACTTCCTCATCACACCTCCACGAGTCACCACTACCTTCTCAGATTACTTCCATCATCACCTAATTCCCATAAATATTTCACGAACCAGACAAACTCCCACCCACCCGAACCATCCAACACCATATTCACCTCGTCCCTAACACCAACCCCGTCAACGTAAAATCGTACCGCTACCCACATTTCCAGAAAACTAAACTCGAGCAACAGGTTGCCTCGATGCTCAATGCAGGATTGATACAGCCCAATCACAACATGTTTTCTTCATCGGTCCTTATTGTCAAGAAGAAAGACGGTAGTTGCACTATTGTGTTAATTACGGGGCCTTGAATACAGTGATGATCAAAGATCGTTTTTCCATGCCCACGATTGATGAATTATTAGATGAATTGGGCCACACATCCTGGTTTTCCAAATTAGACCTCGGATAGGGCTTTCACCAGATATGCATGGCGGATTCTGATATCCATAAGATAGCCTTCAGGACACACCATGGCCATTACAAATTCAAGGTCATGTCATTTGGTCTCTGCAACACACCATCGACCTTCCAAGCTACTATGAATGACACTCTTCGACCTTTTCTTCGAAAGTTTGTTGCTGTGTTTTTGAATGATATCCTTATATACAACCCATGCTTGCAATCACATG
The DNA here is from genome assembly GCF_000004515.6 of Glycine max. Taxonomy (NCBI): domain Eukaryota; kingdom Viridiplantae; phylum Streptophyta; class Magnoliopsida; order Fabales; family Fabaceae; genus Glycine; species Glycine max. Next base: position 36,861,246 of record NC_038253.2, read on the forward strand.
CCCAACACTTGAAGCAACTTTTGGTTAAGTTTATATTTCACTCCATCTATTTTGGAAATGAAAAATTGATTAGTAACTATACAAGGTTTCTATGCTATTAATTTATAGTGTAGACAGAAGGTGAATGCATCCAAGATTGGAGCATAGAATTTGAAATTTTTCAAGGGAGAAATCTTGCTCTCGAGGACAATGATCCAAGCTGTATTCCTTATTAATACTGGATTTAGTAAACAAAAAATAAAGGGAGCAGAAGAACACACCAGTAGAAAATAACCTGTGTAGAAAACAAAACAAAATAACCTTGAAAGTCATTCAAAGTTGGGGAAAAGCATATTGTAATTATGAAATATTCAGTCCATTCTTGTTGCCTCTATAAAATTTCTTGAACAATTCATCTATTCTGACAGTGGCAAGTGCTCTATCCTTAGCTTGCAATACACGTTTGGTCACTATCCTTGCCTTACTGCCTGCAATTCATTTCATCATTTTGTTATTAGGTTTTAATATAACTCAATTTAATTTAATATTATCCCAACATAACTGATAGCAATTCAAACATACAGGAACATGAAGAACACAATAGCAACAGGGAATTGGACCATAGCAGGCCCAGAAGGAATACTCGAAAACCCACACGCTTCAATGACTTCATTTGAAGCTACTAAGCAAGCACTAAATCTATTATGTTATACCCACTACCTATTCCCACTATCCCTTCCATTTAGTTATATATATATATATATATGAATTTGTTATTAACACTAAAGGTCAAAGTTACTTACATCTTTGGTATAGAAGTTTATGTATAAATAAGGGAGTATGAATGAGAAAGAGGACAGAACAGATTTATCCAATTTACCTTTGTATTCTTATTTTTGTCTTTCTCGTAGTGTTGGAACTTATCAATTGGTCTGACTTGTCCCTATGCCACCGCCGGAACACAATACTAGGCAGGTCACCGTTGACCACTTGGACGAGGTGGTCACTGGCCTAACACAAGGCTAGTCCTCACGTGGAAGCAAAGCTTCCAAGCTTATTTTGATGATGCCAAAGACTCAAGTCAAGAATCAAGATTCAAGCAAGTTTCAAGAATCAAAGAGTCATTCAATCAAGAATCAAGATTCAAGATTCAAGTGAAGAATCAAGAAAAGACTCAAGATATGCAAGAGCCTCAAGAAAAACATCAAAATAAGTATAAAAAGAATTTTTCAAAGAAAAGATTTAATAACACAATTTGTCCAAAAGATTTTTTCAAAGAAAAATCTTTTACCAGAGTTTTTACTCTCTGGTAATTGATTACCATAAGGCAGTAATCGATTACCAGAAGCCCAAAAACAGTTTTATAACTGTTTTACAAAGTAGTAATTGATTACCATGGGCATGTAATTGATTACCAATGTTTTTGAACTTTGGATTTCAAATTTCAAGAGTCATAACTTGTGATAAAACATTTTCAAACGTGTGTAATCGATTACACAACATTTGTAATTGATTACCAGTGTTTCTAAATGTTGGTTTTCAAATCTAAACATGAAGAGTCACAACTGTTGATATGTAATCGATTATACAATAATGATAATCGATTACTAGTGACTGGTTTTGAAAAATAAATTGCCAAGAGTCACAATTTTTTAAGTGACTAGTTTTTGAAGAATTTGCCAAGAGTCACAACTTTTAAAGTGACTTGTTTTGAAGAGAGTCACAACTTGTGATAAAACATTTTCAAACTTGTGTAATCGATTACACAACATTTGTAATCGATTACCAGTGTTTCTAAACTTTGGTTTTCAAATCTAAACATGAAGAGTCACAACTGTTGATGTGTAATCGATTATACAATAATGGTAATCGATTACTAGTGACTGGTTTTGAAAAATAAATTGCCAAGAGTCACAATTTTTAAAGTGACTAGTTTTTGAAGAATTTGCCAAGAGTCACAACTTTTAAAGTGACTTGCTTTGAAGAGAGTCGCAACTTTTAATGTGACTAATTTTGAAGAGAGTCACAACTTTTAAAGTGACTAATTTTGAAGAAATTGCCAAGAGTCACAATTTTTAACATGGTTTCCTCAAGAGCCATCAAATGGTTATAAATATGTGAGCATGGCATGAATTTCATCACTGATTTTTACTGAATCATTCTCAACATCTTTCTAAGAGTTTTTGTTCAATACTTGCTTTGTCAAGAAAAGTTCATTGGGCAAAAACTTGTGCTATTCTATTTTCCTCTCCTCCTCCATTCTTACAAAAAGCTTTTCAAGAGACCTACTCTTGGTGACTGTTTTCAAGAGAAGGTCTTCTTGGTTGAACACTAAACACAAGGGACCAACGTTCCTTGGGTTCATTACAAGAAGCAGGATTTGCTTCTTAGTTGATCACTGGACTCAAAAGACTAACCACTTTTGGGTTCATTGCAAGAAGTGGGTATAACTTTTTGGTTGTTATCACTGGACTCAAAAGACTAACCGCTTTTGGGTTCATTGCAAGAAGTGGGTATAACTTCTTGGTTGTAATCACTGAACACAAAGGAGGGGATTCTTTTGTGGTTCATTGCTTGTAAAGGATTTTACAAAGATAGTGAAAATTTCAAGCGAGTTGCTTGGGGACTGGATGTAGGCACGGGTTGTGGCCGAACCAGGATAAATCCGGTTTTGCATTTTCTCTTCCCTTATCTCTTTTACTTTCTATTGTCTTTACATTTTTGCAAGTTATTTTCCTTCATTTATTATTTATGTAACTTGTTAACAAAGAAATAATTGAATCTAGGGAATAATTAAGAAAAGGAAAATTTCAATTAGGAGTAGTCAACGAAATCTTAATTCAACCCCTCCTTCTTAAAATTTCTGAGGCCACTTGTCCAACACCTCACTCGCACAAAACCTCGCTCAAATCCAAGCCACCACGAACGCTAAGTTCGACTCTATTCTTGAGCGATTAGCCGTTATAACCACCATTCCCACCTCCTCTTCTTCTTCTTCGATAACAATTTCACTTTCACCTTCTCTGCCTCATATAATACTTGACGCCCCACGTTTTGATGGACGCAATCCCGTCAGGAGGATCTTCAAAATCTCGCAGTTCTTTGATTACCAGGGGATCTTGGATCACAAACGCCTTATGGTCGCTTCCTTCTACATGGAAGGACCAGCAGTGTACCGGTACCAATGGATGTCAAGGAACGATTTCCTGACATCCTAGACAGGAATGCTCGAGGCCCTTGAGTCGCGTTTTGCCCCAACTTATTACGATGATCCTTCTGACGCCCTGTTCAAACTCCAACACCATGGCTCTGTTAATGATTACCTTTCGGAGTTCGAACATTTTGCTAACAGAATTGTAGGTCTCGCCCCATCATTTCTTTTATACTACTTCGTCTTCGGCTTGACCCCGGACTTGCATCGTGAGGTGCAGGCTCTGCAACCCTCATCATTGACACAGGCCGTGGCCCAGGCCAAGCTTCAGGAAACAAAACTCCACGGCCGCCATCGTAGCCCTTACCCCTCACCATAGCCTCGTTCCCAATTATCACCAACCCCAACTTTCCCCATACCCAGACCAAACACAACCCTACCCCCTAAAATCCCTTTCAAACGCCTCACCTATGAGGAAATGACTCTCTGGCGCGTCTGGGGACTTTGTTATCACTGTGATGACAAATGGATTACTAGCCACCACTGTAAGCCTCGATTGCATCTCCTAATTCCATACAAGTAATTCAAAACCTTTGTTGCGAGTTCTGGTGCCCATTCATTACAATCAGCCAACCTCGAACCTTCAGACCCAGACCCAGACCCACTTCCTCATATTATTTTGCATGCTATGGATGGCACCGCAACGCCCAACACCTTTTGCCTGTATGGCCTCCTACACCAACATCGTCTCATTATTTTAGTCGGCAGGGGTAGTACTCATAACTTTATTCAGTCCCGCATTCCAGATTCCTTCACTTGCCTGCATCTCCTGCAAATACACTGCGAGTTATGGTAGGTGATAGCAACACCTTGGAATGCACCACCACTTCACAGCAGGTACCATTACACATCCAAGGTCACACGTTTGTCACTGATCTTTTCCATTTGCCCATTAGTGGTGTGGATATTGTATTGGGCATCCAATGGTTAAAACAATTAGGGCCCATTACCATAGATTATCAGGCATTGACGATGTCATTTTTCCATTCAGGCCAATCAATTACACTTATAGTGGATGTATCACTGGACCCAGTTTCCATTTGAGCCCAACAATTAAAAAGATGTGCTCAAACACAGAGCATCTCAACCCTTTTTTCCCTTACCCCAATACCAACCCAACCCAGTCCTTCATCTTCCTCATCACACCTCCATGAGTCACCACTACCTCTTCAAATTACTTCCATCATCACCCAATTCCCAGAAATATTTCGCGAACCAGACAAACTCCCACCCACCTGAACCATCCAACACCATATTCACCTCGTCCCTAACACCAACCTCATCAACGTAAAACCATACCGCTACCCACATTTCCAAAAAACTAAACTCGAGCAACAGGTTGCCTCGATGCTCAATGCCGGATTGATACAACCCAATCACAACCTGTTTTCTTCATCGGTCCTTATTGTCAAGAAGAAAGACAGTAGCTGGCACTATTGTGTTAATTACAAGGCCTTGAATGCAGTGATGATCAAAGATCATTTTCCCATGCCCACGATCGACAAATTATTAGATGAATTGGGCCATGCATCCTGGTTTTCCAAATTAGACCTCAGATAGGGCTTTCACCAGATATGCATAGCGGGTTCTGATATCCATAAGACAACCTTCAGGACACACCATGGCCATTACGAATTCAAGGTCATGTCATTTGGTCTCTGCAACGCACCATTGACCTTCCAAGCTACTATGAATGACATTCTTCGACCTTTTCTTCGGAAGTTTGTTGCTGTGTTTTTCGATGATATCCTTATATACAACCCATGTTTGCAATCACATGCCCAACACTTGAAGCAAGTTCTATCGACACTGTCGCAGGCACAATTCCTGTTGCCCAAATCTGAATGCCTCTTTGCCCAATAGGAGTTACATTACCTCGGCCACATAGTCTCTGCTCGGGGAGTGGCCCCTAATCCTGACAAAATTCGGACCATGCTCACTTGGCCAACCCCTTCAACTCCATTTACCTTGAGAGGTTTTCTGGGTTAACGGGCTTCTACTAGCGTTTTATCAAGAGCTAAGCCGCACTGGATGCTCCACTTACTTCTCTACTTCGAATAGACAACTTCCAATGGTTCGACGAAGCTCAAACCGCTTTCGATCAACTGAAATGTAAGATGACGGAAGCCCCTATCCTGGTTTCACCAAACTTTTCTATCCCTTTTATGATAGAGACAGATGCATCCTCACGGGCTATGGGCACGGTCCTTCAACATAATTCTCACCCCATTGCGTATTATAGCAAGATGGTGTGCCCTCATTTGCAGCTTGCCTCTGCCTATGTCAGAGAACTACACGTAATTACGAATGTGGTTCGAAAATGGAGGCACTACCTGTTAGGCCACACCTTCACCATTTTGACGGACCACCGGAGCTTGAAAAACCTTATGTCCCAAGTAATTAAAACTCCTAACAAAAAATCTATTTGTCCAAGTTATTGGGATATGATTACGTTATCCAGTACATATCAGGGTCTCAGAACATAGTCGCCGACGCATTATCCCGAATTCTGATACCTAACGATGCAAAGCTTTACTCATTACCAATGCCTACTTTCGTCTTCTTGGACGAACTCCAAGACACTCTTTTACAGGACATTCAATACAAGGACCTATTGGATGATGTCCGTCAAAATCCTAGCAAACACCCTGATCTTAAGGTCCACCGTGATCTCATCTTTCGAAATGGCAAGATATGGTTGCCCATCAAAACACCCATTAACAGCTTACAATTGCAAGAGTTTCATTCTTCCCCAATTGGCGGCCACATCGGTGTTGCCAAGACCTTCCACCGTCTACACCAGAACTTCGATTGGCCACGCATTCTTGAAGATGTTTGTCGTTATGTCTTACAGTGTGTTGTTTGTCAACAAACAAAATATGAAACTAAGAAACCCGTTGGCCTTCAACAGTTGTTGCCTATTCCTTCAGCTGTCTGGGAAGATATGTCATTGGACTTCATCACTGGGCTATTGTCGTCACACGAATTTACCACTATCTTAGTTTTCATGGACTGTTTTTCAAAATGCGCCCATTTCGGGGCACTCCCGCCACACAATTCCGCATACAAGACTGCCCTGTTATTTCTCGACATGGTTTGCAAGCACCATGGGTTCCCACAGAGCTTGGTTTCAGACCGAGATTCATTGTTAGCAATTTTTGGAAGGAACTCTTCCGCCTTAGTGGAACCAAGCTCAGGATGAGAACGACGTATCATCCACAGACGAACGACCAAACAGAGGTCATGAATCACATTTTGGAACAATATCTCCACACCTTTGTTCATGATAGGCCATCTCAATGGTATCACTTCTTGTCGTTGGCTGAATGGTCATATAATACTTCCACACACTCCGGTACAGTAATCTCTCCTTTTGAGGCAATATATGGAAAACTGTCACCGTCGATACCACATTATATTCTGGGTGACACAACGGTAGAAGTCGTTGACTCTTTGTTGACCACGCGCACCGCCATTCTCATCAGGCTCTGCTGTCGTTTGATCAAAGCTCAAACCAACATGAAAACCATCGTGGACGCTCATCACCATGATGTTGAATTTGTAGTAGGTGATTAGTTATATGTTCATTTTCAAGCATATCGTCAAACGTCGCTTGCGCTGGCCTACACCAAGTTGGCCAAATAATTTTATGGTCCATTCCAAATACTTGAACGTGTGGGTCCAATAGCTTACCGACTCCAGTTGCCATCCTCTTTTAAGATTCACCCAACATTTCATGCTTCACTATTGAAACTCTACCATGGCCCACCACCCACTCGACCTGCAGTTCTTCCTCCGTCCAACACTAAGAATCATCCCATCATTGAACCTTTTCATATTCTGGACTGGAAATGGGATTTCTCCTTTTCCACGCCAAATAAGCTCATTCTGGTTCAATGGAATGATCTGGCACAGGAGGACACTACATGGGAGCAACTAGATACATTGCGTCAGTCTTACAACCTTGGGGACAAGGTTGCTTTGGTTGAAGGGGGTGATGACAGTAATTCAGACATACAGGAACATGAAGAACACAATAGCAACAGGGAATTGAACCATAGCAAGCCTAGAAGGAATACCAAAAAACCACACGCTTCAATGACTTCATTTGAAGCTACTAAGCAAGAACTAAATCTATTCTGTTATACCCACTACCTATTCCCACTATCCCTCCCATTTAGTTAGTTACTGTAATAAAAGAATAACAAATTTATCCAATTTACCTTAGTATTCTTATTTTCGTCTTTCTCGTAGTGTTGGGACCTATCAATAACCCTCTCTTGGGAACTAATTTCACTCTTCTATAATTAGTAAAACAAGAAGCATACAAAATAGAAGTTAATTGCTTCTCACATTGTGACTGCTTTTAGTAAAAATTGGCACACACATCTACCTTACTCAAATTGAATATCAACTTACGAACACCATCATGAATTGTAAGGATGTTTTTTGTGCAACAATGAATCATCATTTTTCTTACAATAGTGACCTGGAAATTCTAAGATTTCCTTTCTACAGTAGAGAAGAGCTCTTAGCTAAAGTGTAAGATTTGGTTTAGTGTTCTAGAGAAGTTGTTACTACTCGATGTTATAAATGCTAATGTACCATTTGCTAACTATTGAGTATCAAACTATCATCCTATATGAGACCCGGTTGGTTTTGTGACTTTTTCAACAAAAGTAACAGAACATGAAATTGATAGTCAAAGAGCATGATTTAGGTTATTTAAAAAATGATATTGAATTAAGTTATATGTGTTTTTTATCCCTAGAAAAATAATTGAAGTTTGTATTCAGCTCATTCAAACTTATCACACTTGCATGAGCTTAATTTGCACCTTAGTAGAAAAACATGATGAGCTCTTAGCAAGCACTCTAGAGCCAAGAAGCTTCATGAACCATGATGCATTCTTTTTGTCATTGTTGATGATGAGTTTGTTGTGGAAAGTACTCAGATATATTTTAATTTTTTCGTCGTACTTGATTCTTCTCTTTTCTTATTTCTCATGTGATATTTACAAATGAAATAATATTTACTGCCATTAATGGTGTATCATGATATTATTAAATCTGCTAAAAAAACCTACTAGTGAAATATTGTGACAAATGTTGGGATGCCTGCGTGTCCCTTATGATACATATGTTAAAAATAGACTTGTTTAGAATCTAGGAGAAAGTTCTAAAACTTCAAGAAGCTCAAACCTCGGTTTAAATGGCTGAATTTGGCAAATATGATCCTCTTGTTTTTTAGAACTAGATGTCAGAATGGTGCTGAAACTAATTCTATTCGATATCTCTTGTCATAAGATGCTATAATATTTATGTAGGAAGCTGCTTCAATTCACATGGAGTTGCTCCATGCTTCCATCTATATCATTTAAAGTGATTCCTAATTTCCTGTTGTTATCAATGCTAAAGAACTACATGCTTTACTACTGAGGTGAGCTTGTTTATGTCTTTAAATACTACTGCAATAACGACTCAACTCATGAAGAGTATGCACATTCCTAACGTGAAGGTATAGATCGATGAAGCACAAATAATTACACCAAATGGTTACAGATACAAGACCATATCAAATTGACATACTACAATGCAGGACTAAGTGCTGGTAAATCAGGATTGAGTTTGGCAAATCATGCCAAACACAACTTCCTCCAAATAAGACTCTTAAGAACATAAAGAAAAGAAGATGAAGGCTATTCCTTTTTGCAACTCCATTTAGTTTAGGCGTGTTTTGTCTTCAAGAAATTTGAAAAAAAATTGATTTACATACTCTTTTCCATTATCTGAACAATTGAATCATGTGGAAAAAAGTTCACAAACAATTGGAAAACATCAAACTTACCTTTCATGAGAAATACCATGTTACCCAAGTGCACGTTGTGTTTTTCAGAGTATTTCAAAAGGTTTTTAATCCCACATTACTTTATTTGGAGTGCTTTCAACTTTTAAATTGGCAAGTAAAGCCTTGGATTTGTATGCATTATGAATCAAGCGAGCACAATTGCAGTGCTATCAATGTTAATGATTATACTGCACAATTTAACTATCCTGTTTTAAAAAGAATAAAAAAAAGGTAAATGTTCTTTTTTTATCCCTGAAGTGTATAAATGAGGGAAAATTTAGTTGTGAAAAAATGAAAAATTGTGATTTAGCTCCTAGCCTTTGCTATAGGTTTGTAAAGTGCACACTACTAGAAATATTGTATTTTACGACGCACATTCTACGTCGGTCGTACATTACCCGACGTAGTAATGCACACGGTGGCATTTCCGTAAATATATAAGTTTTATATACGGCGCCTTTCGTATACGACGACGTTTCACTTAAACGCCGCGTTTGTAGCTTTGGTGGAACTAATCTAAGATGGTGTGTTTGTAGACACCGTCGTAGTTGTGGTCAGAGACAAAGACGGTGTTATGTGTGCACCGTCTTTAATTTTGTTCTTTAAAAACTCCTTGTTTCACGATGATTCAACACTCTCGCGTCCTCGAAAAAGCTATACCAAAACCCTAATGCGCATGCGCTCTGTTGCCTGAAGTCATCCCAGCGACGACTCCGTCGTGCCCACCGTGAAATTGCCTTTTCGACCACCAAGAACAAAAACCCTAGCCATTGTTCTGACCACCACCACATATCCGATCTCGTGCCCTTTGGAGTGGTGTCGCGACCTTGCTTGTGTGAAGGTAAGCATGTCGAAGTTTTTGAGTTCTTGTTTCATAATATAAGTTTTTTAGTTCTTGTTTCATAATATAAGACTTTTAAAATGTGATTATCGACTTCTTGAGTTGCCCTAACAATGTCATCGTTGAATATGCGAAAAGGATTTGAAGGCCAAAGGGTTTAGTTAAGTCAGAGTACTAACGAAGTTGATGTTGTTGGTTGTTTTGGTTTCACGTTTTTGTTATCTGGATTGGTGCACTTCGAGCATAGGTTGTTGGATTTATTACATATGCAATTGTGGTTTCGATTATTTTCTTCCATTATTACATATGCGAAGCATGAATCAAATGAGAAGCATGAATCAAATGTGCCAAAATGTTCTGGAAATTAGGTGGTCATACACTCTTACAGTGTAATTGGGTTTTGTTTGGCAATTTTTGTGCAAAATTTATGTTTGTTTGTTTCTTTACCTCTCTTTGCTTATAATTTATGATTCAAATTAATACATAAGATCAGTTTTCTCATCTTCATTTTTTCATAGCAGATAAAGAGGGAAATATCCACCTTGAAGCTGCTGAAGCATCCGAACGTGGTTAGATTATAAGAGGTAACATCCTAACCTGTTTTTTGTTTTTTTTTGTTGACCATGTGTTTTTTCTTTTTCTTTTTCTTGTTTACGTGTAAAAGTGCAGTTAATGCAGTTTAAAATCATTGATTTTATAAGTATTTCCATTTTTTATGTGTTGTTTTGGCATTTCTCTACTTAGTCAGAAAAAGTTAGCTTCGCTTTTATTTTCTTTGTGGAAACATGTGTTACTTGGTTATCGAATCAACAATGTATACAGGTTTTTCACTCATTTACATAGTCAGCAAATTGGAGTAATTAAGCTTTTTCTGAAACTAAGAGTCCAATAACTGCTATTCGAGTTGGATAATTATTTGCGTTGTGTACTTTGGGTTTGAATTATTTTTGTTACATTTTTCAGAGGAACTTAGATCAATTGGAAGACTTACTCAACAAGGTTAAATTGAAGACCATAAGGACTGAACCACCTTCTGCATCTATTGCTGGCACAAGGTACTTTTTGATTATTAATTTTGATTGTGCGTTTACAAATGATTAAAAAAAAAATTCTTATGGGGTGTTATTGGTTGGTAAGTTGGTGTATCTTTGGTGTTTCTGTAGATTCTGTAGTTGCTGCGTTACAATTTGTGGCTCCCTCTGCAAAGGGATTCTTTTTGTAAAATCATTTTGACTTAGATCCTATTTGAATGTTTCAACACGACCCACAGTAGGATATCAGATCATTATGGTGTATTTAGGAACAGATTATCATATTTATACTAATAAGTATATCCAAATGCAAATGTTTTTTTTGTTTTTTGTGTTTATATTATAATTATTGAGTCAGTATGCTGTTTCCTTTTAGAAACAAATGACAGCCACTCAGAGAATAGTATACATTACTCTCTTTCATCTCTTTTCATTCCTCACACTTTCATCCATTTTCATTCATGTATACCAAACCCATTGTAAAAGTTTGATAGGTCCTGCATTTAAAGTCAAATCAAAATTCAATCCTTAAGAAATAAGGTTGTTGTCTTAAATAGAGAAAAGTAGGACAGTAATATCCACTCCAGGAATAACATAAAATTCCTAATCTTGAATAGTTCCCCAAAATTTAGAATCCTAGTTAGCATAAAGTGCTATCTGTCAGCCTATTGAGATAAAAAGTTTGATTCTGAAAAATGATAGCATTTCTGAGCCTCCAAATTTATACTGTAGCTGCTATCCACCACATTGTCCTTCTTGTGTTAGAAACCTTTGAAGTTGCTGAGGAGTAGTGCTGGATAAAATTATCCAAAGGCCTACAGTGAAACACCTTGTCTTCCTTTACCCAAGAAAGGTATTCCCACCATATAGCCATAGTTTTGCCACAGGTGAAAAATAGATGGGATGCGGATTCGGGTTGATTGTGACAGAAAGGACATAAATCATTATCTACCTGAATCTGCCTCTTGATCAAGTTGTCCTTCGTGGGAAGTCTGTCCCATAATAACCTCCAAACAAAAGAAAGGGCTTTAGGAGGAAGTTTGATCTCCCAAAGTTTCTTGAATCCCAGGTACAGACCTTGAATGTACCATCTCAGATTTAATAACTTGATAACCAAATTTAGTTGACAAAATCCCAGAGGATTCAGCTCCCCAAACCCAGGTATCATTGAGATTGTTGTTAACTCTGATTTGGTGGATGTGATAAATGAAAATAGAGGCTAGCTGCACCTCATTATCAAACAAGTGTCTTCTCCAAACCATATTCCAGACCCATCCATTCTCTGTCCAGGATCCCACCTCTGCCACCCTTAAATCTCTTTGGGAAGAAATACTGAATAACTCATGGAATTGATCCTTTAGAGGAACTCCTTCATCACCCCAAGGATCTTCCCAAAAGAGGAATTTGTCACCTCTCCCCAGCTTCCACCTGATTTGATTATCAGCACTGACCACATTTTGCTGTTGAAAGATGGCCCTTAAATCAGCCCACCAAGTAGAGAAATACTGCTTTCGAGGACCATACTCCAATCCCCTCCAGCCATTGTACATAGAGATCAGAATTCTGGTCCAAAGCTGGTCTGGTTGGTGGAACATCAGCCACTTCCATTTGAACAACAGAGCCTTATTAAGACTTGGAAGATCTCTAATCTCCAACCCTCCCATATGCTTAGGAGAGCAGCACTGGCTCCAAGAAATCCAAGCAATCTTCCTACTATCTGGTTTTCCCCCCCCATAGGAATTCTTTGGAATTCAACTTACTAGTGTGTTTGGATTAGATTGATGGTGAAAAAAATCAATTAAATTTTCTTGATAAAGATAAAGTGATAAATAGTTGTTTCTGTTTTTTTTATGGTATGGCCATTATTTTGTGGGATAAAATGGATTGTTGTGTTTTATCCCAACACAATATATACATTGTGGCGGTTTAAAAATTAAAATACTGATTGGCTATAAACGTCACAAAGCATACAGTTGTGGTTTATTTGGTCTTAGCATTTATTGGTGGCTATAATTTGCCACAATGTTTTTTCTATTATTTTTTACCCCTTTTTGAATTTTAATGATCTAAATTAAAACAAAAAAATTTCTAAACATCTTGTCTTCAACAACATTGGAACAGCTCTGAGCTCTCTCTGGTCCTCAATTTGTGCTTTTTATCCTCCAGTTGCAACACCCTAACTTGCTAAGTCACACGCAGCACCGTGATTTTCTGTAGGTTCTCATCCTTAAACCTTAATTTCGTCCCTTGATTAAATTAATAGTTATATATATATATATATATATATATATATATATATATATATATATATATATATATATATTTACATCTTAAAAACTATAAACCCTAATCTATACTATCTGTCAAATGACCAGACCAAAGACCCCTAATTTAATCGCAGGTCGTCATTCCTGCCAGCAGAACACAGAGGCCAACATCGTGTGTTGTTCAATCTAAGGTACCTTCTGCCTGCGTTCGTTCTATCAGTTATAGTTTCATTGTTTATTGCATTTGAGGTGGACATGAACTCCCCTGTTATGATATGTTTCCTACTTTGTAACTGTTGACTGTCATTTCTGTCATTAAGTTTCTAAATACTGAAATAACAATACCTGCACAATCAATGAGTGTGTTCTCATAAATTGACTTAAAAGAGTTGAAGCCAAGAAAGTGGCAAGGCGTTCTGATTCATTGGAACAATTTGTCTGTGAAATGACGCGTCTTTTGTTTTGAATTCAAATTGTTTACATTTTATATAACATTAAATTGCACTAACTCCCCTTAAAAGTTTTTGATATTGCACAAAACCCTTGGTTTTTTAACGTTTACAGCTACTTTCTTACAAGGGTACATGGTGTAATGATTTTCAATCAATTAATGGTATAGTGTAATGTACAAGGATATTAGTGTCATGTTTTGCAAATAATTAATAGGGTTAGTGTACGAGTAGAAAAAACAGGGATATCAGGGGGAATTTCAGTGACATTTACTGTAATTTACTCTTCATTGATATAATTTGTTTTTTTTTGGAAAGCAAATATATATATATATATATATATATATATATATATATATATATATATATATATATATATTGATTAAAAAAGTACCAGAGGTACTACAAGATACATAGTAGACCTGTAAAACAGGAAACAAAAACCACCCTACAAAAACCATTGTCAATCTTGGAACCAATTTCTTGACCATCCTCCCCTTTATTAACATTTCTATTATTGTTCTCAGCAGCAGCTTGTTCATACAATTCAATTAGTTTACTATTATCCTCAATCAAGGCTTTAAGTTTCATCTTGAGTTCATCATTCTCCTTTGCCAGCATAATTGCTGTCTCATGAGCCTCTGCTTCTCTTTTTTTTTTTTGAACAGCCAAAAATAATATTATATATATAAGAAGCATAGTACCAGAGGTACTACAAGAAAACAAAGGGTAGCATCCCCTAAAACACAGAAAAATAACCAACAGCCACCAAAATCAATAAAACCCATCCCTACAAATGACATATTAAATGAATGACAAAGACATATAAGAGGACCATTGGTGAAAAGGAACAGTAAAATCCTTTTCCCATCCCCTCAACCAAGACCAAGTGAGATAAATAGATCTGTCCATCAATTTAGATATGTCAAAAGACTGGTTGTTGAAAACCATGTCGTTTCTAAGGCTCCAAATGGATTTGGTAGCTGCAATCCACCAAATCTTCCTCCTTCTGTTAGAATTCCTCGATCCAGCCAATGAACAATGCTGAAGAAAGTTGTCCATAGGCTTGCTGTGCAAAACTCTATCTTCCTTCACCCATGAGTTGAATTCCCACCATAATGGCATAACTTTATAACAAGTGAAGAAAAGGTGAGAAGCAGATTCCACTTGGCTTTGGCAGAAAGGGCATAGATCGTTTTGGAGGACAATCTGTCTACTGATTAAATTATCCTTAGAAGGAAGCCTATCCCAGAGTAATCTCCAGGCAAAGGATAAAGCTGCAGGGGGGATTTTGATTTCCCATAGTTGTCTAAAGCCACTGTTTGGCTGATGGAGAGGCTGCTCAGATCTGAGACAGTTGTAAGCAGAATTTGTAGAGAACATTCCCGTTGGTTGAGCTCCCCACACCCAGTCATCCTTCAAGTCTGCAACAGGACTTATAGCTGAGGTCTGGTCGATAAAAGCTGTGGCTTCCCCCAATTCACTATCAAAAAGATGTCTTCTCCAAGAAAATTTCCACTCCCAGCCATTTTCTCCAAAAATCCCCATGTTTGCCACTGTCTGAAGTTTTTGAGAAGATACCTCATATAAATCTGGGTATTTTTCTCTAAGAACAGAGCCATCACCCACCCAAGAGTCTTCCCAAAATAAGATTTGATCAAACATTAAAATTTAATAAAATTAAAAATTAAAAAATCAAATAATACTTTTTTATGTTATTATTTTCCCTTTTTATACATATCTTTTAAATTTATATTCTTTATTACATTTTAAATATGAAAATGAGTTGTAACAAAAAAATGGTTAATTAACATTTAAGATAAAAAAAATATTAGTAAAAAGATAAGTTTTAAAGATTAATTGAAATGCAATTAAAGTTCAAGGTGCCTATTTATGAAAAAGTTAAAGTTTAAATATCAATCATAATAATTTTAAAGTTCATGTTGTCTATTTGAAAGAAAAAGTATAATTTAAGTATTAATTAAGACAAAATTAAAGTTGAGGCTGTCTATTTGAAAAAAATAAAATTAAAGGGACTTAATTCTCCTTTCCCATTTTAAAATTATAAATCAATGTTATGGGGAATATAAACTCTAACCCCATTTGATTGGGAGAAAAAAAATAGATAGAAGTGAAGTTATTTTCATGAGATCTACTAGAAAACACTTTTTTTCCCAAATTGGAATGAAATGGAGCAGAATAATTAATCTCTATTTCATTTTTATTTTTTAGTTTTTATTATTATATAAAAAATTAAAAAAAAATTATGTTATTTGATTTTCTTTTTCACTCATCAAAATAAGTAGAGAGAAATTTCTCTACTCCCCCTCCCTATTTCTATTAATCTAAATAATATACTTTATTTCTCTTTTATTTGTATCATTGTTATTTCTCCTTTAATTTACCTATTTTCAATTCTCATAATTAAGCAAATCAAATAATATGAATTGGCAGGTAAAAATGTGAGTAATGTAGCAGTTTTATTACCTCAGCATCAAACTTCGCGTGCCCAGTGAGGTTAGGACTGCAGAAACTACGTTGATACGACTGACAATTATATAAATCTTTGTCCCACCCTGAACTTGATCTTATCATCATTTTACTATTGAAGAGTGCTGTCGGGTGTAATCTACACAGAATAACATTAAAGATATATCAAAATTTTATCCATGTTTTAATACATGCGTTATAGTTAATTTCCCCACTGGCTAGTTTTCTTTTCTTTACCTTGAAGAGCCATGAGCACTGATTTCATAAGGTGTTTGTTCCATAAACACAGATGATGGCAAATAATTTCTATTATCATTCCCAAAGTGTCGTGGGGCATTAAGTCTTCGGTACATATAAAAAATACTATGCCTTCCTTGCAGTGACCTATTCTGAGTTTGCTTCACCTTGCTGCCTAGATCTCCACAGATATCTCTACTCCAGGATTTTAGTTTATGTTTTAGGTTCTGAAGTTTGCATTTTAGAGCATACCCTCCCCAACCCAAAGGCTGGTTTTGTATAGCCTGTCGTAGATAAAACATATCAAGTCAGAGAGAATGTGACAGACAAATGGACTAGTAAGTTGAATAATTTTTTTTTTTTTTTAAAAAAAAGAGTACAAACAAGTGTGATCTAGACCTGAATCTTGAGAAACTCATTTTCCTCCCTAACCAAAGACTGCCATCGTGATTTTCAACTTGACTCCTAAAGACAAATATTAATAAGAATTAAATAGTTGAATAAGTCATATTCACAGAAAATTTAAAATGCAAGCACAAAAAATTACAAACAACTATAAATGTAAGATAATTAAGCAGAAAGACATTCTATCTTTTTACACATTGGATATCTAAATAATTACTAGGGCTCCTTATTCAATGACTGGCCATATGACAATGATTGACATATGGACTGAGCTTCTAGAATATCCACAATGTGATAATAGTGGTAAATGAAGAAAAATAGATGATTTAGAGTTTCCACCCTGACCATTTCTAAAAAGTGGTAAATGAAGAACATGAAGAAACAAAATGTATAGTCTAAACTGCATTCCATGTCTACCACTACCTACTACTTCTTGAGCGCCAATATTTTTCATGTTAGATTTAAAACACACTAATTGAGATGGGCCTGTTTTTCCATTTTCATGAGATTCAATATATGTCCACCAATATTTATACTGGAAAGCTTAATTTAGCAAGATTTGATGACAACACCAAACTGGTAAATTATGTTGATTTCAGAAACTTAGATAAAGACTCATAAAATTTATACAGTGGGTCACTGAAAAGTGACTGCTAATCTGAAAACCTGATAAATGGGCACAATCAAAATCAGATTCTAGGTTCTAGCTTACATCTATGTTGAAGTAAGCTATTGTGACATTCACTGCTTCAAACATGAATATGGATGCAGGAAATACTATATCATTCTTACCTGTTTGGAGATGAGATTACCATCATTATGTACATCTTCGATCATCAAATCAGAATTTTTTTTCTAACATTCGCAAAAGACAAAGAGGTCAAGATAGGAGTTTGCAGTGCCTTTTATTCTAGACACAAGAAAAAATTATTACACTAAAAAAAGTGAAAACCTGAACCCTTACCAGATCTGTTTCATGCATAAATTTCCAATCTAGTGCTTCCAACAACTACACATACAAGTGAAAGGAAAAAATAAAAATCAACATGAGAGGGATTGACTGAAAATTTTACAAAGTACAAAAGCATCCATTCATACCTTGTTTTCTAATACCATGACTTGTTCACTCATCCGTTCTCGTTCACCTTCCATACAAAATGACTTTAACCTGTTTTGAAGATACATAAGCATTAGCAACATGACATTATGGAAAACATGTATATGACAAAAAAGTCACTGGTAATCTAGCTAGCACTAATTTGTTGGAGAACTTGGACTGGTTGGTTGACTAGTTTCTTTTGAGTTTGACAATACCATAAGGCTGTGTTCTTGCCTCAACTGATTTACATTTTTTCATATTTGTGGATATAATAGGCAATGTATATATTGTTCATACTGGAAGATTGATTTTTGGTCATAGAGTAACTATGCCACTTCCCAACCTTTACTTTAATCATGAAATCAAAGTGAGTTACTTTTGCATGCACATGAATAAAAAAAAAAGCAACAAAAAAGTATTTTAGCTGTATCAATAAAACATGCCTTCTAATTTCTTCTTTTAGCTGCAAATTTTCCATAGCAAATGTAGTTGCTTCATTATTCCGATCCACCTAGGCCCGCAAGACCTCAATTTCCTTCAAGTGCTCCTCTTTTTCTTTTAGCAAGTGTGTCTCAGCTGAGATCTTCTCAGAAGCAACTGTTTCTAATCTTTTTATTCCAGCTTCTCGAAAACGTAGTCTCATCTTCAAACTTTGTATGTCATCTTCTCTTTGTCTCACCTAAAATCATCCCATATTTTCAATCATTTAATTCATCACAAAAACATCAAGAATTATCATTATTGATAAATCAACAAAAAACAGTGATTATAAATTAAAACATTGAAAATACTAGAATGGAGCTCTATGACAACAAACTAAATTGATAGGTGTTTCTCATATATAATTATAAAAAACTACTTATAGGTCAAAACTTGTTTATTCTCTCCCTCATTAATCAATCATTCAAAACTGATAACAAAACAATAAGAAATATATGGCTTTTCAAAGATACCAGCTTCATGGACGCTTGAATTTCATCTCTTAGTGCCTGTAATTCCATCTCTTTGTCCTTTTCCCTTCTAAAGGCCCCAACAAGGGCAATGTCATAGTCTTTTTTCTGCAAAAAGAGAAAGATGCTTATCAGTAAATAAGTATTAGGTAATTATGTACAAAGACTCCAATTAAATCAATTAATATGAGATATCCTTTTAACAGAGGTTAATGGAGTGAATGATCCTTGCACACCCTCCCACTTGAAGGATCCAGGAGAACCTGGGAAGCTGACAACTAAAATGTCATTATCCTGAATTTCTCCTCCACCAACTAGACCACGCAAACGGGATACTTCTTTCTGAAACCCCAAAAAAAAGTTACAGTACAAACCAGGCAATTTAGTAATTTAGTAGATATCAAGGCAGAAATACAAGTTGTAGGAAGCTTTTCCACTTCCCTATAAACAGTAGGTGAAAAGTAAAAGTAAACTCTTGGCCAATGTACTTTTCTAACAAGAAATTAAGTATTAGGTAATTATGTACAAAGACTCCAATTAAATCAATTAATATTCTTGTAAATTGATGATGGCATGAAAAACCACCCTCAATACTGATGCAGAGCATTTGACCCCATAACTGGTATAGTAGGATAGTAGATAGTGGAATAACCACTATTATGAAATTTATAGATATAAATTAAGTAATTTATATTACATTATATGCTAAAAAATTATAAAAGTTACACAATTAGTAGTTGAACTAGTAAAGTGATATTCACTTATACTCAAATTATATAATAACATTACACACTATCAGTAATAGACATTCCATTCACAAGTTTGTACCATTATTATTACGTTCAAAATTAAGTTCACACATGGCATTATTTACAACAGTGTTATTTAGCCGCTTGAAATAGTATTGTAAAATGGCGTTGTCTGAGTAAATTCTTTTTATTTACAAAAATCAAAACCTGTCTGACTAGTTTTTAGTAGTTACAGTTTATATTTGCAGTTTTTTTGGTATTGGTTCAGTTTATTCTTTATTAGTCCTTTCATATATTCAAGTCATTAGTCTAACTTTAGAACATATCTCAGCGGGTCTATCAGTGTATCTATATTTGTCAAGTAGACAAACACATATTCCTTTTCAAGTAAGTATGCCATCATGGGGTCCTTCATTTTACGAAAACCATGTGTGCCCCTACGTATTTCCCAATTTATCATATCATTAAATGTGGTGGATAGGTTTATTGTTAAAAAAAATTATACATATACAGCAAGGCCTGATATGAAACATGCAAAAATAGACCTCTAAAATTTGAAGTCAACCATGTGCTGAATTCAAGGTTATTAAAACTGGGGAAGAACCTTACAATTGAGAAGAAATTATAGAAGCCAACATTAGTGAGCCACTTGCAATTTAATTCTTTATAATATGAAGTTGATTGCCGCAAATTATTTTCTACATATTACACAAATGTTTGTCATATATGCGGTTGATTGACGAAAGTCTTATTATTTTTCAGGCTGAATCAGGCACCAAAGAATCACCAAAAAACTCTTTTAATTATTTGCAGGTGTGTTTATTGTTTGTAGTAATAGTTTAAAATATGTTTTTTAAATTTCACAAATGAGAAACATGTATGATGCCTGAAAACATGTATGCGTTTAATGCCTTGATATTCATGCGGTGTAATTGTTCTTTTGAGCTGTCTAGTATGATGTTTATTATGTCATACAATTACCAGAGTACCATAGGTACTATAGGTACAAGTATAGTTTAAACACAATTGTGGTTCAAAAGATGAAATTAGAGGATGGTATTGTGGACCAGCTACAGCCCATAACTTAAGTACATGTATGCTGCACCTCTTGGAAGAGGTCTCAACATTTACCCTTCCTTTGTTGTTTTTTTTTCCCGGGAAAAATCAAATATATTATGTATAAAATTCAGTACTAGGTGTACTGAAGTAGGCTACAATAAATCTCTTCATCTCCGCCTTTTTATTTCCTTACCCGACCATCCCCATAACATGTATTGCAAGCTGTTCAAATTTCTCCAGTCCCCTTGCATGCAGAACATGTCATTGACCGCTGGAAGATGGCTAATGGAGTTCTCGTTGATGAGACAACCCGGTCTTGACCTCCACAACTGCTACATACGGATGGTGTAGTCCCTGGTTTAGCCCCTGAACCATTGCAAGTTCGACAGCTATCTAATCGGCGTATCTCTATCTATTTTTCTATGCGAAAAACTGCTTCTTTAAAGTTGAAAACAAGACTGTAATACTCATGTTTAGAATCATTTGCTCCATTCCAAGAACCTCTGGAACCTCTGCCACGATAATTGCCCTTAAACAATGATTCGAACAGATGTAATGGATTGCCCCAACACCCAACAAAAATTTTCAATAATAGTGTCAAGAGCGCTAACAAACCCTACATGTAAGACTTAAGGGGAAAAAACACCCTAAGGCTTTTTTTTTTGGGAAGGCAAATTGTATAATATATTAATAAGATAAGCACAAACAGTACAAGAGGTACTGAAAGAGATAATACAAAGCACCTCTGGTGCTGCCTCCCAAATATAAAACCAAAAGAACCCACCAAAAAGTTCAAAACCACATAGATTAACCAAAGTGATCCTTTATATTAGAGGACTAGTGATTAAAGCTAGTGTTGAATCCTTTCTCCCTAGCTTTTAGCCAAGACCAAGCTGAAAACATGGCCTCTTCCATGACTTTCGAAGAGTCGAATTGGTTCCCTTGAAAGATGAGGTTATTCCTGTGTTGCCAAATGGTATTAGTTAGAGCCACCCACCACCCATACCATCTGCTATGGTTTACATTAGCTCTGAATCCTTCACAAAACTGTGTTATATGACTTGCTGGGGCAAGGGGGAGTGGTCCTAGAACCTGTAGCCATGACATGGATTCCCACCATAGGGGCAGTGTCCTTTGGCAATTAAAGAATAGGTGACCCGCTTCCTCCTGTACTTGACCACATAACGGGCAATCAGCATCTTGGGTAATGACATTTCTTCTTAGGAGGTTACCCTTAGTAGGTAATCTGTCCTTGAGGAGCCTCCAGGTGAAAATTGCTGCCCTTGGGGGGATGTTCATGTTCCATATTAATTTGAAAATTCTAACAGTTGAGGCTGATGCATTGATATTCAACATCAGTCTATAAGCTGAACTAGTGGAATACACTCCTGTAGATTCAACTTTCCACACCATAGTATCCTTCACATTTTTCTGAATAGAATTAGAGGAAATATCTTCCATAAAGTTCACTGCCAATACGCTTTCGTGGTCAAATAAATTCCTCCTCCAATTGAGATCCCAACTCCAACCATCTTCAGAAAAATTCCCCATCTGTGAGATGGTGCTGTGCTGTTGCCTGTTGATCAAAAACAAGGAATTATATTTCTGCTTTAGGGTGCAGTCTTCCCCTAACCATCTATCTGTCCAGAAATGGATTCTATCCCCCCCACCAATCTTCCAAGCCAAGTTTTGTTGAAAGATGCTCTGACCAGCATTATGATAAATCTTCCTCAAGTCCCTCCACCAGTATGAGCAGCCCCTTCCTCAACACCCTAAGGCTGCATGTAAGACTTTATAAAAACTTCTACCTAACCCAATTAGAAACCTAGAGGCAATTATAGACTACGAAAATTGTATGGGAATTGCATTCTATTAGAAATGTTTGAAGAAGATAACATGAAAAATATAATCTTAATCTCCAAATACAAAAGTAATAGTTTCCAAATGTCATTACGAATGGGACTTTTCATTTCCTGTTACTAAGATGAAAATTCTCCTTAAAGGAGGCTGCTTTTAATGGACAGAAATCTGCACAAACTTAATGGGGGAGAAGAGCATTCAAGTTGAATAACTATTGAAGAAGTGGTATGTCTCAAGTTTAATTACTCCAATTGCAGCTCTGTTGGACAAGGAAAACTGTAAGCACGATCTTCTAAACAGGACTCGGTTAAACAAACAGAGCTTTCCACATCCTGGAAATCCAGCTAATTGGAGCTAAGCTAGCAGTCCCTCATCCTACGAAGTGGTATCTCACTTGTAAATACAACAATTGCCTCCATAATTTTCTATCTGATTAGTAACTCATCCCATACTATACAGCATAAATTAATTAATAGAAAAATTCAATATCCATAGGGAAATAGCTACGGTCGGGTGAGTTTGATACATCTTACGTTATGTACTCAGCTGATTTGATATTTTATAAATGTTTGAAAAATGAAGCTGAATTTGAATTGCACCACTTTCGTCATTCAATTTCGATGCTGTCGTTTCTGCAGTTTTTGTTGAAAAATGCCAAATCCCTTGAAACAGCCATGCACCATTTGACTTGTTAGCATTGTTGGTCCAACTAACTGCACTTGCTATTGTGTTTTGTAATGCAGCGTTTTGTACAAACGGTGCAGTGCTGCTGTGTTTTCTACTGCAATTGGTGCTCTATGCTTGTGATGCATGTCAAGTAATCCCTAAGCCACTAACGTTTTACATAGAAGGCGTAACATGGATCGAAGTTGGATGAACGCATCACGTATCACTGAAGAGTACGAGAATGGTGTTGAAGAGTTTTTGCAGTTTGCTCAAAGTAAAGCGGAACCTATGTGGGGGAAATTTTTTTGTCCATGTGTGAAGTGTGCAAATGGGAGGCGCCAAACAATTGATGACATAAGAACTCATCTTATTTGTGAGGGAATAATTCGTAGCTACACAAAGTGGATATGGCATGGGGAATCCCTCGATACAGCTGACATGTCACAGCCTGACGATGTTACTGCAGCCAGTGGAAATCCTATAGAAGAAATGATTCGCGATCTTGGGCAAGAGGGGTTTGAAGAGGCACATGCAGCGTTGTATGACAACATAGAAGTTGATTCAAAAATGCCTTTGTATTCCGGCTGCACATCTTTCACAAAGTTGTCTGCTGTGTTAGCTCTAGTTAACTTGAAGGCCCAATTTGGGTGGAGTGACAAGAGTTTTAGTGAGTTGCTGATGTTGTTGAAAACAATTCTTCCTGCTGATAACGTGTTGCCAAAGAATCACTACGAAGCAAAGAAGATTTTATGTCCAGTTGGGATGCAGTACGAAAAAATTCATGCATGTTGTAATGACTGCATTTTGTACAGAGGTGAATTTGCTGAACTACATGACTGCCCTGTGTGTGGGGTTTCAAGGTACAAAACGAGCAACGGAGATTCTACTGTACTAGTATCTGCCACCAACCGCCGTCCAGCGAAGGTGTGTTGGTATCTCCCAATAATACGAAGGTTTAAGCGGTTGTTTGCTAATGGGGAAGATGCAAAAAACCTTATGTGGCATGCAAATACCAGAAAATCAGATGGATTGATGCGACATCCTGCAGATAGCCCGCAATGGAAGGCAATTGATCGTCTATATCCTGACTTTGGGGCCGAGCCTAGAAATTTAAGGCTTGGTCTTGCAACAGACGGAATGAACCCATTTGGAACATTAACTACTAACCATAGCTCGTGGCCCGTTTTGTTGTTCATTTATAATCTCCCTCCGTGGTTGTGCATGAAGCGAAAGTATGTTATGCTGAGTATGATGATAGCTGGTCCAAGACAACCAGGTAATGATATCGACGTATATCTAAGACCTTTAATTGACGATTTGCGGAAATTGTGGGATGAAGGGGTTGATGTATGGGACGCAAATTTGCAGCATGCTTTCAAGTTGCGTGCAATGGTTTTTTGTACCATAAATGACTTTCCAGCCTACGGAAATTTAAGTGGATATAGTGTCAAAGGACATCACGCATGTCCTATATGTGAGCAAAATACAAGTTTCCGCCAACTTAAACATGGAAAGAAGACTGTCTATACTAGGCACCGAAGATTTCTCAAACAGTTTCATCCGTATCGACGATTGAAGAAGGCATTCGATGGAACTCAAGAACATGAAACCGCGCCAATTCCATTAACTGGTGATGAAGTATATCAGCGGGTCAAGGATGTCGAAAATATGTTCGGCAAGTCCCCAAAAAAACCATCATCCACTTCAAACATGTGGAAAAAGAAGTCTATTTTCTTTGATCTTCCGTACTGGTCCGATCATCATGTTAGGCATTGTATAGACGTGATGCATGTCGAGAAAAATGTTTGTGATTCTTTAATTGGGACCCTCCTAAACATGAAAGGCAAGACAAAGGATGGTTTCAAGTGTCGTCAAGACTTGGTTGACATGGGTATACGTCAGGTTTTGCATCCTATCTCAAAAGGTACCAGGACATATCTGCCCCCAGCCTGTTATACAATGTCAACAGCTGAAAAGAGAAGTTTTTGTGAATGCTTGCGTAATATGAAAGTCCCACAAGGCTACTCTTCAAACATCAAGAGTCTTGTGTCTGTGAATGAGCTTAAGTTGGTTGGCTTGAAATCGCATGATTGTCATGTGTTAATGCAACAACTTTTGCCTGTTGCAATCCGCGGAACATTGCCTGAGAAGGTCCGTGTTGCAATCAGTCGCTTGTGTTTCATTTTTAATGCTATATGTGCGAAGGTCATTGACCCTAAACAGTTGGATGCTTTGGAAGATGAGGTTGCCATTGTCCTTTGTCAAATGGAGATGTTTTTCCCTCCTTCATTTTTTGACATTATGGTACACTTAGTTGTTCATCTGGTAAGGGAAATAAGGTCTTGTGGTCCTGTGTATTTTAGATGGATGTATCCAGTTGAGCGGTACATGAAGGTCTTAAAGGGTTATACGAAGAATCGACATCGACCAGAGGCCTCAATAGTGGAAAGATACGTTGCTGAAGAATGCATTGAGTTTGCCTCACAGTACATTGACTCATTGAAACCTGTTGGTGTTCCTGCATCCCGGCATGAGCAGCCAAAAGCCGGAAAGGGTACTCGTGGATACAATGTTGTGACAATGACTAGACATGATGTGTCACAAGCACATTTGTATATATTAAACAACACAACAGAGGTGTTTCCGTACATTGAGGCTCACAAAAAACATGTTAGAGATAGTCACCCCAAAATGAACATGATGAGGGTATTGCAAGAGCACAACAAAACTTTCATAAATTGGTTTAGACAAACAATAGTTGCTGATAAAACTGTTTCCAGAAGACTGACATTGTTAGCCATTGGCCCAAATCTGAATGTCCCTACATGGAAGGGGTATGACATTAACAATTATTCATTCTACACAAAGTCCCAAGATGATAAAAGTTCGGTACAAAACAGCGGGGTCTGTGTTGATGCTGATTCGGATCACTTTTGCAGTACATCGGACAACAACCCCATTCGAGCATCCATGTCTTACTTTGGTGTCATTCAAGAAATTTGGGAGGTTGATTATACAGCATTTAGAGTGCCTGTTTTTAAGTGTCAGTGGGTCAACGGGACAACAGGTGTGTTTCAAGATCCATTGGGATTTACTTTGGTAGACCTTAGTAAGGTGGCATATATGGAGGAACCTTTCATTATGGCAGCACAAGCCAGACAAGTTTTCTATGTACAAGATCCATGTAATTCAAGATTGTGTGTGGTTCTGCAAGGAAGACCAAGTGGAATGAATTACCATAACGATGAGTCAAACCTTGACATTGCTCAAATGTCTGGTTTTTCGAAACAATTGCCTTCAATGAATGAAGCTGATGAAGTGGATGATGGACATGCAAATCGTGTAGATCATGATGAAGGTCTATGGGAAAACATTCCTACAGGCTGAGTGCGAAAGTAATGCTTTGTTTAATGTGTAAATATAATGATTATTTTA
Organism: Glycine max; assembly: GCF_000004515.6. Taxonomy (NCBI): domain Eukaryota; kingdom Viridiplantae; phylum Streptophyta; class Magnoliopsida; order Fabales; family Fabaceae; genus Glycine; species Glycine max. Next base: position 36,887,821 of record NC_038253.2, read on the forward strand.
CTAGTACGCCTTTGCTTTGTTTAATGTGTAAATATAATGATTATTTTACTAGTACGCCTTTGCTGTGGTTAATTTGTAAATCTGAAGATTAATATTAATTGTGTATTTTTTTTACAGGATCATGGCCACAGATCCGACGTCTCCCCCGCAGTCCGATGGTCAATCAGAGGCGACTTCCAAGAGGAGTAGAACAACGACACGGTTGAGAACATTGACATTAAGAACCGTGGATCAGCCCAGACCGGCAGTTTATGTGGATCCCGCTACCGGGAGAGCATCGGGACCGATGCGTGAAAAGTTCCACAGCTACCTAGGCGTAGTGGCGCGAGAAAAGGTTCCCATTATCCACAATAATTGGAAAGACGTACCTGAAACGCTAAAAGACATAGTGTGGAATGACATTCTAGTAAGTCCTTCATACCAAATAGTATATTTGAATTCCCCATCAATTTTTCTGTTAAAAACATATTTGTGCATATATCAAATATTTGTCCTTTATAATCTCTACACGTGTTTGCTGCCCTTTATTTTAAATGACTTGTCCTTTATTTGAATAGTTGATTTGATATCGTAGACTCCCATATTTGTAAAGAACGACACAAGGGCAGTTTTTATTTTAAATATGAATATTAGTTACTTAGATGAGGTAGAGAACAAATATTGGCAGATCAAAGATACAGAACATAACAAATCATGTGTATAATAACTTCACAAATTTAAATTGATAACTAAACCACGTGGATGAAACATGTATATGCTAATTATGTAATACCAATGAAATAAGGAACAATGTCAAAAATTCTAAAACAGTAGTAGTAGACACTGTTTTGCTAAAATATCAGCAACTTTGATTTGCTTTCTTGAACAGTAGTAGTAGACAGTCTATTATTAACTAATTTTGTTTATATAAGCAGAATTTACGCAAGTAATTTTATTTGAATAAGGTAAATGTTTCTGTAAAGTGTTCTTTATACGTGGAAGATGGATCAGTATTGATTGAGTAATGTAGGAATTGATTCATGAAATGAAAAAGATAAAGAGTGACAAATGGTTGAATTGGGAAATAAGTGGATAGTAAAAAGGGTGTACTTGTGTGTGTTTTATAGTGGTCCAAACATCCACTACTAGCGGTGGAACATGTTGAGATAAGTCTGGGAAGGAAGAATAGCACCTTCTAATGCTAATCTCTAAAGGCATTTTTGCCCCACATCAATCCTCAATCACTGGTACAATCCTTGACATTATGCAATAGTGTCAAATTTAAGGTATCACTTCTTACCTTTTACTCTTTTGCCATATTTCAATTTCAAGGCAACGTTAAACGTTAAATATTTCCTACCAGATTTCCTGCTTTCACTCTGTGTTTTCGCAAAGAAATATTAAAATGTGACATGAACTTGGTTGTTTTCACGGTTTTTTATACAAATGTTTGAAGGTCACAAATAAACTGTACAGAAGATGATAATTATTTAGGAAAATAGGAAATAAAAAACCAAAATATTGTTAAGGTTTGTACCAGCAGGCAGAAGTTATTTCCTTGTTTATTGTGGCATGCACATTGTCAACAACTTTAACATAAAATAGATGAAGATTTATATTACACTTGCAAGTCTTTAGTTATTTCGTTGTTTAATTAAATGTCACAAGCCTCAAGTCTTTAGTTCAAAACCTGCAACATCCAAAAAAAAGCTACAGTTGCAAGTGAGGGGAAGGGACAGAACAAAGCTTGTCAATTAACTCTTTTTTTTTTTTTGGAAGGCTGAAAATATATATATATATATTATTAATAAGATGACCAGTACCAGTGGTACCAGAAAAAGAGATTACAAAGCACCAAGGTGCTACCCTCCAAAAAACAACAACAAACAGCCAACCAGCAACCAGATCCACCCCCACTAAGCAACGAAAGTGGATATATTAGAGGACCAATGGTTGAAACTAGTACTAAAATCTTTATCCTTAGCCTTTATCCAAGACCAAGCTAGATAAATAGCATAGTCCATGACTTTACAAGGATCAAAAGGTTTTCCTTGGAAAATCAGTTGATTCCTATGCTACCATATAGAGCACGTTAAGGCAATCCACCACCCACACCTTGTAGTATAATTCACATTTGTCCCAAACCCATCACAGAATTGATAGAAGTGGTGAACAGGATTAATGGAAAGTGGACCTGCTCCCCGAACCCAGCTCAGAGATTCCCACCACAGTCCAATTGTCTTTTTACAGTTAAAGAACAAATGAGCTGCATCTTCTTGCACACAATCACATAAGGAGCACGTGGTTGCCTGAGTAAAAACATTTCTTCTTAAGAGGTTGACCTTCGTAGGGAGTCTATTCTTCAGAAGTCTCCAACAGAAAATGACTGCCCGAGGGGGAATATGCAGCTGCCAAATTGCCTTAAAGATCTTGTCTTCAGAATTTACTGAGCTGGTATTCATACATAAACTATAAGCTGACCTGGTGGTGTACTGTCCATTAGGTTCAGGCAACCATATCATATTATCCTTGACCTGGCTTTGAATAGGCACATTGCTGATCTCCTCCAAAAACTGAACAGCCATCTGACTTTCATGATCAAATAGGTTTCTCCTCCACCTCAAGTCCCAGCACCAACTATTATTGTTAAAATGGCCCATTTGTGACATGAGAGCCTTTTGTTGTCTACTTATGAGGAAAAGCTGGTTGTACTTCTGCTGTAGGGTGTATTGTTTCCCTAGCCAATTGTCAGACCAGAATTTGATATTTTCCCCACACCCAACCTTCCAAGACAAGTTCTCTTTAAAAATACTGCAGTCCAACTGATGATACAAGCTTCTAATGTCTCTCCACCAATGAGAATAGGCCCTTCTGTCTCTATTATATTGAAATTCTGACCAGCCACCATATTTAGAGGTTAAAACTCTAACCTATAGCTGATGCTGATCAGATGCAAAAGCCCATAACCATCTACCCAACAAAGCTAAGTTGAATTTGGAGATATCCTTTATCCCCAGTCCCCCATCAGACTTAGGCAAACAAATATCATCCCATTTCACCCAAGGGATTTTTTTATGATCAATGTCTCCACCCCACAGAAAATTCCTTTGAAGGGATATCAGCTTATTGACAACCTTTTGAGGTATTTTAAAGAAAGAAAGGAGATAAATTGGGAGGGCATTGAGGACAGAATTTATCAGAGTAATCTTCCCCGCCATGGATATATTTTTCTGAGCCCATTTGGCTAATCTTGATTTGAATTTAGTGACAATAGGATCCCACACCAGCTGACTTGAGGGATTAGCCCCAATGGGTATGCCAAGATAGAGGAAAGGATACTCCAGCTGCCGGCAGTGCAGGGTGTTAGCTGCTTCCAAAGCCCAATTGACACCACCACCAATAATCCCAAATTGACTTTTAGCAAAATTAATCTTTAAACCAGAAACTAGTTCATATCCTCTTAATAAGGCCTTAATAACAAGAATGTTGTCCCACACAGCCTCTCCAACAAAAACAGTATCATCAGCATACTGTAAAATGTTGATAGGTTCCTTCGTCTTTCCAACCAAGAAGCTTCTATAGAAATTTTTGTGGACTGCTTGTCTCATCATACCGGTAATGCCTTCTCCTACAATATTAAAGAGCAAGGGAGCTAGAGGGTCCCCTTGTCTCAAACCCCTTGTAGGTGTAAATTCCTTAGAGGGGCTACCATTAATCAAAACTAATATAGAAGCTGAGTGGAGGCAAGCTGATATCCATGATCTCCATTTTGGGCAGAACCCCAATCTAAACAGCATGTAGTCCAAAAAAGACCAAGACATTGAATCATAGGCCTTTTCAAAATCCACCTTAAATATCATCACTGGTTTCTTGTTTCTCCTTGCCTCCTCAACCACCTCATTGAGTATCAAGATACCATGGAGGATATGTCTTCCTTTAATGAAGGCAGACTGCCTTTCATCAATTAACCCATCCATAACAGACCTCAATCTATTAGACAACAACTTGGCTATAATTTTATACATACAACCTATCAAGGATATAGGCCTATAATCATTGAAGGACTGAGGATGATTCATTTTAGGAATCAATGCCACAAAGGAAGCATTACATCCATTAGGAAAGCTGCCATTGACATAGAACTCATCTACAAATCTTCTAAACTCTGGGCTCATGATATCCCAAAATTTTTTGATCTCCCAGAATTTTATTTTATCTTTTGAGCCTTTCCGTGTCCAGCCCATGAGTCCTCCCAGAATTTTATTTTATCCCCGCATCCCACCCTCCAAGTAGTGCCATCTTGGAGGATAGAATTCATCTGTTGGTCATGTGTAACCTCCATTAAGTCTTTCCACCAACCTGACTCATTATTCCTTCTACTGCCTTCCACCAATGATCTCCATCCACCATACTTGGAATGCAGTATCTTGGACCATAACTTGTTACTTTGCTGAAGCATATCCCACCTCCATTTTCCAAGTAGTTCCTTGTTGAAAGCCCTTATTTCCTGCTCATAAAAATTACACACCAACATCTAATTTTGCTGCTGGCCAATGTTACTGAAGGATATCCCATTCAGCTGTGGCCTGCACTGCATAGGTTCTGGAAATCTCTGCTGGAAAAACCTGTTTGATTTTGATTTGATTTTTTGCAGAAAACAAAGAGGGGAACGAGCAACAATTTGAAGGTTGTACATTCAGGAACTAAAGAATTCAAAATAGCTAGTAATAAGAGGGATTTGTTTTTGGGATTTTCTGAGCATTAAGAGGGGCTACGCAAGAAGCTTGCACTTGAGGAGGGAAGGAAATTTGCAGCTAATGAACAACTTTGTTAACTATTTGTCCTTTCAGACTTTTGCTGTTTCTTTTTGTTAATATGTAAATCACAATAGTATAAGGCTATGGCGTAAAACATGGTCTATATTTACTTCTAAGATTGTTAGGGGTAAAAAAAACCATGTCCATAAGCCATAGCCTTATACTATTTATATTTACATATTAGCAAAATAAACAGTCAAATCTGCACGACAAATAGTTAAGAAAGTTGTTCATTAGCTGCAAATATGCTTCCCTCCTCAAGTGCAAGCTTCTTGCGTAGCCCCTCTTGGTGCTCAGAAAATCCCAAAAACAAATCCCTCTTATTACTAGCTATTTTGAATTCTTTAGTTCCTGAATGTACAACCTTCAAATTGTTGCTCGTTCCCCTCTTTGTTTTCTGCAAGAAAGAAAATCAATATCAAACAATTCAGGCTGAATTGTTATCGTTATTATTACTCGAACCATAACGAATAACAACTAAACAAGTCTCTCTTATTCAAATGGAAATGGATGTTGTTCCACCAGCATCATCAGCTTTGGAACAGGATTTTGGTCTCCAAATACCATGGTTGGAGGGGATTAGATCAAGGGCCTAAAAAGCATTATTTTTCTACTTGGTGGGATGACCTAAGAGCCATCATCCAACACCAGAGTATGAATCCTGCTCTTAACCAAATTTGCTGGAAGGTGGGTAGGGGAGATCAGTTCCTCTTTTGGGAAGATCCTTGGGCTGATGAGGGGACTCCCTTAAAAGACCAATTCCCTGAACTTTTCAGAATTTCTTCCCAAAGACTTTGTAGGCTGGGAGACGTGGGGTTTTGCTCTGAAAATGAGTGGGTCTGGAACCTTTCTTGGAGAAGACATCTATTTCATAATGAGATGGAGACAGCTTCAAAATTTATTGATCAAATATCAGCAATTAAGCTTAACATCAATCTGCAGGACACATGGACATGGAGAGCTGAACCTAATGGGAATTTATCTACTAAAACTGCATATCAAGTTATCAAATCTGAGCAATTTTATGAAGGCCAGCACCTGGGTTTTCAGCAACTTTGGGAGATTAAAATTCCTCCTAAAGCCTTAACTTTTGCTTGGAGATTGTTATGGGATAGACTCCCTACTAAGGACAATTTAATTAAGAGACAAATCCTCATTGACAATGGCCTTTGTCCCTTCTGGCATAGCCAACCTGAATCCGCTTCTCATTTGTTCTTCTCATGTGCTAAGGTTCTGCCTCTCTGGTGGGATTTCTTTTCTTGGGTGAAGGAAGATAGGGTCATCCATTGTAGGCCCATCGATAACTTCCTCCAACATCATCCTTTAGCAGGATCAAAGGGGTCTAATAGAAGATGGAAGATGTGGTGGATAGCAGTTACAAATACAATCTGGAAGTTCAGAAATGAGTTGATTTTTGATAATCAACCCTTCGATATCTCTAAGCTGGCTGATTCAACTCTTTTTCTCATGTGGACTTGGCTGTGGGGTTGGGAAAGGGACTTCAAGGTTCCTTTCCAGTGGTGGTCTTCAGCAATGCGTCTAGTATTTAATTAATGTTTTCATTGTAGGGCAGGGTGGGGGCTTGTTGTTTTTTGTTTGTTTTTGTTCCTGCTTGTACAGGATCCCTTACTTTTTATGTTGTAGTACCTCTGGTACTTTTTTAGTAATATAAATTATCTTTGCATTTCAAAAAAAAAATAAAACTTACTTTTATAAATATTAATAAATTTATAATAAGACAATTTTTTAACATGTGCCTGCAGTTATATAATACCGTGATATGTATTTATGTGTATGAACATACAATCATTAATGCATAATTAAGAATTAGACCTGGGCTGCAGTGATATTATTGTAGAGGATATCAACATATATATGGGTGCTTTATTGTGATATTATTCAATATATCTGTTTTTTTTTATGTTCTGCCAGTGCTATGTCTAGTATTATCTATTTTCATATCTAGGATGCTATTCTAGATAGACAGAAATGTAATGCAATTAGTTTGGCAGTGCACACATTAGTAGAGATTTGTTTAGATACAGACCATAGTGATATTCTGTTAGATAACCCATAGTGGAATAGTTAGTTACTTAGTGGCATTAGTTCGTCATGTAAGAAAAGAAGGAGACTGCACCTGCAACTAATTAAGCCCATTAAGGATGGGTTTTGGTTATGAATTGTAGACCAGCAACTGCATATAAATAGGAATAACTGTAAAGCTCTTTATATTGTATGGATTTTAATAATTCTGAAGTTGGGTGGGTTTGAAGCAAATTTAAGTACAGCCCCGATGTGCTTGGGTGTATTGTTAGATACCCTGTTATGCCCTGTTATGGTTCAAATTTTTTGATTTTCCATTAGTATAGTAGTTTGTAAAGTTTCCTTTTCAAATCATTTGCCCCAAGGGCAACATATCCCAATTCATTCATATCTTTCAATAATTTCTCTCTACAATTATTTAATATGCTGAAACAATATTATGCCACCATCAGCTGGAAATACCAAATTAACACACATTACAACAGAATCAAAGATAAAATTAGATTTATTTAGCCACTTTAGAAAAGCTACATATGGATCAAACTATATGCAATGCACTAATTTGGTAAATGAAACTCAGAGTAAGCAAAAAAGCCTAGGACCCACCAATTGAATACATAAAACCAGCCGATCCACCACACCACATACAAACCCCAGGGCAAATTTAAGCATGCTGACTTAAACCAGTTTGTGCAATATTAGTAGACTATTGAACACCTCTACTGCAATATGTCCACAAAAGAATTGAAACAAGATCACAATGTATTCATTAATTCATCTCCTTTTCAAAGACACACAGTTGCTTTCTAGTTTTTTATAATGCAGTCAATCATTAAAACTAACTATAGAATATGGCAAGTGACTGCTCATGAAATACAGGGGATAACATAGCAAGTCAACAAGAAGATGCTACAGTATCAACAACAGGGGTACACCAACCAAACAAAGAGGTGCAATTAGTGAGTAAAACTAAAAAGAGGATTGTCAGTCCCACGTACCTAAAAGACTTGGTTTGAAGGTCTGAAGCCCTGCACTCGTGTCAATGAAATGGAAATGCTGCAAGGATTTGGTGCTAGTAATTAGGGAACAACAATAACGAGTTGCTGATAGTCTGAAATGACAAAAGACAAATTCTGTTATGAGAATTTCAGTTTACATATACCATTACTTGTTCAATTTATGTTCAAATTAATAGAAATAAGAGTTAATTGGAGTCTAAATTGGTTGAATCTTGTTTAGCTTTGACTTTTACGATTAAGCTTTGAAAAATTTTGTTATTTCTTTTGGCTCTCACTCTTGTCAACATTCTTTCATCCCTTGCAAATGATATTTTCATTTATTACAGCTTCATAGATTTATATCATATAGAGTTAAAGTGTTGGACAATATGTTGTTGAATCATCTATTTACTTGCTATTTGAGTATATGGTGTATGACTTGAATGATATTTTTGTTTCGCTGCCTAATAAGCGGACTTGTTTTAAAAAGCACGATCTTCAAATGGGAAAGTTAGATATGAATGTAGGTATAAAATCCCTTGATGTTCGTCGGTCTTGCCGTACTAATCGCTTGTAAATCAGACATTAAAAAAGATAAATTTTCTTCCTAGTCATTTGTCATATATCATATTGGCTAAAGTTTTGACAGTTTCTGCGAAGGCTGAACCATGTTCTTAACAAACCATGAAAACAAGTTTTGATAGGAATTCATACTTTAAGGCAATAACTGTTATCAGTTTAACAAAATTTTTTATTACATTTATTATTTCTTCAATTTGGATGTTAAATTTGAAGGCTGTCATTGCATGCTAAACTTACATTATATGCTGATTGCATGCTTTTGCTTTACTGGGTGTATTGTGGCAGAACATTATCATTGACTACTTGTTAATTGCTAGTATTGTATAATGATATACATCTGGCTGCCTTTAACCCTTTATTTTGAGTAATGTATTTATGTAGGCAAAGTTTGATATCGGAGAAGCTACGAAGGTGAAGACGAAGGTTATGTCAACAGTAGCGACGAGATGGCGGCAATTTAAGTCCACATTGACTAGCAAATTTGTGTTTGCTAAGAGTGAAGGTCAACAAACACAGGATGTTGTGACAAAATATGGACTAGATCCTGAAGCATGGAAACAATTTGAAGAAACCCGGCTCACACCTAACTAGGAGGTTAGTTGAATCTGTTTATGGTAACTTAAAATGAATATTTGTTTACCAATTTGATTATTTAAATTTGGAAAAAATCTCCGCAATTATGTATGTCACATTACAGGGTATAAGGAAACGAGCACAATCAATTCAAAAACACAATGACTGCCCCCACGTACTTTCACGTGGGGGATATGATTTGCTTGAGAAGAAATTGTTAGACCAGAAACGAAAAAGGATACAAGAGGAAGCATTGTTGAGTGAAAATGCAGCAAGCCTTGATGAACCCCCATCTCCAATAAAAAGACATGTTAAGTGGAAGGTTGCTCGGACCAGGGCTGTTGGCAATATGACATCTGAGTCCGCACAGGAAATTGCAGATAAAATAGTATGTTCACCAATATGTTGCAATGTTCATATGTTTAAGTATTTTGAGTAGAACAATGACTGCACGTGGTGTATTTTTGTGTCACTTTTTTTGTGTAGGACTCCTTAGAAGAGCAGGTAACGCAGGGCTCGTTTGTACCCCATGGTCGGCAAGACATTCTGAACACTGCGATTGGCCGACCTGAGCATGGGGGTCGCGTTCGGGCAGCAGGCTCAGGTGTCACTATTACTCAGTACTACGGAAGGGCATCAAGGACATGCAGCAGCTCATCCACATCCATCAGCCAACAACAACTAGATGAAGTTGTTGCAAGGCTTAGGGAAGACATGACTGGGCAGATTAGGGAAGAATTGAGGACTCAAATTAAGGAAGAATTGAGGACTCAGCTAGAAGAGGAAAATAAGAGGAGCTTGGAAATAATGACCAATGCATTGAAAGAGGCTATTAAAAAAGAGTTGTCAAATAAAGGATCCCCAGAGCTACTCCAAATTCAGCCGGACATACAACAAGTAGCTGCGCGTGTCAGCACACAGGGAAGTAATGTTGTTACCAATGTCCAGGCTTCACAAGAACATCATGCTGATGCCATACCATTGATGGGACTGTATGTGCAGCTTAAGGATGGTACAACAAGGTTTGTAGAAATATTACCTTACTTACAATTTAATCGGACTTTTGTTTTTTCTTGCAGCTGTAATTGTTGGGTTTGGTTTGTGTTTTGTTCATCGTTTAGTTTGTGTTTTATATGCATTAATTTTTGCTTTGTTTATGGTTCATTTAAGGTTGGTGGCCATGGGGAAAATAATGGAGGGGGATTCAGTCATACACACAGTGGCATATGCAGATGATGTTGTCAGGGTAAGTGTAGAAACAGTTATTGATCCTGAGGCTGAGGTCCTCTATGCCACGTCAGAAATACAATATGTGAAGCAGGTCGTCGATACATTTGTAGCTTGGCCCACACACCTTGTGAAAGCTGTATTAGATGAGGTAACATGTTTGATTTGACATACATAAAGTAAAACATTGAGACATTACAGTACAAATACTCACCCACTTTCATTAACCATGTAGGTTCCACAAAGTATTCCACACAACGAGGATGCACATGTGCCGAAGCCGACTAATGTGGACGCAGATGATCCGTTGCGTGGATTGATAAAGTATAGTTTCGATATTTACGACAACCCACTTGAAATCAACTTTGATGGGAGCTTTCTTGGAATTGTAGATGCATCTGCATCGATATTCATTACATATTCAGATGTTAGTGAAATAATAGCAGGAGACAAAAGTCTGAACATATCTGTCATACAATTATGGTTAATGTAAGTCAAATCCTTCATTTATTTATTCGTCATTCATTCTATATCATGATCCACTACAATACTTTCAAATCATGTGAATAGGTATATTCATGAGTGGAGTCAGATATTCAGTCAAGGTTTCATGTATGCATTCCTTGAGCCACAGTCGTTGGTTTGTTCAAAGGAAAGACGCAGCGAATGCGAACAATATCTTCTAAGATGGCTTAAGGAATCTGACCGAGAGGTGTACATTGGACCTTACTTCCATCAGTAAGTGTTATTTAACAAACATACTTCAAATGATGTTTGGGTGTATACGTATCTAATGTGCATCACATGCAGGGCACATTGGCAACTCGTAGTTTTGTGTCCTAGGCAACATGTTGTTGTTTGGTTCTGTTCCTTGTGTAGGAAACCTGATATGCATATCAAAGCTACAATTAATAGGTTATCTCATACCATATAAATTTTTACAAGCCTTCTTTAATGGGCATTATTGATTGACATGTTGTATATGTGTTGATGTGGTTTTTTAAAAGCAGTGTAATGACGAAATTGAAGACGACCTTGTCTCCTGAAACTAAGGCAGTTGCACCTAAGTGGATTGAAGTAAAGGTTAGTCAGCTATGTACCATGCGTTATTGTTGTCTAGGTAAGTCATGAAATTATGTAATGTATACGATGTTCAAATGTTTTCCATATGTAGAGTCACGTTCAAACCGGCTGTTATGAATGTGGATATTATGTAATGCATTGGATCTGGAACATCATAGCCAGCGACATAAAGAGTGACTGGTCCATGGTATGCATAAACTTCAGTGCAATTGGAACTGAATTTTTATATTTGCAGTACTAACTTACAATTATGAATACTTGCAGTGGTTTGCTAATGACACACCGTTGGACATCGACATGATCACCACAATTCGAAAAAAATGGGCAACATTTTTTTTAAAGATGGCAATAAGTAAAAACGGCTAATGATGGCGTAGGAGTATTTCTTTTTTCCTGTATTTGAGACAATTGTTATGTTATTTTACACAGCGGCTATTTTATTTTCGGTCATGCTACTGTGATTCATAATGAATCACAAATCCTATAATGGTGATTGCGTGCAATGGTTTTCTGTTCATATAATTGTAGTAATATATTGTCTTTACCCCCTTCTACTGCATTGCATCTGCATTTGATTACCACAACAACAATTAAGTGCAGCGATAGTACCACCAAGCTTGGCACTGCAGCAGTTAACTGAACAAATGAAGTGTCCACAGTCATTGGATGGTTGCCTGGTAGAGGTACATGTTATAAACTAATAAGATTTCCTGCGTGTTAGGTATAATTATTAAGAAGAGGCACTATATATATAGACTTTTATATATAAAGCTTATTAGAGTTTTAACACACTCTTTTTAACACACTCTCCACTGTTGGTCCTCAATTTATTGAGAATTATAAAATCAGAATAATGACTCATCATATGAGTAGTTGGACCTGTCAAATTTGTGATTTTTAAGAAATTTGAGCCAACAAAAAAGAGTGTTCAAGAGAATGTGTTAGAGACAGTGTTGCTACCATTTCTCTGTTTAGGAATGGTGTTTGTAGTTATTAGTGAAAATAGAAATAGAAAATATTTTCCTTATGTCAAACAGGCTTCTGCATTACTATTTTTAGTTTTTACAACATTATGATAGATCATTATATATTTTTTCTTTCTCTAAAACAAATGATTTGTTTATTGTGTTGGGGTGGTGTATATAAAAACTGATCAACACATTTTACTTTTATTTTTTTGCCTGTTCATTCCAATGTACAAATGATTGGCTTATGATGCAACAAAATCTAAATCAGGAACTAACTAGCTCTTTTAATATAAAACATGTTTTCTTTATCTTTTACTTTTCTACAACATTCATGTCCCTTTCCCTTGATGTCTAGGCTGATGTGCTTGTTGATATATTGAAGATCTATTGAAGATTGTTGATATAATGCTCTCTCATCAGGTATGAAATTTTATAACATGTTCTGTTGGGTGTTTTGCTTCCTGGATTTTGTGATTTTCAGTGAATTTCATGTAAAAATAAGCTGATCTTGCAACTGATGGATAAATTGGTATAACCCAAATTACACTTTATGTTTATTTTTCCCATATAGTTTATTTTAGTTTATTTCCTAATATAATTATACTTTCTGCGTGAATGGTATAACCCAGTTTTGTAAGCAGGGCAACTAAAACAACGACGGTCGTTAGTCGACCCGTCTTTATAGCCTTATAAAATCACGACGGTCGTTAGTCGACTCGTCTTTATAGCGTTCTTCAACAACGACGGTCGTTCCAAGACCCGTCTTTATACCTTCCTTCAACAACGACGGGTGTGCATAAGCCCGATGTTGAAATTTTTAAAAGCAACAACGGGTGCAATCTCCACCCGTCTTTATAGATTTCTGAAACAACGTTGGGCCCAAATCACACCCGACGTTGAAATCGATCCGAACAACGACGGTGCTCTTGAAAATCCGTCGTTGACTTATGTTATATAACGACTATTGTTAATTGCGCACTGACGTCGTCTTCTGACATTACAAAGACGGTGGTTGGGCTGACCGATGTCGTTGTTGTCGACTTACAACGACATCTGTAACAAAGACGGTGGGAGGCCCGATGTAGATAGCTTAGTTTGACCGATGTAGAATCTGCTTTTTGTAGTAGTGGCAACAATATCGTTATATATTTTTTAGAATTAATTTAATATTGAATTATAAAATTCAAGAGTCACATCTTATGGCAAAGCATAGGTGTTGCACCGTGCTAAAGTATCTTGTGCCATTCGAATATATCTGTTACGCAAGTGATGGGACAAAACTTGGTGGTCTCAACCACAGGAGATCTTCCGTTGAGGACCCCACGAAGTCAAATTGGTTTTGGGGAAAAAAAAAAAGGTGTCTAGTGTCTATAAGCGTATTCCTTTTTCTATTATTATTATGAGCTATATGTCTATTCTTATTGTCACTGTTTCTTATAATTTATATATATGTTTATATTTAAAATAACTATGCATTATTTAATTAAATTATATTATTAATTAAAAATTAATTGTTATTTAAATATTTTGTAAATACAAGTATTTGAATAACAATTATAATTATAAAAAATTACATAATTTGTTAATAATTTTAGAAAGAGTCGTTGCATAAATAAAATATAATTTTCTATAATTTAGTTAAAATTTAACTTTTTTTATTTTCATACTTTGTAAAAAATTAAAAGATATTTTTCACAAAATTATATGTAATTTTAGTCGTACAATAATTTTGTTACAATTTATATTATCATATTATTTGGTGCATATTAAACATTCATTGTTACTAGTTTATGATTTATCGTGCTCTTATCTTATCTCAGGGTTAGTGGGAGTAAATTATTTTTAAAAAATAATATTCATTATCATACATACAAAAATAAAATATAAAAGAGTGTGAAACATATTTTATTCATATAAAATTTTTAAATTTCAATTTGTATGTCATTCTATAAGATTGTTTGTTTTTCGTCCCCAATTTTGAAATGCATCAATTTTTGTCCTCAAAGTACTATCTAAATATTTTTGTTTTCATCCTTCTATAAACTATTATCTAAACTATTTTGAGGGACAAAAGTGATGCAATTCAAAATTAGGAGATGGAAAATGAAAAAAAAAATAAAAGGACTAAAATTGAACTACAAAATTTTTAGAAGAACCAAAAATAATATTTATCATCTAAAAGAGAATGAAATGTTCAGACAAATAAGCATACAAGTATCAAAACACAAAAAATAAAGCTAGTCAATAAAAAATAAAAATTGATGACAACTAAAAAATTAAAGACAATGGGGTCAAACAATAAAATTAAAGGGTGCAAAAAAAGTAACACTAGATATATTTTCATGATTTTCACAAAGTGAGGTGCACCCCTCAATAGTACATAGGTTCATCATTGGTTATCAAGCTCTCCTATCATATCTTATCTTATTCTGACTACCAAACCAACCCTACAAGTATTCATATATTTGACAAATTGACTACTATAATATTAGTTATTTATATTTTAATTGAATTAATTCAAAATTCATAAAAAATATTAATAAATATAAGACAAATCCATAAAAAAGAATTGTTATATATTCATACGACGGATTTTGTTTTCATTGTGTAATTTTTTCACCCAAAAAAATACAACGAAAACACAATTCTGTTATATATACTTTTTCATATTTTTTTGAAATTTTAAGGTATTTTATAAAAAATATGAAGATTTAAAGTTTAATATTGCTATTATTGACTGACCGTGAACAATTAATGTGTATATATCCATGTGATGTGAATTGTTGATATTTAAATGCAAATATGAACCGCTGTTTTTTTGCTTCATAGAGCATGTTAATAATCTTCTGACAAGCAAATGATACCTTTATAAAGCTTGATGAAATCTAATCATTATTTAATTGTTTTTTATGAATCTAAAATTAATTCAATGTCTTTGACATGATCCAAGACCAAAAAATATAGCATCTAATGATATTATAATTAATTTGTCAAATATATGAATACTTTTATTTTGGTGGTCAGGATAAGAATATATAGCATAGGATAGAAATACGATGTACTAATAAGAATGAATATTTGGTATGCACCATATAACAAATTAAATCAAGAGAGAGAGAAAAAGTTATACATTATGAATGTATAAAATTTTAGACCTTTATCCGATCACAACTCATCATATATGATAAATTGTTGACTTTTAAAATAATTATTTTAAAAGTTATATTAATAATGAATTGTAATTGAATAATAATATACAAGTGTTTTACACCGTTAATGTGTGAGCATTAAACTCCATTAAAATTACATGTAATTTTGTAAAAAAATATCTTTTTATTTCTTTTACAAAGTCTGAAAATCAAAAGAAAAAATAGAGTAAATAATTTATAGAAAAATATATTTTATTTAAGCAATGACTCTTCTTAAAATTATTAAGAAATTATGTAAGTTTTTTTAAAATTATAATTATTATTCAAATATTTGTATTTAAATAATAATTAATTTTAATTGATAATATAATTTAATTAAATGATACATAGTTATTTTAAATATAAACATATATAGGAGTCCTCAATTGTCCATTGACCACACATGGAAGCTCTCCTACTGTTTAGACCTCTTAGTTTTGCTCCCATCAGTTGCGTACAAGATATATCCAATGGCCCAAAATATTTTCACAAGGTGCAGCACCTACTGTGTGCTTTCCCATGCTAGAAGGCTCATATGCTACAGGTTTCTTTGTTTGAAGTTTTAAAACAAATTCAAAAGTTCCTTCTTAGGAACAAGAAAACAAATAGTTAGACATGCTTTCAACTCACGAGGTTTGATTTCTTTTCAAAACACACGATCTTTGAAGTTTTAAAAACAAATTTCAAGAGTTTCTTAGAAACAAGAAAACAAATAGTTAGAAATGCTTTCAAAATTTAAGTTAGGGGCAAAAAACAACACAAGATAACTATATCAAAATTTAAAGATGCGGGGAAAAGAAATAGAAAACTTCATCTATCATAATTCAATTTATTCTGTTAATCCACCCTTATAATTAAATTGGAGGCTTTTTATGAAACATAGTGCTATATATCGTGGTTGAGCCAAGATATTAGCCAAGTGAATAACTAATTGGTAATGCTAAATTATAAGATGGGTTATATGAAACTTTATTCTTTGAATTGAGTGCTTATTGTTATAGTCTTGTCACCCTGCAGGTTGTTTAAACATAGGAAAGATTTATACTAATGAGCAACCACCATCGTTTTTAACTTTCTTTGGAGCAACCCTGATGGTTTAGAATGAGCAACCACCATCGTTCTTTAAATTTCTTGAGGTTTCAAATCATAAGCATCCACCCTGCGAGTAGTGCTTATTCCCTTTCAAGAGCATGATTTGAGGGTGCATAGTCACAATGTTAGAATGCTTATTTATTCCCTTTGAAGAGCATGACTTGAGAGGTACCGTATTGCTCGTTCTAAACCTTTTTTCTTTTTCTTTTCTTTTTTCTTTCTTTTATTGTCTAATCACTTATTAATTTATATGTAAATATGCATAAATGATGGTTTTTTCTAAACTCCTTAAAAAACAATGAAAGCTAAGCATGCACTAATTGAAGGCCCACTTGTTAGTGTTTTCTTAAGAAAAAAATTACTTTTTTAACTAATTAATAAAATTATATTAAAAATATCCATAAAATTTTTGTTGTTTTTCTTATCAAAATTAAAAAAATTATACTGCAAAGTTATTATTTTTATACTACAAGGATGACAATGACAACTCTATTCTTCTCATGGTACTGGGAAACATATTCATCCACTTCTGCCATGGCTTGGTATGGTAGATTGTGATTAATAAACCAACACATCATCTAGGGGCTCATCCAAGTTACTTACTATACATGGAGATCAGTAGATAGTTGACCCAAAAAATTAAAATAGAGAATAGATTGATAGAATCTAGAAACTTGTTAAATGAAAAATAAGATATCATATCGTTTAGTGTTGTGTTATATTCAATAAGTACAAGCAGAATCTTACTGAGTAATAATGTACATGCTTGTTTAGTGTTGTGTTATTCAATAAGAATTATAGAATCTTACCTTATTCTTTCATTTTATTTGTTTCTTTAAAAGATAAATCACTCGTTAAAATAATTAAAAAAATTATGAATTTGCAGAATAATTAAACTTATTTAATTTTATATAAGTTCTTAGATTGTAATTTCAGTGTTATGTTGCTGGTGTACAGAAAAAAGAAAAGGATATATTACCATGTATTTTATTAGTTTTAAATAGTAATAATTTACTTTCTAAAAAAACATTTTTTTAATTTAATCTCAAATGATTGAATCAAAATTAACTACTAAGAAAATCTCAATTCAAATTTTGTAAATGAAAAAAAATAATTAAAAAAATCTTATTAAAAAAATTCATGATACGTCGTACCAATAATTTGTTACATGATTGAATCAAAGAAATGATGAACTAATAGACCAATTCAGCCAAATTAAAACTACCTCACCTGATTGTAATTGTAGTTTACGTCAGTCACAATGTAGGTAGGCGCATACCTGAATAAAAAGATTAGAAATTGAAGTATATAAGCTACTTTTATTAGTCTAATAATTGAGTAAACAAAAAACAGCAGCTTGAATTCATCACATGGCATACCCATAGAAAGGAAGAGTGTGATTATGGAATGGCAGAGCAGTTGTCCTCACTGGATAATGATATGGCTGCACATGATTAATGGCTGGTGGTGGACCTGATGCATTGTTAACATTCTTCACTATTCCACCATTGGATCCCCCTGCGGATAGCATCACAATGTTAGACCTTCATGATGTTCATAATCACCAAAAAGGCCAACTCAATTAATCACTCAAGTAGTGTAGTTGAAAATGATTTTTTTCACATAAACTGAAAATGTTACAGTCCATATACATACATTACTCAATTGATATATAGTAAGAATGATTTAGATATAATGACGTGAGGTTTAATTTACAATAAAGAAAACATGTAGTTTCTAAAAACGAAGATGAATTAATTTGTGTACCTTGTGGTTGCGGTGGAGGTGGTGAAACATTGGAAGAAGACCTTGGGCGATGAGCACCTAGGAAAGCAAGATTGTAATTCGCTCGACGGCCATTGATAATGAGAGTTGTTGAATCCTCACAAGCCTTCTTGGCAGCCTCAACCTCCTTGAAAGTCACCTTTTATATATATATTTACCACAAAGATTACAACATTAATTGATTAACATTTATGATTACTATAGCTAGCTAGCTTTCAATATATGAATCATGAATTAATTAATTTAATTACTTGCAAAGCCATTGCCTTTGGATTTGCCAGTGTTTTGCCTCTCTAATTCTGCACAATTCAGTGTAGCTAGTTGGATTTAGATAAAAACAGGGCAACCCAATAGCCTCTACAATAAGGATAAATTATTAAACAACTGGATCTTACATTAATTTTCAGTTGATGTAACACATCAAACATCTGATAGACATCAAACACAGAGTAGCAAATTATCCTGTCCAATACTTTTTTGAGCATATGATCTGCCTAAAAGACAGATCATTAAAATCAATTTTAAGTCAGGTTGGATCAAACAATATACCATAAGTCTCTAGTCAAAGTAACCTGATTGCCAAAAACATATTTACTCCACAAGGATTCCCAATATGGGGGCAAGTGACAGGTACTCCAATTTGATAAAAAGGGCAAGAGTAGGGATCAAAATGTGAGTATTAGTAAATGTTTGTTCATGTTCACAGATAATCTGATGGTTATAGCCTCCACAACTCAAACAAGTTTTCAAACACAAATCTAGTGATGAATATTAGTAAATGTGAGTAAACATGACAATTGACACGAGAATGAGAGAAAATTATACCAATCAACAAATTAGGCAGTCCTCTTAGTCTTGATGGTGGCAACAGCAGTATTGACATCCTTAGGGACAACATCACCACAGTACATCAAGCAGCAAGCCATGTACTTGTCTTGCCTTGGATCACACTTGGCCATCATGCTGGTGGGCTCGAACACGGCATTGGTGATCTTCGGCACCGACAACTGCTCATGGTAGAACATAGCAGCAGAGATAACCGGAGCATAGGATGAAAGCATGAAGTGGATCCTAGGGTACTTGCCACCGTCGACGGCGTTGAAGACGAGGAAGCCTTGTAGGCCGGTGCAGTTGTCAACGAGCTTGCGGATGCAATCCAAGCACAGATCTACGATCTCTTTGCCAACTGAAATAGGGGAAAATAAAAATTAGGTCAGAGAAATTGAAATTGAAATTGAGGGAGGGAGGGAGGAACGAACTGGTGTAGTGGTCGCTGGCGAAGTTGTCAGCGGCGTCTTCCCTGCCAGAGATGAGTTGTTCGAGGTGGAAGAGTTGGCGGTAGGTGCCATAGCGGACCTCGCCGATGACGGTGGGTTCTAGGTCGACAAAGACAGCACGGGGGACGTGCTTGCCAGATCCAGTTTTGCTGAAGGTGTTGAAGGCGTCGTGGGCTACATCGAAGGTGGAGTCAAAAGGCATCATGTCGTTGGGCTCGATACCATGTTCGAGGCAGTAGAGTTCCCACCTGGATCCACATGACGACCTGGAAAGCCTTCACAAGGACAAGCACGACAATGTTGGAAAGCCTCCCCGACGAGAAACAAACGAAACAAAATGAGTGAGGTAGGGTATAGTGCAACTGTGCGAGAGGAAAAAAGATTTAATCTGCTTCAAGGACGGTGTTTATAAAACCCATCTTTGAATAATTGAACTCAACGACGGTGTGTTGAGCACGTCTTTGCAATACAAATACAAAGTCATTTTCGTTACAAACGTCATTGAAATACACCTATTATTTACTAAAATGTCACCGTGTCTAAAACAACGTAGTTTTTTGAAGCACCGTAGTTGAAGCCGCGTCATAGAATAAGTTTTTTGTAGTAGTGGAGCAACAAAAGGGTGTCCTTGTAGACATTAACTTGGACAAATGAGGGCATACACTGCAATGTATCAATGTCAAACAATTATACAGATGAATAATGATAGTTCATTCTAGAATAATTATATTGGATGTCTAAAGATATTTGTTTCAAATCTTATCTCTAGAATAATAGATCATCCTAAAGATGACATTTGAACGAAATAACAAATTCTTGAAAGGCCCCTAAAAAAACAAATTCTTGAAAAATAAACTATTATTCTCTAGAGAAAACCTATCTAGTTGGTTTGATTTTAACATCTACTTTAAATAATATTTACCTGCCTTATGTGAAACTGACTTGACTAGTATACTCCATGTACGTGCAAATCATTCGATCTTTTAACATTGAACATTTGAGATCAACTAGCTATAGTATAGCATATTCATTTCTTTTTCTGTTGTCAAAATAATACAAAATTAGTCCTAAACGATACGCGCAATACTAGAGTATATTACGGAGGAAGAAGAAGAGGACTACAAAATCTCTATGTCCTTCCCCAAGAAAGAAAATAGCACAGTTTATTTTATTTTTGTCTGGGAGCATGGCCATTACTATTCAACTTTTGCTCTATCTGGCAAAGCTTCAACATGTTCTTTTACATGTTTATTAGAAGTTCTCTAAACTTATACATGAAAAAATAAGGAAAAATTATATTATATGATATGTCTTGTTCATCTAGACCCTTGAATAATGATATCATGTCAGTACTAATCAAAATAATTTGATTGCAATCAACATGTGGTTGCATAAGAATTACAGATTTGGCACCTGACGACCTGAGAAAGATGGCCAACCGCCTAAGCGCTTTTAAATACTTACTGCAATGTCTCATCAACGAGTTTTTCATCACACAGAATATGCACTACTATTGTAAAAAAATTAGTTAACGAGCATTCTACAAGGCACTCAAGAAACTATGTTTGTGGACTCTTCTGAATTCTGGATTCTGTAGAAGAGGATGTTCTTATGAACAAGACCATCAACAAGGACTTTTGAATGTTCAAAACCTCCAACGTATTCAATAAAATATATATATATATATATATATATATATATATATATATATATATATATATAGTTGTAATGTTAATGTTTATTTCAAAAGAATTTTTTTTCTTAAAACATTTAATTAAAGAATATTATAAATTATTAATAACTCAATTTGTTTGTTTCTGGTTCTTTTGTATTGGTTTGATGTTCACTTGATTTATTCAAATTCTTGGTAAATGATTTAACAATGATGGTCACATTACTGGAGAAAGACCATTCCACGATGGAAAGTTCTCAGTGACATACAAAGACAGATTCGAACCGTCTTTAAAGGTAACGTCGTAGAAAGTCTTTAATTTTGACGACGGTTCCTTCAAAATCATCTTAGAAAAATGGCTCTTCTAAGGTCTTAGAATGATGACTTTTTTAAGACAGTTCCTAATTAAGAACCATCTTCGAATGGTGCTTAACTAGCAAACCTGTGTAGTAATTATGATAATGCTGACCACGATTTTAAATTATGAGCATATATATATATATATATATATATATATATATATATATATATATTACATCCTAATCACAACAGTACTTTCAGTTTTCACAAAATGGAACCTATATATTCACATTTAAGTTTTATCAATAAAAAAAAGTTAATAATAAAATTTCCACTCCCCACCCGATATCATCACCAAGGCCCCAAACTACAATCACCATCACACCCCGTCACACTAAGATCCTATGATGTATAGAACAACAATAATACAATGGTTAAGATCCTCTTATGCACAACACCTAATACCTAATAGATATACATAGGCATTTCAGTACAAAATACCAAGTGTTGCCACAACAATGATGCCTTAGCGTGTATTGCCATAAGGCAATCACTCTGACCACTAATGTATTGCACAATTGTTTGTTAGGCGCACTCCAACACTAGCAATTGCAACAAGCAACAAACACTTTACAAAGATTTCTTATTAACCATTAAGTAAAACCCACATAACTTGAGAAGCTAAAAGTTTTGAGAGTAAGAGACAAAAAGTGAAGAACATTACTTCTTCCTCAAGCCGCACCGACACTGTTTAGCCTCCGCTCCTCTATGTATACTTGTCTTCTAGTCAATTGGAGTGGAGAAGACTACAATAAAGAAAAAATGAAGACAGATGTGAACCAAAGAACATGTTAAAAAAATAATATAGGTGATCTGCGTAACATGATAGCTGAGTGAAGCAACATTAGATATTTATTTTTTGGTTAAACTAAACCACACTCCCCTCTGCTCTAAATTTAAAAATTACACCTTCCCGAGAGATGAATAAGTGTTGCACTTCAATTCATTTCAATATCAACAAGCTTATTAAGGACTTTTTTTCTCTCTCATTTTCAGCATCATCAACAACTAGTTTCAAACTCCTACTCTGGAACACTAGAAGATGAAATCAAATCCAAGCAATATTAGTTGTGGTGTTTAAAACTTCATTTCATCTTCTAAAGTTCTAAATTGCAAGTAATAATGAAAGTTAAAGAGAAAGGAAAAATGTCTCTAGAAGGCTAGTTTATTTTTGTTGACTGCCACTAAGAGGTTCATTTACACTAAAATGAACTTGGATATCCAATCCAACTGAATATCAGAATATGTTACAGGGCTCAAATAGCTTTGGAGGAGACAGCGAGAATATAGAAGCAGTAGTGAGATATTTGCATGAGCAATGGATTTGAATCACAAGATTTGTACACATGATGATAGGCAAGAAAATTTTCACACTGTATTTTTGTTTCTCCTTATAGGAAATCCAAAATATTATTAGAAAAAAGATAAAAATTCAAATAAATACTAGTTGGCACTACTAACACAAATACGTGTTGGCATTACAACTCTTTTTCAGACTCCATTCCATTCTACTCATCATTAATTATATCTCCATGGTCATAGTAAGGACAGGCAAAGAAAATGTATGTTTAGATTCTAGAGGCAATACAAAATGTGTGTTTATGTGTGTATGCAGTCATGCTTGTATGAGAGAAAAAGCAAATTCAAATAATTGTTAGAATAAATTATATTCAAGACACAAAAGTTGAAGACCTAAGGTAAAGACTGTTGATATAGTAGTTTTTATCTTAAGTGTATAATTTTTGTTTATACATATGTAACATAGAACTATAATTGAAACGCTAAAAAAATAATCATATTTCAGTGGCTCCAATTATTTCAAATCATGGGCCGATTCAACATGTATCGACACACGCATTTTCATATTCACATAATATATAATACAAAATCAGCCTACAAAATCATGTCAAAATGCAGCTATACATACTACATTTTTGTTTTGGTCTGTAAAGTTGGGCATTATTACCTGGAAGGCTTTATTATTCCAAAGACAGCAGGAGAATATTAATATTTTGTCTTCCACTTCTAATGATAGACTTCAACAGTTCCTTTACAAAAGCCAAAAAGGGGGGAGGGGGGTAAGCTTTTAGACTCTCTGTTAATGATAATATATATCAGCGCTCTATAATATTTACCTCCACCATATTAACCATATAGTTGGTGAGGCTGGGCAAAGCTCTACCTCCTATGTGAACATCTAGTTCAACATTTAAGTGCTAAAATCGAACTTGAATCGTAGGAATATCAAATCCAACCATGTTGCCATTCAAGGAGTAAGAAAAAAATCCATGCATCAATTCATTTTTAAAAGCACAATAAAAAAGTTTAAAAAAAAAACAAAGAAATATCAACACAAAAAGAAAACCATTGTATAATACCACTGCACTACCACAAACTAGTTCCCAATTTCATGACAAGAAAAAATTGCATAACCTATTAGCAAGTCAATCCAAAATTTAGCTCTTCACCATTTGCTTGTACACTTTTATGGCCATGTTACTACGCAATCAATACAAGGAAAAAGCTTAGGCAAACCAAGGACACTTAACACAGCCTTAAATAGAAACAGGGTAAAATTTGTCTCTTAGCCACAAGTGCAAAGTTTACAAGTTAATTCATATTAGCCCCAATTACACTGTAGTGGACTGTCACAATGCATTACCATTATTGAATTGTTGTTGCAAACAAAAATCACAAATATGACCATAAAAATCACGAGAGAGTTGGAATATCTCAAAAAGGAATTGTTCAACTTTAACCTTCCCATGGCTTTTGTCATGGATCACAAATCCAGTGCATAGAAGGAAATTGAAGCATCGAACTCAAAGATGTTATCATGTTTAACAACGACACAAGAGCTTAGAAGGGAGATTGAGGAGCCCAATGAGGAGCAGGTACCTGCGCTTCACTGGCGAGGATCAAGACTTTGAATGAAATGGAAGATATTGAGGCTCATAAAGAAAAGGAAACACATTAATTTTCATTCAAATGGGAACATATTGACTATATGAGGCAACATATGTATTACTAAGTGCCAAGTAATTCCATCACAGAAACCATGTGACCCATGATCTCAATGTCACCCATCATCTCCACTCGGGGTTTTTATTATGTATTTTGAAAGCAAAAAGCAGTTCCATTTGTTCAAGTTCAAATGCATAAAATACGATTTTGTTTCTTTTACATCAAAAGTTAGATATTTGTTCTTGTTCCATTTGTTGAACCCTAAACAATGTACCTAAGCTATTTTAAGTCAACCCTTAAGCCCTTAACGTATTCTTTAAGACCACATAAGCAAAGAATAAGGGAAGCTAACCAAATGAACACGTTACCACACGAGGCTTAGGTGAGGGTGATGCAAGAGGGGTTCCTTTGGTGGAAAACAACACAGTGGATGCTCTTCGCTTGATGATGAATGTGTGGTAACAACAGAGCCTGAACGACTTAGAGTGAGGGATTCCGACAATGTGAAAGTGAGCGTGATAGGACAAAATTAGATTATATATTTAAAGTTAACTATTGTGTATAAATAAAACTATCTCATGATTTCTAAGATGTTTTTTACCAAAAAAAACTGTCTTAAATAACTTCTAGTTCATTCCAAAAATGACAGTGCCTAACCTACTAAGGTGGTCTTACAGGTAACAGTAGTTATAGACTTTATTTAAAGGCGGTTTTAAAAACCGTATTCACTGGAGAAGCGATATATTTAGGTAGATGTCATCATCGCCTAGCCTACTAAGATGGTTATTTCATGACATCCGTCCGTCGAAGGTGTGTCCTAAAAAAGCTTTTTTTTAGTAGTGTCAACTGCAATTTTGATAACTAACATAATTTGTTTCAAACGTTGGAGATTTTGCATGATAACTAACAATATTTGCTTTGACCATTTAAAACAATTAATTGATAATATCTTTCCATTGTGGTGTTATCATATGTTTGTTTAACTAACCAACACTCATCAACCAAGCACAACTTGTGTCATGCTCCGCATAAATAAATGCAATTACTTACTTGAGCAACTTGGTCTTGCATTTTGGCAACTACGCAAAGTTTCTACCAATTCAGCACCCTCATGTTTTGCATCATAAATCTATGTAGTATTATAAATTTGACCCATTTGAAATCCTTGGAGTTCCAACTTATTGCATACATCATATTGTTTTGTTTAGTGAATATTTTTTTCCTTCCTTAACGCACCTGACCTTTAAGACAAGTAAAATTAAAACAAGTACATTGTAACTATATCTGATAAAATCATATATAAAAGAATGAAGAAGATTTGTGATTTTATGAATTGTGAGGATCGATTACTTATATTAGTACTTCCATGAAAAAAAAAACATGAGTAAGAAAGGAGGACTAATAAGTATGACCCATCGCAACCAAGTTGTTGGAACATGCAATTTGAGGTCATATCTCGCCTAGCATGAGTAAGGAAAATTACTTATGGTTATATTATAATTTGAATCATAGAAGGAGCCAAATATTAATGAGAGGGTGGGGCAAATATAAAAAATTAAAGTCCAGTTTGAATTATCTATATTTGCAACCTTTTTAGCATGTTGAGATATCCTGTTTGGTTTTCAAGCATGTTCAAATATCCAGATTAACAAAAAAAACATATTTAGCCTTTTTTGTAAGAACATAAGGAATGTAGTAATGCAATCAAGTCCAAGTTTTATATTTTAGGAACAAGTTTATTCCTTTTTAAGACAGTCTAATTTACTTTTGATACATAAACAAAGTCTAATTTGACTTAACCTGTTTTGGTGGCCATTAAGTGAGAAAACAAATAATAAGTAAATGTGAGATAATTCATGATATCATACCGAGTGAAATAGTTTGAACAATTTTTTATATTACAAATTATTAATACATAGTTGCTCAAAATTGAGGGTGGAGTGGGTTGTTGGGAGGGAACTTCACCTTCATGATTGGTAAGCTATTCTTATTTAATTTTGAATAATTTATTTATTTTATCAATTTATGTTCAATTAAGAGCAACAAATCATTAATGAAAGGTCAAACATTATTATTGACCAAATTTACAAGTATGACCCAATGTTTAAATATTAAAATTTGTAAAAAATAATACTAATACACAATTTTTCTCATCAAAATCAAGAAAAAATGTAAATATTATTATAAAAGGTAGATTATGTTGAATGACTAGGATTGAAAAAAATATGATCCAAAGGTCCAAAATTAAGAACAAGCAATGCCAAAATTGTTTTATGATATGAATTTGACCAGAAACAAGGTGGGTCGGCAACGGCTTGCTTCAAGTAGGAGCTTAACCTAGTAATATACTTACTGAGTATGTTAGCTGGCTAGGTTACAAGGGATGAAATTTTGTCTTATATATGAAGAATCAATGTGTCATCTAAAGCTGCTCATTTTCTGTGGAGGTTATTAGAAGTTAGATTGCCCACAAAATATAACATTAGGAGTCTTGCTTATAATGATTTTACATGTTCATTTTGATAACACTGTTGAAGCGGCCTATGAGCATACATTTTTTATGTGTCCAAAGGCTGTGCATGTATGGAATGTGTGTACTGGTCTCAAGGCAGAATCAATTATTTTAACTTTTCATACGTGTTGGATATCAAACATGTTTACATTTTCTTTTTATCAACAAATATTTGTTTGTTAGTTTTGTTAATTAGAAATTTCAGTTGAGAGAATTTGAACCCGCGACCTCTTTCCTCTCCCTCCTCCCTTCACTCTTTTTTCAACCTCTAGACCAACCTTATATCTCCTTCAAACCTACATGTCTGGATGTGGTTTCAATTTGAAACTGTTCACTTTGGTTAGTCTTTGATTTAAGTGAGAAAAATCTGTGTATGGGTAGCTTTTATTGTGCATGTATTCATCACTTGGCCCTTCAAGTGACACTGAATGATTGTCCAATTGCACCTAGGTGTAAATGCTCTTTATGCTGATTGAGACTTTTAATTGCATGCCTTTTGGTTTTCTCATGTGATATGGTGGTTAAATCTTAAGATAAATAGTCAAATTCCTCTATGAAGGTATAATGTGGTGACAATTTGGTCTTTGTACAAACATGTGACAGATTAGTTTTGTCATTAAATTTGTGAGATCATTTTGTCATTATTAAGTTGTCATATTCAATGACCAATTTGACAATAGGTTATATTTTTTATGATCAATTTGATATTAAGTTGTAAAATTTATGGACCAATGTGTCATTAAATTGTTTATAAAACTAATTTGTTATATTTTCTACACATTCAAAGATTAAATTTAAATTTTTTATCTTTCAGAGATCAATTTGTCAATGTCTCACACTTTCAAGTACAAATTTAACTTTTTATCCTAAATTTTTTTTGTTGGTTGCTTTCGGTATAAATAAGCCTTAACCATTGGAGGGAGGATAGTAATTACTTAGATGTTTCTCATTTGTATATGGATTTTTGGTACCTTTTACCTAGTTTAATATATTTTGTTTGGTCGATAAAAAATTGAAATAAGATAGTTGATCAAAATTAAGATTGACTCACCAAAACTAAGAAAAAGAATAGTGTATGTTAGTTTTGACTAGACATGATCACTTAAATAGTTTATGATATTCTAACCTTTAAATATTAGTTTTTAAAATTAAATCAATATCAAATTAAATTCATTCTACATTTTTATTATTTCAAATACAATATTGTTAATAATATTTGGAAAGTCAACTTCATTTGCAAAGAATGAAAGGTTTATCAAATTATCACCAAAACTATTGAAGTGACATGCAAATGTTCATTAAAAAAAAAACTTGTACTGTTTTTGTGGAAAAATTGTGGTTCAATTTTATTGATAAGCATTGTCTTTCTTTAAAGGAAATTTTAATTAATTGAAAAAACAGTAACAAATTATATGGCTAATCCCTGTTGTTCAATTTATATCAGAATTAGTATTACAACCTTGTTCAATATTTGGACACCTAGCAAATTAAATGAAACTACATCAAAACTTAGTAAAAGAAAACAAAATATTCCTCGAGAGAAGAATGCATCATCAGAGTGCACCAATTAACTGATAAGCCAATTGCCTATTTACAACTAGTTACTTTAAGAATTACGTGGAACATCACAACATTATGCACAGGTATACCATTCATAGTTCCCAAAAAGAATAAAGGAACTGTGATTCTTCTTAGGCACCCTTGTTTGTCCTTGTCCCCCACCATCATTGCTTGAGTATAATAATGTAACCAATGGACTTTGGATCATGGCCATTGATATGAATCCACTACCGACACAAACTTCTTGAACAAGCTCCATTTTGTTGCATAATTGAGAGGAGAATCAGGTAACAGTACTAAAACCTGTGAAAGTGGATCACACCTTGAAAGCCACTCTTGCCAATTAGCTACTGCTTCTTTATGAACACACAGGCTAAGATAATATTAAGGAGACTCTTTATGCCTCACAGAGCCTTTGCACTCGGAGGCATAATAATGAATACAATAAGTCCCCAATGCAGCATTAGTAAACAACAAGGAGACTCTTGATTAGTTAAGAGTTTCTAGGGAAGGTGGATATGTATTATAGTACATTGTGCTAATCTTGTTGAGCTAAGGGAAATGCCCTGGTGAAAAATTAGAGGGCAAAACTATATTGGATTATATTAAGCTTTCTATCATCTTCAAATAACCAAGTGCAGTTGAAATCATCATCATTCATCATCATGTCTTGCTCTTATATTTTCTTTGAGGTTTCAAATCAACCACAATCACACTGATGTTATCTTTGCTTCCTTTCTGAAGGGCGCGGTTTGATAGGTATTCTGCTGCTGCTTGTGCAGCAGGATCAATTCCCTCTCCCCTTTCTGAAGAGGGTTGTTCCAAGCCATTTTTCTTGTACCAGAGAATTATTCGTTTCCGAGCGAGGTCACACACCTCCTCGTTTGTCATAACATCCCACAGACCATCGCTGGCCAGAATGAGACACTCATCGTCTTTTGTACGGGGAACGAACGTAACTTCTGGTTCTGGAATAATCCATGGCTTCAAATATCTATCGCCTGAAAGTCACAGCAAGGATAAGCAGAAATAATTTCAACTGAATAAACAACTGCATAATAATTGCAGGATTCCTAGTTGCATAGGCAAGCTAGCTGGCCATCATCATTTTGTGACAACAAATATTAACTTGTAAAACAAACAAAAATTATGCTAATTTTGTGCTTTGTCCGTTCAAATCTAAATTAAATTGGAGTATTTGGGTCCTCTCGAGCGCTTTGGTGAGTATAGATTTTCAAAATTTTGATATGGGGTCACTATTACTAGCAAGTGGTGCCAAAACCACTAGCAAAAAGAGTATTGGGAAAAGCCCAAGCCCAAAAGTGTTGGGCATGAGGGGCTGTATTGTGAAAAACCCAAGGCCCACATTAACTAAAGATAGTGTCAAGATAGAGTATATAAGTATAGGACAACCCTCACCCTATGAGTTAACTCTTGGGATTAAGTTAGGCTCAAACCCACACATTCTAAGAAAGAGAATGATAATGTACTTGCAAAATTTCTAATCAGAAATATTGACTTTTTTAATAAACAGTTATTTACATAGAACAATAAGGTAGCAACTGTAGCCAATCAAATATTCTCTTTATTAGAAATAATGAACAGGTGCTTTACTTATGCCAAAGTCCAAATTTAACACGGAAAAGTGCAGCATGAAAAGGAGAGGATGAGAAGAGGCACTGGGGCTACTACAAAATTGCCTCTATCAGCCTTTGGCCTCGGACAACAACTAAATTTCCTGTACTAGTACATTTTCTACCATCTAATTATCTGAACAAGCAAAGATAATCATAATCTCTTACCAGACACAAGCCTTTTTGTTATCGCAACTATACCAATAATATACAAGCAAATTATTGATTTTACTTGCCTCCTGCAATCATCTTTGGGCTTTTAGCTGAACAAAACCTTAAAAAAATGGTATTCTGAATACCAAAAATAGAATGTAGAGGAGCTCATAGCTCCATGATTTGAAGTTTATGTTCAAAGGATACATTTTCAATAATTATTGCAGACTGGCAGCAAAGGGCAAAGTTAAGAAGTTCTAGAGAGAACAGGATGGAATGAAGGGGAAAAAAACCTATTTAATAAATTCATAAAATCCGTCATGGCCGCTATTTAACAACACTGAAGTATAAGAATTCAATATAACCCTTATGAACTTCTAAGTAACCCAATATACAAGGTAAAATTGTAGATGACAATTTTAAAATAAAAGTACGGATATTCCCTCTCATTTTCAGAGGGGAAAAAAATTCCACTCCATAAATTCTTAAATTTTAAATTCCCATGCAGGGAGCTTAATCTCTTTCAATTGTTTCTTGTTCCATCTCTTTCACCACCCCTGATCCAAACAAATTCTTGAATAATTTAAAAAGTTAAACTTATAATCCTACTATAATCCTAAACACGTACGTACACTTAATACCTTGTATATTTTCAGATAAGAATGTAACTATATCCTCACCCAAGTTTCAAAGTTAGCTTACTCGTCAATAAATGAATGGAAGGAGTGTTCATCTTTTAGTATTACTGTTAGGCTAGATTTTTATATATTTCAATTAAATCAAATTCATTAGAGATTAGGGTACATAAAAAGGTGATGCAATAAACATATTGAGGGACGGAAGTCCTTGCAATCAGACATTCTCAATAAAATATTTCCATGAAACTCAAACTAGTACACAAGAGAGACACCGCAAATAAAGTAAAATTTATGATTAAAGAAGTACATACCAATAGACCTTGACATTGCAAGAACACCAAATACACGATGGCCATTCCATTGAATCACCTTTCCTCCAGCTGCCTCAATTCTTGCATATTCATCATCTCGGTTAGGCTAACATACCACAACCATGAATCACCTGTTAAAATTTTAAAATTTTAAAGGGGATCTATAACTATTATTGGAGCAACTTACTTTATGGTCCACTGATAATGCCATGGGTTCTTTGCCACGACATAGAACTGCTCGTGAATCACCACAATTTGCAACTATGATATGAGAAGCACAAATAACAGCAACAACAGCAGTGGAGCCAACAGTTTCTGGGGCAACAGGTTCATTATTAACTTTCCCACCAACTTCAGCATCGACCTTTAAGAAACAATTGGTGAAAACCTTTTTCCACTGATTTTGACAACCATCCTTCATACTTCCACTGATTAGACCTTCCTTCACAAATTCTATTTCCTCAGCCAAGGCCCAATGGGTACGATCACGACAATAGTTTGCAACCTGAATGAGGAAAGCAAGCTCCATGTGAAGGGTATTAAAGATAAAACTAAAATCATTGGACACAAGAATCGTGATAATAAAGAACAGAATTAAACGTTACCTGAGAGCCACCATGACCATCATAGACTCCAAAGAAATGGGTCATCTGCTGATTAAAACACTTGTTTATTCCATCAATTACCCGATCACCAATTAGCATTTGAATAGGAATTTTCAGAAACCGAGGTACAGTTGCAACTGCATCTTCCATCTCAGGTCTTCTTCCACACAAAGATATGAATCCATAAAGTGGGGTATAATCCAATTCAAAAACACTCCGACCAACTGTTCCACTCACCCCTTTTTCCTGAGGCAACTGATGAAGATCAACAGCAGAAGACTTTGGACCAGATCTAACTCCAGACTCTTCTTCAAGGCTCACTGCCACAGCAAGAGGATCAGTCATAATATCAGTGTCGACATTTGACTCCCCTAAATCAACAGCCTCGGCAACAATATTGACAGCACAGATGCTCTTCTCTACATCTGTGGAACACGGTGTCCCAACATCTGAAGTAGCATCAAAACAGAATGACTCCTCTCCACACACACTACTGTTCTCACTGACTACCGAAAGAGAACACGAGCTATCAACAAACTGGTCACCTTCAAACGACAACGAATCCTCCTCAATTTCCATGGTTAACTCTTCATCACCAGCAACCAAAGTGCTTCTATTTTGTGATATCATATCCAACATAGGACTCTCTCCTTCCCTATCTTGAATTGGTGGTATGACTTCCGCAATACCAACTTCATCCTCCAAATTGCCACTATCATGACAATCATCTGAACCTGCGACCGTTTCGGTGAAAATCTTAGTTACAGAATTAGATAACAACCCTGTATCCCCCATCAGCTTAAATCTGGATACATCCATGTGGGGAACTACTGTGGTTGGGTTATCACAGACTGAATTGCAATTACAATTACCTACTCTTAATGGCACTGCAACCGCAAAGGACATCTCCTCCATCGAAATCCCTATCTAGGTAGGACAAAAAGTTACCCTCCCACCCCTCAACTATCACAAAACCTGTCATACTTCAACTAAATTTGCACCTGCTTTTCTGATTGAATATGACCTTAGAATGTGAAAGGGTGGCATTTTCCATTCCTAATGAGCCCTATAAGACAAAAGGGGAAGCAAATTCAGGCGATGCAAAGCATGAACTATAGCTAAAAGGTGGTGAAAGTGAAATGGGGTATAGATCTGGTCAACATCAACGGATCCAAGCTTCCATTTTTGGAAAAAAAAAATTAATCATAAATAGCTATACCAAGTGTCACACAACACCCTTCTCGAGCATTACCAACTTCGTCTACCTTTGTCAACTCTAGTGAGAGAGAGAAAAAGCCCTGAAAAACATTAAAACAAAAACCAAAAACCAAAAAAAATACAAACTTTATCTGAACAAAAACAGACTGCACTAAAACCCCACCAGTTAAAAGGAAACAAATTTCAAAAAAACAAAAACACCCCTTTATCTCTAAGCACAAGAAAGAAGAAAGAGAGTCATGAGAAAGAAACCCAGAAAAGGTAAAGTCTCAAGAATCACAAGGAAACCCTAAAAAGATGACACCCTTTTCCACATACCACCATGAGTTGCCTGGATCTGAGGCAACGCAACGCATCACAGGCGCCCGCGCACTCTCTAGTACTAATAATAATATTAATAATTATTACTTATTACTACAAAATCAATGAACAAAAGAAAGCATAAATAAGAATTAAGAAGTGAAAAAAATAAAATAATAATAGGAAAAAAAAAGAATCGACTGAAGAGTGAGTGACTACCTAATTTTGTCAACGGTGTAGGGTATGGTGGTTGCTTCCCTTCTCTCTCTTTGTCTCTCACTCTCTCTTTTCTTTTTCTCTATCTTACTTCGTCTCACTTTGACACCTGAAACGCTTGTATTGGGGAAAAAAAGGAACAAAGCATCATTAAACAACAATAGCCAAGACATGAGTGTTTTTTTTATTTGTTTTTCTTTTAATTCTGACCTATTAAAAATTAACAGCTCAGCTATGAAGCATTATTTTAAAGGTATGATTTTTTTACGTTGAATTATCTAATTTTAGGTATTTCATTTTAGAAAAATGAAATTATTAGTGCTTGGCACGTGGTCTTCATTTTGATTAACAGAATTATTATGAGAAAATATGCGTTATTATATAAATAGAAAAATAGACAAATGCATAAGTTTATTTAATTTTAATTGTATGAATGTATCTCAGCTATTTCTAAATTTGATGACATGATTGGTTGTTATAAGACATTTACAAATAGTTACAGAGAAAAAAGATTAATTAGTTTTATTTATGCATTACAATTTCAATTTTTTTCATTTGTGACAACAACTAAAAATCACTGATTTTTAAAGTAAGGAGTGGTGATAAAAGTATTAGGCAAATGTGAGCAATAATAAGTTATCAGAAGTTAAAAAGTGGTTTTGCCTTTTTTTATATGCAACGGAATTTTTATTTAAGGTCTCTTTATAATAAGAATGATTGTCTAAAGAATGAGATCAAACAATAACTTTTAAAACTATATATGTATGTTACAAGAACTAAAAATATATGTTACAATAACAATAGTAGCAATAATAATAACAAGAGAGATAATTATATTTTTTACAAAATTTATCCTAGAAAGCATTTTCATTCTTATGTACACCTCTTACTTAATTTATACCACCATTGCGGTGATGAGTTCCTCCCCCCCCCCTTTTCATCCCCATACACACCTCGTATTTTTCCTATAGGTTTAACGTTGATGCACTGCTATTACTCATCATAATCTCTCCTATGCTTTTTATCCATCACACATACAATTTTTCAGACCTAGACTAAATCCGATGTTCATTTTTTATGTTCTTTGAGTCTATAACACTCTCATCACTTGTTTCCAAACAACACTATTTTCAATCACAGTATCTTCCTTTACACAAATATTTAATTTTCAAATGTCATGCCAAATTAATTAAACATTAGTATCCATGGTTGTTTCCTTTGCCTTTGTCTTCTTTGTCGGACTCTTTTTTGTAAGCAATTCCTCTATTAGGGTCAACCATCAGATCATAGTCTCACCTTCCAAAAACAGTCTCGCCCATCGGAGCACATAAGATGAGATCCCTCTTTAACAGCAAGAACTCATCAGCAACCATGTCCTCTTCCTCTTATGTGGCATTGCCCTAACCCATGTACTTGTGCAACACTTCTCGACCATTATGGTAACGACCTAATATTGACAACAATGTAGGGAAGGCATTGACAGTGGTGAGATTGGTGTGTTCTACTAGTGGCCTAGTCTAGGGTTTAATCTATTTGTTCAAGTACCAAAACCAAATTAAAAACTAAACGTAACATTTTCACAAAAATTACTAAAAAAATCAACTAATTAAATTTTATAATTTAAATTAGAGTTTTCTATTATAATTATGATCAATCAAGTTAAACATAAGTTCCAAGAAATCACGATTTTACATAAACTCATTTAGCTTGTGGGTTGAACAAGATTGGTTTGTGGATTTGTAGAATTGTTTAAAGTGCATATTATATATATTTTTTAAATGATTATTGATATCGATTACAGAATAAATTAATGTATTTGAATGATAGATATTTGGTGTTTGGCTACAATAGTTAAAATTCCTCTCATTAACAAAATAAAAATTAATAAATTAATACTAACTATTAGCTTTTCAAAAAAAAAATGCCATATCCCCTCAATTAGAAGTTGCCATGCCAATTAAATGACGCCTTATTTCCCATTAGGTTTAACGTTGTTTGTATTATACTTTTCATTATCATTTCACCCACATCATTTGTGCCATAAATGCAATCAATTTCTACAATTCTAATACTTAATTTCCATGCACATAAGATCAACATAGAAAGCACGGTATTGTAAATTACAACCTATAATGAAATTAAGGGGCCAAGCGTAAGTTAGCCTTTTATTAAAATATTTCTCCATTACTTAATAGATGGAATTTTTTTCCATATTTTTAATTGATTTTTATAATTCTTTGATATATTTTTTATTATTTTCATTATTTAAATTTTAAGCTTTTTTCAAATCTGTTTAAATATTTTTATTTTGGTCTCGAGCTAGCCAATACAAAATGAGCGTGGATCACCTATATTATAAATTCGCTATTTTGTGAGCTAACCCAACTCATTTATTTGTAAGACAATACTTGCCCACATATCAAGCGTTATTCCTATGTGAATGTGAATGAAAAAAAAAAATATGAGGCTTGTGAGAAGGTGCCTCTATGGAATAAATCGTCAATATACTCCTTATTATTACTTTCTCTGGTTTTTAAAGTAATGAAATTATATAAGTAATCTCTAAAATATTGAATATCATATATTTTATTGGTTAAAATGCAAATTTAGCCTTTTATATTTTAGTTTTTATTCAGTTTGATTTTTTATGTTTTAAAAGTTTCATTATAGTTTTTAAATTTTTTGAATAACTTCAAATTAGTTTTGTTCAATTGCTAAATGTGATATAACTGAAATAGATACACATGTTTTTTAAAGGAACATTTTCCTGATTTGCTAAACGTGACCAGTACCTCACCAAGCTCCTTGGACCCAAGTCAATGGTCAACCGCCTCATGCTCTGTAGCCACAACTACCATGCCAGCAACACCATTCTCCGTGAAGCCAAGGACATTGCCGAGAACAATCTCAGGTGGTGTACATTGGTCATGGACAGGCTCTGTTCAGTGATGGTGTTGTCCACCATCAAGAGGAAGATGGAGAGAAGAAGCTAGTGAGTGAGGTGAGAAGGGTAAGATGGGGACTTTGCAAAATCAGGAGGTGCACCAAAACATAAATGGGGTGCCTTAAGTAATTTCCCAGGACATGAGGCATAGTGGAGGTGTGGATCAAAACCAAAAATGCTTAGGTGAGGCCTGTGGACTGTAATATAAAGTGGCCTAATCAAAGTTTGAATTGCCTTTGTTTTCTTGTTTATTTCTTCTTTAATTCTTGTATGAACATGGCATTTAGAAATAAAATTAAAACCTTAAAAAAATTTAATATAATAATAAAAAGATAACAAAATATATATTAAAATTCATTTTAGCATGATTAAATATTTAATTAATTATAGTATTGTGTTCACACAAAAATTATTGGCTTAGTCTCACAATTGATAAATGTTCCAAAAGCTTGACTCTAAATTGGAAGAACATAATGAAAAATGTATTGACAGAGAGTAAAATTGACTAGCGTTATTTAAGAGTAGTTTGAGTTTGAGAAAACTACTTTCTCTTTTTAATTTTTAATTTTATAAATGCATAAAAATATTATATTCTTTTATTTCTTATTTTAAATATTTATGCAAAACATATATAACAAGTCTTAATTTATAATATATATATATATATATATGATAAAAAAAATAAAAATAATGAAACGAATGGGAATGAAATATAGAATATAATGGTATTATATTCCATTGTTTGGATTGGTAAAATGAGGGTGAAATATAATGTAAACTAGTAGGACCTATTTCATCTTTTTCTTTTGTCCACATTGAAGAATTAATCTAGAATGGAAATTTTATTCCATTTCATTAAAACATATCAAAATAATAAATGAAAATTTTATTCTATTATTTTCATTTCCACTTCACTTTTTTTAATTCATTACATTCTATTTCTTCTCTTTTTTCATCTATCTATACAATTTACAAATATAGCTCAAAACACTAGGAACCACGTGATTGTGGCATCATCTTAAGATGTGTCCCTTTCAGCAACCTCAACTCCAATAACCAAGGGACTGCTTCATCTTCTAGAATTAGTTGTTATGACTTTCTCTTGAACAGGCAAATCCAAAAGAGTATGTCTCGCTTCAACTGATTCAGCAAGCAAGGTATTTTTCTAAAGTTCATTAATGATTGATACTTTACATTTACATTTTAGCTTAAGAAAAACTTGTACCTGTAAAGGGGTAATCAAGTAATCTTTCTTTTTCTAACTCCTTTTTCAAGGTCTTCTACTTCTGGTGATCAATGTTCGATGATAAAAAAAAAGAAGGGATATCTGCCAAAGACGCTCAAGTCAGATCTGGGACAAGAACAATAAACAAGTATTTAATATATTGTAAATAGTCTTACCTCGATATTCTTGCAACTATTTATACATATTTTAATGGCCCTTAGACCTATAGGCCTTGGTACGTCATTACCATTTTACGTAACACTCTAGTAATTGCCATTAAGGTTTCTATTAATAGTCCAATGATTTTTACTTAAATAACCCTAATGTTTTTGTGGTCATGATTCTTCATCTTTGGGTATTTGCGTTCTCAGCTAGGCTGAGAATCGATCCCTATGTCGAGCACCTAGTCAAGTACCAAAGTAGTATTCAGGGGTGTTCAGATATTCAGCTAGGTCGAGTGTCGATCACCATGTTAAGTACCTTAATGCTTTATGTATACACGTGTTTTGTATTCGGTCAGTTGGCATACACACATGTTTGAACATGGAAACTGGTCAAATACAAATGTTTAGGTATTTAGCTATGTCGAGTGCCTAAACACCTGTGTGCTTTGTGGATACTTTTGTGATTCATAATCTAGTTAAGTACCTGGATACTCTCTAAGGATGACTTGTGTTTTTGTGTGTTAAGGCAGAAGGGTATATACGAGAATTCGATTAGTCCACATACCCGTACGGTGTACAAGCCCCCCAAGCCTCGAGGAACACAGTGAATGAGAAAGGCTATAAAGATTCGTATTGTGAAGTTTAACTGTGACGATTGAATTTTCAAACTTTGATGGCATTTGGTGTTCTCTCTCAGACATGACTTGATATGGTTGTAATCGTTTGGGCTTGGATTTTAATCATTATCGACCCCCTATATAAAAAAGGGATTTACATCATTCTGGTTTTACACTTAGAATTATGAACTCACTCTACACCGGATACTACTTGATTTCTTTGTAGAGTCGAGTACTGGACTCGTGCCTAGGGCTCCCGCAAACTAGGATTTCTTTTATGTGTATGGTTGTATATTTTGTGATCTTCACATGGAGATGCCCATTGACAATTTCACCATGGTCGTCCTTCGCATTCTTAACGTTGCTCCTTCTCAATTGCATCCCAACATATGGGTAGCTATTCAGGCTTTTCGTGCCTTGTGTAGTTTTTTTCGCTTTGAGTCAACAGTGCGGTTGTTCCTTTACTATTTTCGAACTTGGCCGACAGACAAAGCTCAATGGTTATCTCTGATACATCATCAAGATAGGCCATTGTTTAGGCCTTTTATGTCTTCCTATAAAAACTTCAAAATGGGTTTTTCAAAGTGGTTATCATCCCATGATTGGGTGACAACTTCTTTTATGATTTTGATGGTCGGTCGTTATTTTCATTTTACTCGCAACAAGTGCCGAGGAAGTATGATGACTTCCCGAAGGAGTATTTGAGTGAAGACAAAAGGCATAATTTGCCAATTCAAGAATGACTTCCCCACAGGTTGTCTGCCAAGCCTATTGTTTCTTTATACAAGTTCCTTACTATAATGGAGGACTTGAAAGGTATATTACTCTTTCTTTTTACCATTTTGCTACTTTGTTATCGGCTTTCTAACTTAATTATTTTGTTTTTAGATATTGTTCATTCTATTGGAATGGATGCTCGGGACATTGATGTCGCGTGCCAGGAGGTCGGTGTTACTTCTAGCAATGCTATTGTTGTTGCCCCCTAGAACGGAATCCTACTCCTCATTCGATGCCTCTGGATGTTGTTCCTTGGTGATATGAACAAGAAGAAGAAAACAAGGCGAGATGTCGAGGAGGAGAGTCATCCAAGAGAGTTGCAACAACCAACTCGATACCAATTCAACACTCCACTGCCCAGCTTTACTAAAGCTCTCTCTATGGTATTAGGAAAAGAGTTTTCCAATTTCGCATACCACCTTCAAAATCAGATGTTGAGCAGTGTTGTATTTGATTATGGCAAAGATATATTACAAGGTGCCAATGTGGACTTCCAAGCTTTTATGTGCAATGCCTGGGAAAAAATATTGGAGAAGCATCGTGTTGGTTTCGACAAGGCAATTCGACAAGTGAGATATAAGTTTGAGATTTGGAATGATGTTGCCTTTGATATGTTGATGGATGTCTATGAAGGGAACTTGGTCTCTATTCAAGACATTCCTAGAAGGACTCCCCGATTCTCGTCCTCCGACCCCCGGTACCTTTCATCTTGCTATGCCTCATACCGATACCCTAATGACGAATACTGATAGCGTTGAGGATGATACTAGGAATCAAAATGAGGGTGAAGAGAACAATAGATAGGTTTTATATATTAATTGTGGTTGTTTGGGAAGTATTTTGTGTTGGTCGTTTAGGCTTTTATTAACTTTTTTGTATTAATGCTTGTAAATTAATGAAATAAGTTTTCTTCGATGTTGGCTACAAAAAGACTTAATATTTTGGTTAGAAATATTAATATGACTAATTACGTATGTTATAGCGATTCATGAGTTGAATTAATTTGGTTGTCGGTTTAAAGGTATTCAGGAGGAAAACTCTTCAATGTTTATGGAAGGAAAGGTTTTTTTTTTCTCAAGATGCGTCCTTGGCCGAGTATGGGTACTTGGGACGAGAACTTTTTCATGAGGTGTGTCCTTGGCCAAGTGGGTGTACTCAGGAGAGAAACCTTTTTTTCACAATCTGCATCCTTAGTCGAGTGAGGGTGCTTAGTAGGGAAACATTTTTTTTCACAAGGTGCGTCCTTAGCCGAGTGAGAGTGCTCGAGAGGGAAACCTTTTTTTTTCACAAGGTGCGTCCTTAGCCGAGTGAGGGTGGTCGAGAGGGAAACTTTATTTCACAA
The DNA here is from genome assembly GCF_000004515.6 of Glycine max. Classification (NCBI taxonomy): domain Eukaryota; kingdom Viridiplantae; phylum Streptophyta; class Magnoliopsida; order Fabales; family Fabaceae; genus Glycine; species Glycine max. The sequence continues at coordinate 36,928,645 of NC_038253.2, forward strand.
GGTGCATCCTTAGCTGAGTGAGGGTGCTCAGGAGAGAAACCTTTTTTTTCACAAGGTGTGTCCTTGGCCAAGTGTGGGTACTAGAGAGGGAAACCTTTCTAGTATACATTTAACCGAGCATAGGTAATTGTCAAGAGAAAAAATGAAATAGAAACAAATTTGCATTCATTTGGATTAAATGGGGTTGGGGGGGGGGGGTCATTAAAACCTTCTTAGTAAAAACCCTTTCATGTTCTTATAGGGAAAAAATTGAGTAAGGAAAAAGAGTGCCCCTTTTGAATACAAATGTTTTAACTATAGTAAAACATGAGGTGTGTAGAGTTCCATGTTCGTGGTATGACTTTGCCAAAAATTTCCTCTAATTTGTATGCACCATTCTTGAGATTTTGTTGAACACGATATGCTCTGGCCCAATTAGCTGCCAATTTTCCTTCCCGAGAGTCCTTCCTTGTTGTTCCTTGTACTCTCCACACTAGATCTCCTTCCATGAATTCTCTCGGCTTAACCTTGGTGTTGAACCTCTTCATCATTCTTTCCTTGCACGATGTCATGCGCTATTCTTGCTGAGTCCATGACCTCTTCTGTCAAGTCCAATTCGACCATTGAGTTTTCATTGTTGCTAGCTTCATCGTAGTGTTGTTACTGAAAGGATGGTTCTTCTATCTCAACTAGGATGATCGCATCAGTTCCATAGGTCAACCAAAAAGGTTTTTATTTAGTTGTTGACTAAGGTGTGCACCAAAGTCCCTACAAGACTTCTAATAACTCCTCGGCCCATCTTCCTTTTGCTAGATTAAGTTTCTTCTTTAATTCGGTCAGTATAACCTTATTTGTTGACTCTGCATGTCCATTGGTTTAAGGATGTTCCACTAAAGTAAGTTGATGCATTATATTCAAATCTATCATGAGATCATTCAACTTTTTATCCATGAACTGCAGTCCATTATCGGTTATAATGGTGTTGGGGATGCCAAATATGGTTATTATATTTCTCCAAAAATAATTTCTCACATGGTTGGCTGTTATATAAACCAATGATTCAACTTCTATCCACTTAGTGAAATAATCCACAACTACCAAAAGATACATGCATCACCCCTTGGTAGGTGGGAAAGATCCATCCCCCACATGGCAAAGGGTCAAGGTGATGTCAAGGTATACAATTCGTCAACTAGTTGGTGGATAAGGTTACCATGTTGTTGGCACTACATACATTTCTTCACAAATTCTGCACAATCACTTCTCATGGTGGGCCAATAATATCCATCCCTGAGCACTCAGGTGGCCATGGTTCGTTCCCATGAGTGCACTCCACAAATTCCCTCATGCAACTCTCTTATTACATAATCCGCTTGCTCCACACTTAAGCATTTAAGAAGAGGAGTTGTGAATCCTCACCTATACAAGTCTCCAACCATGATGGTGTATCTTGTTGCTTTAGTTCTAAGCATTTTGGTTTTTACATGGTCTTCGGGAGTTACACCTCTGTTCAAGTAGTCCAAAATATCTGTCATCCAACGATTTCCCCTGTGATTATATTTAAACATTCTTCCATATAGACATTGGGCTCATGTAAAGTTTCCTATATAAAGGTTCTCAATTGTCCTGGCTTTCAGTTACTGGCTAGTCAAGTGAGTTTGTAAACCCTCTCGTTGTGGTTCCTATCTATATGTCATACATGCATCTCTTTGAAATCCTCCATTAATTTCATAAAGGTGTACTAGTATTTCAAGAGTTGTGGCTCCACCTGATACTCCCTCGTTGATCTATCTAGCTGCCACCTGTGAATTGCTCTAACACTTTATCATTTTAGCTCCAACCTCTTTTGCTAACCTTATGCCGACCAACAGAGCTATGTACTTAGCTTGGTTGTTGGAGGCTTTGAAACCAAACCTCAAAGATTGCTCCAAGATTACTTGGTTTGGACCTTCTAGCTAGATTCCTGCTCCACATCCTCGTCAATTGAAAAAGTTGTCTACATGCAGTGTCCACCATTGCTTTGAGAAGTTACTTGCTAGATGTAATTCGTTGATGAAATCAGCCAAATGTTGGGTCTTAATTGGCCCTTTAGGTTCATACCAGATATCGAACTCTGATAGCTCCACTAACCATGCCATCATCCTCCCTACCAGTTCATGCTTTCTCAAGACTTTGGTATTCTCACCACCACTTGATGACTTTGGAAATATTGTTGAAGCCATCGAGCTACATGTACTAAAGCTAGGGCTACCTTCTCAATCAGTTGATGTCTGGCTTCGGCCTTATGTAGCATCCAACCTATGAAATATATGGGATGTTGGGTTCCTTCATTCTTTTGGATTGTTGTCATGCTAATTGCTTCGCTAGAAACTAACAAGTAAATGATCAAACTTTTCTAATTATTTGGTTTGACCAATAGTGGTGGTGTTGACAATGTTAATTTTAGGTCTTGAAAGGCTTGCTCACACTCTTGGTCCCATGAGAATTTTGTGGTCTTCTTTAATAAATTCATGATTAGTATAGCTCTCTTGGCAATTCGAGGTAGAAATCTTGTCAAGGAGGCTATGCAACCTATGAGTCTCTGTATCTCCTTAAGGTTTGTCAGACTCCTCATATTAATGACAGCTTGACAGTTGTCCAAATTGGCCCGTGTGTCTCTGTGGGAGAGCATAAAACCCAGAATTTGCTTCATCTTACCTCGAACACACACTTTTCAGGATTGAGTCGCATGTTATGTTTTCGGATTTGTAAAAAGATTTCAGCGAGGTCTTTAACATGGGACTCAACTTCATTCGACTTGACTACCATGTCATTAACGTACACTTTCATGTTCCTACCAATCTGGTTTTTGAAGATTTTATCCATCAAGCGTTGGTAAGTAGCTCCTACATTTTTTTGACCAAATGGAAAGACTTGGTAGCAATAGTTCACCGATTCAATTATGAAAGCAATTTTCTCTACACCTCTAGGGTGTATACAGATCTGGTTGTACCCATAATATGCGTCTAAGAAATTGAGCGGCCGATGTCCAGCTGCTCTGTCCATTAATTTGTCTATATGAGCAAGGGGTAGGCATCTGTAGGGATGCTTTATTGAGATCTATGTAGTCTATACACATTCTCTATTTACCATTTGATTTTTTTACCATGACTATGTTGAACAACCATGTGGTGTATCGGACTTCTCTTATGAGCCGAGTTGCCAGTAATTTTCCTACTTCTTCATGTATAGGCATCCTCCTATCTTCTCCCATTTTTCTCTTCTTTTATGTTATTGCCCCAACGGCTCGACATACAAAAAGCTGATGACAATGGTAATTTGGATCAATGCCTGACATGCTTGATGTTGACCATGCAAATAAATCTGCGTTTGAATTCAACACTTGAATTATGAGATGTTGCTCCCTCTCCTCCAGTTAGGTGTCGAGGTATGTGGCTTGGTCCTTTAGCAAACCTAACTAGAGCGACTTTTTTTCTTCATTGGGCTTTACCCATTAATCATCCTTGGTCCTTGGATCTAAATCCAAGTCTTCATGTACACCCAATTTTACCATAGTTACCATATTAACGGCTTGAGACTTAGGTATCTCCTGAATGAGGGTGAGCTTTAGGCTAGCCATATAACATTCTCGAGCCTCCTTTTGATTTGCATGGAATGTTATGATAGTTTTGTAGTATGATGGGAACTTCATGGCTAAATGTGGGGTTGATACAATGGCCTCAATTGCGTTGATTGATGGGCGATCGAGTAGAATGTTGTAAGATGCACTGGCATAAAGAACCACATATTTTACTAAGATGTCCCTATACCTCGTCCATTTTTAGTTGAACCTTGTCATTAGTTTAATAGATCCCCTTGTGGGGAGCCTTTCCCCCATGAATCCGAAGAGTGGATTGTCACAAGGCTATAGTACAAATTCGGGTATGTCCATCTGTTTGAAAGTCTTTTAGAATAAGATATCCGTCGAACTTCCTTGGTCTATCAGGGTTTTTCTTACTAGGCAACCGACAACTTCGATGGTAATGACCATAGGTTCATCTTGTTCAGGATGCACTCCCTTGAAATCTACACTAGTGACGGTTATGTCTGGCATCTCCACTCTATTTTCCATGGCTACCACATTTACAGAGCGCACATTGCGCAAGTGCTTCTTACTTGTCAAGGAGGTGTTTCCCCCTCCTTCAGAACCTTTGACTATTGTATTGATAATCCTTTTTGCTTCTGTTCTCTTTCCTTGGAGCTAATTCTTTGTCTTTCTTCTTTGTGTTTTATCCTCGCCTGGTCTTTGACTTCTGACATAGTCCTGATACTGATTAGTATCATGACGTTGTGACATTTGCGGTTTATGGAAAAAATCTTTCAAACTCCCCCTTTGATAAGATCTTCCATCTTGTTTTTTAACGTAATGCACTCTTTCATTGAATGTCCTTGATTTCTATGATACTGGCAGTGATTTGAGGGATCTGCTCTAGGCGGTTTGTTGGCTCTTTTTGGCATTACTATGACTCCAGTGGCCAGAGCCTGTTCGAGAATTTGGGTTCTTGTAGCATTGAAGGGGGTGTAATAATCATGTCAAGGACCTCGAGGTTCCCGTGCATTATCCTTATTTTTGTGAGTATCTTTGTCGATCTATTTCCTTTGGCTGAACACTTCACTTTTGATTTGTTTATTGTATTCAGTGAGCTCCTCCAGCTGCATGTACTTGACAACCCGACTACGGAGTTCATCTAGGTTGGCTGCCAATTTTTTGCAAAGACTGTTCACAAAAGGAGCAGGTCGCAAACATGTCACTATGTGATCCGTGGCTATGGTGGGATCAAGATTTTGAATGTCCAGAGCAACTTTTCCAAATCTTTCCATAAACGATCATAGGGTTTCCTTCTTATCCTGCCTGAGGCTAACTAGAACCATAGATGTCAAATGATTGGGGACAACTGGTTGCAAACTGAATTCTGAACCTAATAGTCAGGGTTTCAAAGTGATCTATGGAGTTTGGTAGGAGTTGAGTGAACCAACTTAGTGCTTGCCCTTTTAGAGTTGTAGGGAAGACTTTACACTAGATGACATCATCTTTTGTGTATAATCCTACCTAAGCCATGTAAATGTCAATGTGTTCATCAGGGTTGATTGTTCCATTATACTTTTCCAAAGCAATTCATTTTTGTGTACTTGGTAGCAACATTTTAATTATTTTGGTTATGAATAGGTTTCTAAGTACTGAAGCCAAAGTGCTGCTGACAAGATTGGATGGACACATTGTTCCTCCCAGGTGACTAGCTTGTGGGAAGTTGGATACTTCCGCCTGAGGGGGTTGTGACAATTGCGAATGATGTCATCCCCTTAACTCGACATTCTCTTGTTGCAAGGCTATTATGTCTTCGGCGTGTCTTTGTTGCATGTTTATAATTTCCTCACGTAGCATCTTGATGGCCTCTCCTTGGTCTTCACCCTCGTGAGGTGAAGGAGGTCGAACAAGATGTGAATGTCGTGGAGTTCGTGTCTCTACCATCGATTGGGTAGTAGCTACCATGCTCTTTGGGACACGGGAAAAAAGATTTTACCCGGGCCCCACGGTGGGCCCTAAAATGTACTTGCAAGGGGGTAATCAGGTAATATTTCTCCTTGCTAACTTCTTGTCCTAGGTCTTTTGCTTCTAGTGATCAATGCTCGACAATAAACGAAAAGGAAAGGTACCTGCCAAAGGCACTTCAATGCTCAAGTCAGATTTCGGACAAGAGTAATAAACAAGTATTTGATATATTGAGAACAGTCTTACCTCAATATTCCCATAGTTATTTATACATATTTTAATGTGCCCTTGGACCTATGGGCCTTGGTACGTCATTACCATTCTAGGTAACGCTCTAGTAATTACCATTAAGGTTTTTGTTAATAGTCCAATGAGTTTTACTTAAATAACCCTAATGCTTTAGTGGTCATGATTCTTCATCTTTGGGTATTCCCTTTCTCGGCTAGGCTGAGTATTGGTCCCCATGCCGAGCACCTAGTCAAGTACTAATGTAGTCTTTAGGGATGTTCGAATATTCGGTTAGGCTGAGTGTCGATCACCATGCCGAGTACCTTAACACATTACGTGTGTTTTGTATTCAGCCAATTGGCATGTGCACATGTTCAAACATGGCAACTGGCTGAATACACATGTTTAGGTATTCGACTATGCCGAGTGCCTAAATACTTGTGTGTTTTGAGGATACTTTCATGATTCGTAATAAGGTATTGGCCGAGTACCTGAATACTCTCTAGGGATGACTTGTATTTTTGTGTGTTAAGGCCGAAGGGTATATACAAATATTCAGTTAGTCTGCATACCCATACGGTGTACACTTGCTATCTTGTTGGCATTTTCCTTTCTTATTTTTGTTTTTGTGGTGAATTGTGTTTTCTTTTTTCAATAGTTGAATTAGATATGTTTATCATTTCTTGTTTTATAATTATGATTTATCACTATTTTTTTACCATGATATTGGCACCCACCTCGAGTTTGACGAGGAAAATTCATGTTGGGCAGAGTTGGGGTTGGATTTTTCCCGACTTAGGGAAGTAAAGGCAAGGTCGGGTATATCACTCTTTGAACCTGATAAACTCGATGGAGATGAGGTTGAGTTTCATTTTTTCATCTTCACCTTTTATAAACCTAAACTTACCTCTCGAAAATAATGATTAATCTTCATTGGGGACCGTGAGTGTTGGGAAAACTCGGACTTTCCCGCTTCGTGAAGTTAAGATAGACACTTAGTAATTAAAGGTAGTAATGGGAACACACGATTATAATTCTCCAATATGGAGATTCTTCCACTATACAAAAGAATAGTAGGGTTACAAGGATGTGTTTACAAAATTAACTCACTCTACGGTGGCTTACTCAAGCTTGAGGATAGAGACTTCCCAAGCTATTTATCTTCTCTCTCAAAGAGACTCTCTAACTTTCTAGCTTTCTCACTCTAAGAAGTGAATTCACTCTTGTCTTGGATGGTTAGGAATGAAGGCTCCTACCCTTATTTATACTACTCCACCTCCACAATGAATGGTGGAGATTACTTGTATCCTAGGGTGGAGATTAATTCTCTAGAATGCTCCACACATTCTAGGAGTCTCTACACTCTTCTATTCCCTTTCATATCCTTCCATACTCTTCCATAAGGTTTCAGAAGGTTCCAGACATCTCCAGAATATTCCAGAGATTTTCACATTCTTCCACAAGCTTCTAGAGAATTCTACACTACTCTAAAGTTCTTCAGGACGTTCTAGAAAATTCTATACTTTTTTAGAAAGCTCTAATTTTCTAGAACCTCTCTAATTAAGGAGGGATCCCAATAGTGAGCACATAGAATGTGAGTATTTCCCCCTCAACAAGATTTATTCCATACCCAAATGCTAATCAAGATTCGAATCCTATAGTTAATTAAGGGATACAAATCGGTATCAGTAGTATGAATTATTATTGATTATGATATATACTATTGTTACTAGAGTACATGTAATAGATTCGTAAATAAGTATATAAGTACCCATGAATACTAAAATCGTTTACCATACAGGTATGGTGTGGGGGTGTATATTTGTTTAAAATATAAGTAAAGAAATAGATGGTATATAATTCTATTCAAACTCGAATATGTGTCGTTCACTTATTCCTATTAAATTCTTAAATACTCAACATTTTTATCATAAATAAGAAAACTAAAGATTTTTTTTAACATAAATGAAAATTTCTATAAAAAAACATGAATGAGAATTTTAATCAGACTTTTTGTTGTTGTTCAATGTCAATTTATTCAAGGGAAAAGAGTATTTAACCTTCTTAAACATTATCTCTTTTTATGAATAAATATCTTAGAATTTTAGTTTCGTCCTAATTGATTCTTAAACTTTTTTTTAAAAAAAAAAAATTATCTTAAATTTTAGTTTCGTCCTAATTGATTCTTAAACCTTTTTTTTTTTAAAAAAAATACCTTAAAATTTATTTGTGTCCCAATTAATCATTAAAATTTATATCTTACACACATAAATACCTTAATTTCAATTTCATCTCAATTAGTACTTAAAATTTTCTCTTTGTAAATAGCCGCTTACTTTAAATCTTAATCGTTTATTAATTTTATTTTTAAAAATCACTTTTTCAAACATTAAACATAATAAAATTTATAATTGAAAATCATATAATTTTTTTCTAAATTAATATTTTTATTATATTTAACATATTACAAAAAATAATTCAAACAAAAAAAATATTAATGAACGATTGACATTTAAGTTGAATAATTTAACTTCAATTTGATAGAGCTATTTGTAAAAAAAAAAAGAAAAACATTTTAACGATCAATTAGAATGTAATTTATCAAGATCAATTGGAATGAAATTAAAGCAGTGCTAATGTATAAAGTTGATAAGTTTAAAGATCATTTTAAATATTTAAAATTAAAGCATAGAATGTCTGTTTATAAAAAAAAGATAAAGTTTAAAGAGAGTTTTTTACGCTAAAAGAAAAAAAAATATTGTAGAAATCAAACACAAATATCATGAATATGACCAACTAAGTTAAATGATTCCTTAGTTTAAGTTTGAAGAGATTGGGTACTCTTTTCTTTTTATTCAAAAATCCACGAATTTTAATTCTCTTCAAATAAGAACATAATTAAAAAAAGTCAAGACATGACCAATGACCAATAATGTATAACATAATTAATAGACAATTACGTTTCTTAAATCCATAGTTATGAGGTTGATGTTAGATATGTACGTGAAAAAATATTTATTAAAAAAGATCAACTTTTTAAACCTAGAAAGAATAATTATTGACGGTAGAGGATACTGTGGTTAAAAAAAAAAAACAAGGCATGGAGAGAGTTTTAATCCCTTAAACAAGTGGTTGAGGTCCAACTAACTTGTGGAATTTTGACAAAAGTTCTTATTGTTGTTGATGCAAACCTAAGGCTAAAGCTTCTTTAATGTGAACAACAATTCCGAGATCACCGGCGACTTGGCCTCTCTGGAGTCTGGTGGACCATAGACCAATAAATTTCTGAAGAAGAAAACGTGTAAATACCTCTGTTCAACACTTCAACTATACATTAAATATGGAAAGCAAATACTATTCAAATAATGCACTCATTTTCTCCCTTTTCCTAATTTTTGAGAGGTTTTGTCTAAATTTCATACAGATGTATCGGAATTTGAGTGTTCCCAGTTCAACTACAAGTTACTCCCTCCATTTCAAAATTTTCACACAGATTTAAGAAAAACAATAATAAAAAACGTACTTTCTAGAACAATTTTATTAAAATATCTTAGTACTCTTTTTTCTTTTCAATTTCTATAAATGCATTATTAAATATTCTTAGACTATAGTATTTATTTGATGATAAAATAGGAATAAAAGTTTTAATATTTCATGAAAAACTAAACATGTCATTGTTAATCAATATACAATTTTTTAGTATAAGGAAAATGCTAACCAATGTAACAGTATATTTTCCCATGATTTTCAATGCAACCCTCCAATAAAAAAATTTAGACTAAATTGTAATTTTGTTCTTCTATTTTTTAAATCCATGATTTTAGACTTCATAATTTTTAATCGTAACACATTTGGTTCTTTTAATTTTATAAATTGACTATTTTGATCTCTTGGTAGATTATTAATTAATAATTGTGATTATTAGATATGTTAAATTAATTATAAATTAAATAAAAATTATTAATCATTAAAAAACTTTAATAAAAGACTATTCACCCTAATGTGGTGTTGCATGCGACACTAAAGGTGAAAGAGACGTTTGCAGAAGAGGAACACAATGTGATAGAGAATTAAGATTATTAATAATTTTTATTAAGTTTTTTAATAATTAATAATCTTAATAACTCAACTAATCAAAATTATTTATTAATAATCTATCAAGAGGACCAAAATCACCGATTTATAAAACTAGGAGAATCAAATGTTATAATTAAAATCCAAAAAAACTAAAATCATGAATTTAAAAAAATAGAAAGAACACAATTATAATTTAGCCAAAAAAATTTATTAATTTCATAATTAGCACCCTAAGAACTTTGATCAGCAAGACCCATATTTTATACTAAGAAAAAAATGGTCATGTAGGACTTGACTAGTTGATGTATGAAGAAACATTGCAAATGCTTAAAGGGTATTGGTGGATGATCATGTATAACATGGCATAACAGTAAACAAAAGAAAAATCATTAGTGTAGTACTGGTATTGAATAGTTAATACAGAGATTTATCAAAATCAATTCTTTTTCACTTATTTTAATAAGCTTAACAGTTAAGTTTATGAATAACCTGTTAGAAAGTTATTGAATAAGTATTTAATTGTATTGTTTCCCTAAAAGATAAAATTTCGACACAGTTTCTTGAGTAATTTTAGTCCTGCTATCCAATTAGAATCAAAGATTTACACCAAAGGTCAGCATAAGATACTGAAACTCCAATTTCAATCGAAGAATAACGTCAAAAAAACATGCAAAGAACTAACAAATATGAATATGACAGTAACGTGGTTGCGTTTCTCTTATTTATTGTACATAGCCAAGTCATTGGCCTAACAGAAGACATAAACAACCTTCATTTTTCAAGCCAAGCTGCACAGAAATTCGGATGGTGGTAGTTATGAAGCGCTCACAGCTCTCAATCTCAAACTCATCAGTGAAAAAAGAAAAATTGGCATAAAAGTCATTTTCACTGTATTGAGTTGAAAAGGACTAATACAGGTCATAGGCAAGAAAAGTTGTAATTCAATCTTGCTCGTCAACAATTTAAACTAAACAACTGTTCCAAAGAAAGAGTAAAACTATAATACAAGAATAATGCTCTATTCACACATACTTTTCATAACATTTTTTTACAACTCATTTTTTTCTTTTTATTTCTCTCTATTGCATTACCCTTCTTATATCATATTTTTCTCTCCTCTCTATCTCTCTTCTTATTGTCAAAACTGATGTGAAAAAAAGACTGGGCATAACATTATTCATATACATTCTTAACCATGATTTGAAATTGAATGATGCAGAAGTAGTGTCAACAAGAATCAGCATCAATCACTTGATAAAACCACAAACTGTTATTATACTGCCATTTTCTTACACTTCAATGTCAATTATGTCTCCATCCCAGTCAATAATTGATCACCGTTGACTTTAATTACATAGAAAATTTACACCTAGAATGATTCTATTTTAAGTGTAGGTCCATCAGCAGTACATTTTTCTGGCTAACAGACAAGAAATGCATTGTACTAGACTGATAGAAGCTCCTCTTAGGAATGTAGAGGGTTATTTATAATGATGTAATCCTGTCTTCCATAGGAAGGTTGCGTCATTCCTCTGTCAAGAAAAGTGTTTCAACAAACTGATGCAAGTGAGCTTATATTAATTAATCTTCAGACTTCAGATAACGATGGATAGGATAAAAAAACTATTAAAGGTGCGTTTAGGTAAACAACTAAAGTGCTTGTTGAATAAATGTTTATCATGGTACACACTTATGTACAAGTTATTTCTATAATCCAAGAGAAAATAAAGTTAATTATTTTTGTACAAGTTTTAACTGGAGTGTATTGAAATAACCTGAAAACAATATATATACATATCATACGTAATTTTCATAAGCCCCGTTAAACATTTACACAAGTGTTTATGTTCTAAGATAAGTCCAAATTGGCTATAAATAAACTCTTCCAAACACACCCTCAAGTATACTAGCTTCCCAGGTCATGGATTCAAATCCAGAAAACATCTTCTCTGTTTGTGAGGCTAAGGTAGTGCACATCTACCCTTTGGAGACCACACCAGATGGGAGCTTTAAGCATACTAGCTTCAATTATTGGAACTGGTGTGTAAGAATCCACAAACTTTGTATAAGCAGAAAAGGAACATTGGTCAAGTACCATGATTTTACAAAATTTATGAAATCAATTTACCAACAGAATACATGGAAGTAAAAAGGAATGCTACAAAAGAATGTTCTAATTTTATTATTCAATATCTTATTTGGCAATTAAAGTATGGAATTGGGGGTTACAAATTCAGGATCTAACCCTGTGCAGACTATAATCATATATCTGTTGAAAGGGCCAATACATCTTTTACATACAAAGACTCTTCAACAAACAATGACCAGTGACTTACTTCAATACCATGTAATAATAATAAACAAGCAAAAGAATCATCATTATCTCAAGCAGCAAAACGGTATACACCATTACCAAAACACAACCCTTTCAGTTTACAGAAAAGAAGTGCCAGCCAAACCATGATGCAGAAGATTATGCGCGATCGCGTCCCTCGTCTTCATGGAGCTCATTGACCTCAAGGCAACCTCAGGCACCATCTCATCATCCATCAGATCAACCTTCAGCTCAGGGTCAATCTTCTCCCCCTTCAACTCGCATATATTATGCAGCACGCAGCACGCCCCTAGCACGACTGGCAAGTCCTGCAGCTTCACCTCGGTCCTCTTCTGCAGACAACTCCACCTCCCTTTCAACCTAGCAAAAGCATCCCTAGCCACCTTCTGAACCTCCCCAATCTTCTCATTGAAAGCATGCTGAGTCCAAGTCAGATTCTGCTGGCTATAAGGCACCAAAACCCAATCCATCAAAGGGTACCCTGAACTACCCACAATCCAATCCCCCTTCAGAAGCCCCCCATTAGCCCTTTGAAAAAGGGCACTTTTTTCCAACACCTGATCATCAGGCATTGAACCAGGCCAACCAATGCACACATCAGTGAACACCCCTCTATGATCCACCACCCCTTGAACAGTAATACTATAAGAAGTCTTCTGGTTCCTCTCAGTGTGCCTCTTGTTGAAATAAGCAGCCACACTAATCTTAGGAGCTATAATAGGCACATGAGAGGTGTACATAGAGCCTACAACATTAGGGATCCCAGAAACACCCTCAAACTCACTCTTCACCCTCCTCAATGCAACCTCATCAGGCCAATTCAAGTACTTTGGCATAAGCACAGACTTAATAGCGGTGCAAACCTCAAGAACAAGCTTGTGACAAGTTGATATCCCCAAACCAAACCTCTTAGAAACAATCCTAAGAGGGTCCCCAGTGGCTAATCGCCACAAACACACAGCCACCCTTTGCCTCACAGGAATAGCATTCCTCAAAGTGGTGTCTTCCTTCACAATTGCTGAATTCAACTCCTCACAGATCATGTCAAAGGTTTCTCTTCCCATCCTAAAAGCCTTCTTAAAATCTTCTTCAGGAAAATCCTCTTTGTTGCATTCATCCCACCATGCTCCTGAACGATCCTTCACCCACAACCTTCTCTGTGAGCCTCCCGCACCAGATTTCCCCCCTTCAGCACTTCCACCACCACCCTCACCTTCTCTTTCACACGCTGCCACCGCCACCGCCACCGCACGTGCCATGCCGCGTGACTTCTTCCTCTTCACCCTCTCTGACTCCTCCACGTGGCTGTAATACTCATCAAGGTTGGAATAGTAGTGAAGCATGGCTTTTGTTTTCTTCTTGTGATTGGTTTCCAATGAAAACTTCTCTTCCTCTGAGACCTTATTGTTCTGTTGCTGCTCAAGTTTCTCTTGTTCGTCTAACAAGAGAATTGAAGTGAGGATACCCTTTAGCTCTTCCTTCTTCTTCTTGCTCCTCTTGTTGTTGTTGTTGTTGTTGTTGTTGGATGAACCATCATCATCACCATCATCATCATCATCATCATCATCCTCGTTTTTTCTGCGGCGTTTTCTCCCAGTGGTGGAAGTGTTGTTGTTGGTGGGATCATTCATTTGGTCGAAGGAAGATTGGAGCAAGGTGTAAAGGTAAGACAAGGATTCCGGGTCTGCAAACGTTGTTGGGAGTTTCATAGGACAAAAACAAAAACTAAAAACACAAACACAGAGAAAGAAAGAGGTTTTAGATGTTTTTGTTTTTGGCTCTGTGGTTGTGAAGGAACAACACAGACAGAAAAACAAAATACACCAAGTCTAAGGAGGTTTTGTGTTGTGTCGTGGTTTCTCTCTTTGCGTTGAGTTTTTGGTTGGGTGTGAAATTATTCAATTTTATAAAAGTCTATAATTATATATATATTGTGAGGTGTGAACACGAGGGTGTGGTGTGAACGCGGAGATTGAAATTTGAGGGAGTGAAGAGATGCCAGTGTGGATTAACTCATTTATTAAATTGATTAATTTTGCGCAAATGAAGCGTATGATGGGGCTTTGGACTTTCCGGTTTTGTTTATTTGACAGATCGATGAGAGAGTGTTGCAAGTAACTGAATAAATCTAAAGGATCTTGCTAAGGAGGAAACTAGTTCAAAAATTATTTATTATGAAAATTTAAAGAAAGTTATCAACAATGCATTTTTGTATATCTCAAAAAAATAATTTAAAAAGTTATCAATAATATAATTTTATGCATCTTAATAAAAAATTAGTTTATTAATCAATATTTCAAGAATATTAGTCCTCATCTATCAATTGATTTTTTATTATAAAAAGAAAAAGTCATTGATTTTTCTCCTGGTTCTAGTGCAAGTTCACACATATATTACATATCTTCTCTAAGAAGAAAGTCTTGTTGACTTCCATAAAAATTATTATGAATGAGAAAATTTATTTATTATAGTTTTAAATTTTCTTATAATATTTTTTCTTAATTTTTAATTTTTTGTGTGGTAAGTATTAAATAAAATTTTTATCTTTAAGATATTAACTAGAATGTTTACTTTTTCATAAAATATTATTAAATACGAGAAAAATTTATGGCAATGTATATAAAGTGTGTTCTTTTTCATATATATTTAATATTCATGTTTTGAATATTTTTATGTATTTAATATAAGAGTTTAATTTTAAATAATCTTAATTACAAAATTTAATAATTTTTTATAGTATATGATATGTGTAAAAAAAGTCAAACTATTAATATGTTTCAATTAGATTTTTAATGTAATGTACTTTTTTATTTTGAATCCGAGCTTACTTTCAATCTATCAGAGATTAATAATTTTGTTCGTGATATTTAATCGTGAAATAATTTTTTTTGCAATGTAATAATGTATTTAACAGTAGTACTTTTTATATTACCCTTCAATAACTACAATAAAAAAATCTCTTGTATTAAGACCAACGAAATGAAAAGGAAAAAGCAAGGTGTTGTGAAATTATTAAACTGTACTTGATAACCTTAGTAGCAAGGAGATATGATGAGAATTGTTTTTTTGTTTATTTTTGTTTCTCTTTTGGGGTTGAGAATTCGGATGGTGAGAAAAGAAGAAGAGCGAAGAATGACGTAGGAATAAGATAGGGTTACAAACGTTTTCAACATGCGTTTCACTCCTTTGTATCGTATTATTAACTCTTTAATTATGGACAGATCTATATATCAGGTGTTTAAGAAAAATTTTGTTGTCTATTATAATAATTATAGTCTACTGCATATATCTAGGAATAAACTTTTAAAGATTATCAATTTTCTATAATAAAAGTTATTAATAAGATTAAGTTTTTTATATATAAATAAACACATATTTTTCATTTTTCATTTTTCATTTGTTTTTTAGAGAAACTTTTAATTTTTTTTAACAATCCACATTTATTATTATATCATTTTGAATTTAATATAATTTATATTTTAAAAAAAAAAGATAGGGTAACAAACGGTGGTAGTGTGAACACGATTCAGGATTGGAATTTTTTGAGATTGGATTTGGCGGTGTCAGGAATAGGACAGACGCATACTTGGAATTTTCCTAACTTATGTTCCGATTCTCCTCACTTTCGCAATTATGAAACTTTGGTTCATTGGATGAGATTCTCATACACTATTAAATAAGTATACTACTAAATTAATAATACTAAAAAATTACATTAAAAGTTTTTTTTTTATCAGGTGTCAAATATTTATTGATTATTACTAGGTAGGTAGATCAACTAAGTAAAATTGTTCGATATTAATAGGAGATTTCAATTTCGAATCCAAATCCTAGTTGTGCTAAATATTTAAAGAAAGTTTTATTTCTTATAATCGTCTCACCATACTTAAGCATGTCTTTTATAGAAAATGTATGTAACTTATATTAAGAAATTATTAATTTTATTGATAATTAATTTTTATAAATAAATTAACGTGTGTTTGAATTGTCGTAGAACAATCTTAATATCCATTTCAAGAACCAATGTCACTCATGCTTTTGCAGTAAAGTAGTCTCAAGCTTTATGTCACAGCAGGTACACTAAAGATACAAATAGGTACCTAGTTTTTTTTTTCTTCTTTAAAACAGTAAATAGTTATTCATCTTTCTACCCCAATCATATCTTTTATACTTACAAAATTAAAATATGAGATCGTTTTTTTTAAAGACAAATTTGATTAGGACCAACTATATGTTAGTTAATTATTTTAAAATATTTAAGGCTAAACACCCCAATTAGTAATATATTTTTGACACAATTTTGTTTTTTTTTTTAAAATTCATTAAGTGTTAAACACATGTAAAATGCTCATATAAATTGTATTGATTTTTGTTAATCCTTGTTAAAATAGTTTTGTTTTGAGCATTCACGGGATCTTGTGGGCCTGGTGGTTCGATGATAATGGAGACTGAGACCCAGTCACGAACGTATCCATAACAAAAATGTGGGGTATGACCACTGATTGAAGATAACGGTACAGAAGTTTACAGTTTTTGTGTGAATTATCTCAACTTCGTAGATGATAAGATCTTTATCTACTTGTGAAGTTGGATTAAGTTTATTTTAATGTATGTATACCATTAATCGAAATACTTCTCAGTTTATTAATGCAAGTTTTGTACACACTAAAAAAAGTGACTGTGGTATAATTTTTCTATCTTTTCAAAAGTTATGTAGTAGTATTATTTTTAGCCTAAGTGTTAAAATATATTTTTATGATTTTTTAAAGAAGATACATAATTAGTATAAATTTTTAAACATCTTTTAATTGAAATCATTCTTTTTTAAAAAAAAAAAATCAGACCCATTCTAATTAGATTAAATTTGACTCTTTACAACATCAAAAAAAGATTAAATTTGATTAGGACTTAATACATGTTTAGAATAGCTTATTTAAAAATAAATCATATTTTTAGGTTTAATATATCAAATAAGTCCCTAAACTATCTAGAAATTGTTAATCAGGTTCCAAAACTAAAATTATGTATTTGTCTCTTGATCTTTTACAATTTTTGCAATTGAATCTCTAGAATCATTCAATATATGATAGAGTTGACTCTCTTGGCAGAAGCTTTTAATTTTTATTCATAAACAATTTTTTTTTTTTATATATTTTGATAGACTTATAATGACGTAATTTTGATTCCTTTAAGAAGAAACCACACTTGATACTTTTCATCATAATTTGAATATATATATATATATATATATATATATATATATATATATATATATATATATTACAGCTAAATTCAATTCTAACTCATAAAATTAATGCGATAATATAAGATTTTATTATGTTTATATGAGAAAAAATGATTAATTTAGCAAAAATACTTGTATTGAATTTTTACTGTGTAAAAAAAAAAAAATTGGATCAAAGATAACTACTCATTCTGAATCATATTAGTCCCTGACTCGAATAGTTAGGAAATACTCGTGCTTTCTAACCAAAAATTGAGGAAAAAAAAGCTAAATTCAATTATTGTTTTGTACTAAATTTCTGACTTGTTAGAGGCATTTACCTATATATTAGGCGTGCAGTTGGTTTAACGTTTTGCTAAAAACTTTGTTAGTTGGGATTATGCATTATTTTCTAAGAAGGCGTGAACTTGGGAGACTTTGACATTGAGTATTTGTGTTCACACTTGAGATTGCCCTAGATGGGTCCTACTCTTTCCTACAGCATGATATCAAAATTCAACTATATACGCTACTTTTGACCTTTTGTCTCTCTAGCCATAGCCCGGGTAACAAGTAAGCGAATGTGCTAACTCAATTTGCACTCTGCAGGTGCAAAGTATCATGTCATGTGCATGTAGAAAAATGATAGATACTCAAATGAAAAGCCTCATTTCATAACGTAAAGTAGTTTTAAATATTTTCGGCTATGTGTAAAAACAAATGGATGATTGATGAAAACAAAATCTCAACTACCCCTCCTATGTTTTTTATGCCCTTAATAGACTTTTTTTTTTGTTTTTTTGTGAGCATCTATTAGTATTATACAAGAATTTACCCTGAATTGTCCCAGAAGTATGTCTCTCACTCACTGTCAGGGTGTGTCAATATTGGGCTAATTCACCACTTTGGTGTTATTTTTAAATTAAAACTTAATTGTAATTGTGATTTCCTTATTATAGTTGTTTCTCATATTTGATTTTTCTCTCTTTCGAGATAGTCTTCTCCGTACGCACGATTAAAAAATTAAATTTATGTCGGCATGCTTAAGAAATTTAATTATCTACAAATTGTGTTAAATTTCGTTGGTTTCTTACATTTGATTTTTCTATTATATTTTTATTGATTTTAGTGTTTCTCACTTTTTTAATTGTATAATTTAAATCATTTATTAAATTGACATCTATCTAATATTTAATAGTGTCATGTTAGCATTTCTTTAAATATAGCACAATTAAAATAATGGAGCAACTATCTTAAAAAAAAAAATGGAGGAACTAAATTTGGGAAAAAAATTGGAAGGACCAAATTTGTAAAATAGCGATAATAGGAGGAGAAAAATTATAATTAAACCTAAAATTATTTATTATTTTGTTTTTAAATAATTTCTCCCTAATTTTTTAAGGAATGTTTACAAATCAGTTTCAATCAATTTGATTATAATATCAAATTCAATCCGATCTTTTGCAATTTGAAAGGGATTAGTTATTCAATTTTTACTCATTTTATTATTGTGGATAACATATATTAAATAAAACATCAAATGCATGATAAACTTAATAAAAAATTATTCAAAGTATTAAATATCTCATTATAAGTAATAAAAATAGTCCAGATTATGAATCAATAGTTAAAATACTGTTAGGTTTTTCAAATATATAAATAGATTTTTATACATTAATTCAACAATACATGTCATTTCTCTTCCTGATAACTGATAAGGGTCATCATGAGTTGGATCGGGTTTGAGGAAATTTTAGATCCAGTCCAATAAAAATAATCTGCTTGTTGGTTAGCAATAGTCAAATTTTTATTAAGGAAACATTTAGTGTATGAAGAATGAAAAAGTCATTAATCATTTTTTAACCATATTTAATAATATGAATTTCATGTTTCTCAATTAATGTCTTCAAGACATCCTCAGTCAAATCCTATTTTTTTTGAAAAGGCACTATGTGTAGGAACGCCATTCATAAAATTTGAAAAGGTCTTTTATAGGACATTGTCATGTAGGGGCACCATAGGGACCAGTACATTTCATGGCAAAATAAAACTCAACTGTGAGAACTGATTTTAAATGCATCCCCAAATGATTAACAAAATTCGATTAATTAGCCTAGTATCCATGGAATGAAATTCAAGAGTTAGATCCAAACCAGTAAGCCAACAGGATAAGTGGCAAATTACCAAATTTCTTCAGAAAAGCCATAACGGTCCCACAAAAATGCTAGTTCATGATTTTTAAAAGGTTAAATTAATCTGGACTTCGTATATAATTTGATTTTTTTTTTTAATTTGACATTGTGTTTGCAACTTGGTTAATTGTTAGTTTTAAAAAAATTATTTGATTCAATACGTTTAAACATTACCTTACTGTTAAAGGCACCGTTTGGACCACCACGCTGTGCAACAGCACTAACCGCCAAGCCAACAACGCCATGGGAAGATGTTAACTTTTCACCATCAATCACTAGCTAAGCATCTGGTAGTAGTCCTAACATTAAAAAACTAATTGTTGGTATTTGAATCTTGCACTCCCATATTTATATCATGCACCTCCCCTTACATTTAGGATGTCCATTCCCAAATATATATTTGCATATATTTTAAAATAAACTTTCCAAAATATATTAAAAAATGTTGGATTCAAGGGTTCTGCTAGTGCACCAACATATATTATTTGTGCATCCAACAATTTAAGTGAAGTGACAAAATTGCTCTTCACTTAAATTTTAACTCCTCCTTCATTTTGTGTTTGTTGTTACGTCGTCGCCGTCGTCTCTCTCCGTTTGTGTCGTTTAGCCAGTTTTCGACACCATCATCCCGCTCCCTGCTCCCCGTGTGTTTATCTGATTCAAAATTCGTATAACACATACAAATTGTCAATTTGTATAACTCAATCCATATATGTTATACGGATTGTCAATCCATATAACTCATACAAATTGTCAATCTGTATGTGTTTTACGGATTGTAATCCGTATATTTATGTATTTTTAATTTTATTTTATTAATGAATAAGATAATAATAGAATTATTTTTTATAAATAAAAAAATAAATTATTTTGTTGTAAATTTTCTTTTTAATAAAAAAATATTGTTGTTTATATTTCTTTTTATGTGTTTATATTTAATTAATTATATTTGTTTTATGAAGTTATTTTTAAAAAAATTAAAAATTTTTTTTATTTAAAAATGAATGTATAAATATTATTGTTATTTCTTAATTTGTAAAATGTAAGTAGTTTATTTATATTTGTCATGTAAATAAATTATTTTTTTTATTCATATAGTGGTGTATATTTTAGTACACTCATAGTATTAAATATTTATATAAATAGTGATGGGAAGAATAAAATATTTTTTTAAAATTAAAAGTTATTGTGTTAGTAATTTGTTAAAAAAAATGAAATAGTCATTTGTTAGAAATCAAAACCAAAATTGTACTTACATTTTGGTCATTAATTTAAATTTACTTCATTAGTGTTGTCAAGTTTATATATTTGGAAAAAAAAATCCATATTCATTTAGAATTTATAAAAGTAATAAAAAAGTAATTTTAAAAATAAAATTTTTATTTAAGAATTATAAAATAGTAATTGATTGTAGTATTGTTTGAATGATGAATTTAGTTGTTATGATTGTTTAAATGTACAGATTATGGTTAGAACCAGAGGTTTGGATCGGACTTTAGGCAAAATTATAGGAAGAGCCCTAGGGAGAGAAGTAAGTCGTGATTCGGATGAAGCTCCCTAGCGGCAAAAGCCCATTGCATCTGCACGTAGGCAATGGGAAGCTGTACATGTTGCTGAGGATGTTCAGCACGTGGATCATCCAACTGACGAGGTTCATGAATAGCCTAAAGAAACAGGTGTTGATGATGTAGTTACTAATGCTGAGAGTTTTTCAGGCGAACCCCACGACACATCAGTTCTAATTGGTTATGTTCATCATGTTGTAGTGACTTTTTGGAGTGAAGAGGTATTTATATTTTTAAATAAATAATATTTTCGTAAGTATTTGTTATTATTGTTGAAATGATTTAAATTTTCATTTTTAGGAACATCCTGAGTTGAAGTTATCTTACCATAGAGGGAAGGTTGAGAAATTTGGCAGGTCTTCTCCATAAATTGAAGGCTTAGTGGCTGCCACATGATTAAGTCCTCTGATCACATGTTCGTTGGACACTAACGATCGGGGACTTATATCGACTTTTGTGGAGAGGTGGCATAAGGAAACTAGTAGTTTCCATCTTCCTGTAGGAGAGGTGACTATCACCCTCGATAATGTGGCATCGTTGCTTCATCTGCCCATTACAAGCACCTTCCATAGCTTTAAGGCTCTTCATATGGACGAAGTCATGTTGCTATTAGTTGAATTGCTTGAAGTTAGTTCAGAAAAAGCAAAAGCTGAGACAATACAATGCCATGGGACATATGTTTGGCTATCGTGGCTGAGAGACATTTATCGTTACAAATGTGATGCAGCACAATGGACTGTAGCAGCTCAAGCATATCTCTTGCATTTGGTAGGTTGCACACTGTTGATGTGTCGGCAAGTGTACCGATTTGCATAAGTAGTATATAAAACGGTAAGACCGAGTATCGTATCCATAGGGAATTTGTTTCACCTAGACTATGTATATTCAATATGTAAACACTTATAAGGCTTGAAATAACACAAATATTGAGTTCTGCACTACTAAACTATTTGAACAAAAACAAAATTTTTAAAGCTATAGAAAGTGACAACCATCAAGTTAAAAGCGTTGGGGAGTGTCCTACTGAATTCCTCTTGCTATATAAAATGTGTTTTTCTCTATTTAACGTTATCCTAGTGTTCTTATACTGAGAAATTACTTAAACCATGATTCCTCACATGAATGAGCCTAACTCTCTTTAGCCTTTGTTCTTGATTCCTCAACAAACTTGTTCTAAAAGAGTTGCACTAAGCCTAAAATGTAAAATGGGCTAGATCACTATACTCCATTCCTAGACATATAGATTTCTAGCTTGCTCTATCAAGTTCTAAGGTTTTAAAGCATTTTCCAATACTAAAAAACCTAATTGCACATACAAATGGATGATCAAGCCACAAGCATGTAAAATAAGCATAGATAGAAGCAAAGAACACAGAAAAATAGCATTAAATAGATAGTAAGAGTATTACATCAAGAGTTTCAGTAGTAACTCCCCAACAAAGAGGCTCTAGCCTTCCATTACAAGTCAAAGCTTCAAAATACAAAAAGAAAACTATTTTTTGGTGAAAGAAAAATGGAAGAAAATGATGGAGAATGTCTTCTCCAGCCTCTCAACCCTAAATCTCTTTTTTTTTCATGAAGTCAAGCTCTCTTTGTTGCTCTCAACCAGTTTTCCCTTCATTTCCGCCAACTTCAGTGTTTTAAAGGCTCTTGGACTCCTCAGCTTCCGAAGGCTCGCTCAGCGAGCATGTCTCGTAGAGCGAGAGTAAGTGAAATTCCGCTAAGCGAGCATGGGCGCGCTAAGCGTGAGAAGAGACAACGTCCTCTCTGGGCGGGTTGACTGCACGCTGGACGTGCAAATCTCTGACTTATCCTTTTCTAGGGTTTCCTATCCTCTAAGCAAGCTAGATGCCTTGCTAAGCGGATACATCTCGCTTAGCCAATATGCCTCGCTAAACGAGTCATCAGCAGCTTTTACCTTCTCTTCTTTGGCCTGAAACTGAGTTGGATTCAACATTAGGTCACAAAAAATGGAGTTTCTACTCTATAAAATCACACAATAGAGAAAATATGTACAATTTCTACAAAAAGAACCATAAATTGGAGGCACATCACTATTTCCTTGTAAATTTTCAATACCTAACTAACTTATAAATAGTAACTAACACACACTTTTTGCTAACAAGAGTGTCACACACGTGCATGTGGTATTCTTAGATGCCTTTCGTGACCTCACCCAGAGTGGAAGCTACGCATGGGGAACTGTCGCCCTAGTCCACATGTATGAGAATTTGAATGATGCCTCTAAAAGCAGCGCCAGACAACTTGCAGGATATATCACACTTTTATAGGTAATTATAATTGAATTTAATTTTTTATTTTTGTTATATATTTTATGTTGAGTATTGTTTTGAATTTTTTTTTATTTTCAAAATATGTGTCGTGTTGGAACTACGAGCATTTTCCTTCTATTGCTTTGTGTATTACTGTTGAAGATTATCATGAGAGGAAACCACGTGTCTGCCGTTGGAAGTCTGGGAAGGCATTCCTAGTGCTAACGTATCGCAAGTGGCTGGATTAATTGACGTATGATATTATATGCTGGATTCCTTATGGTGACCATCGTGCATTTAGAGAACTTGAGCTGATTTCTTTGTTTTCTGGACATATCTGATGGAGTCCATCTATTGTCATACACCAACCAGAGAGGGTTGTGCGACAATTTGGGCATGTGCAGACCATTTCTATACACCTTGCTTCTCCAATGTTATGCATAGAAGATATTGATGATAGATGGATTTAGTTTTCTAAATACCTTGCACCGATGGGTCAGATATGCATTACACCTGGACAGTGTGCAATAGACTACATAAAGTGATGCTATATGATTTCTCATCCCTTCATAAGTCCGGCACAGCCTGGGGATCCTCCTAAACATCCACCCGTGCTGCACAATGACATATTTATTGCACCAGATATTCCTCAGCACTTGGTGGTGGCAGTGGTTATGGACGAAGCACCTACAGATGCACCTGTTCATGTAGAGTAGTCTTGACATGCATTGGTAAAATATATTTTCAATTGTCATTGTTACTCATTATATTTGAACATTCATTAACCCTAAACTTTTTTCCTTGTTGTCAATGTCCTAGGAGGTTTGCCAAACAATAGATGAAAGGTTGGAAAGGTTGCTCAACCTAAGGATAGTAACTGAAGGTACAAAAGCATACACTATCACAAAAGATTGTTTAAGGATCACCAGAGGTGTGACTGCGGAACGCAATGTAGATGTGCGATCGGGACGAAGGCGGCATATAAAAGACACATGAAGACCTTTGGGATTTATTAGGTTTTATATCAATTATGTGTGCAATATGACTGAACAATGTTTATTATTCAATGTTATTCGAAAAGATTTTTGTTTATTTTCGTTTGTGTAGTAGGCGAATTTTAAATTAATCACTAAACAAACGTAATTATTGGCGTAACAATAAACCTTAATTATTGAAGCAACCCTAAACCCTAATTAGTCATGTAACAACAAACCCTAGGTAGTCAAGTAACACAAAACCCTAATTAGTGATGTAGCACTAAACCCTAGGTATTTAAATAACCCAAAACCCTAATTAGTCACGTACCATTAACCCTAAGTAGTGAAGTAACACTAAATTCTAATTAGTCACGTAACACTAAACCCTACGTATTCAAGTAGCACTAAACCCTAATAAGACATTTAACACTAAACCCTAGTTATTCATGCAACCTTAAATCCTATATTAGTCACGTAACAATAAACCCTAAGTCCTAAACTAACACTAAACCCTAATTAATCATGTACCACTAAACCCCACATAACAATGTGTAGATCATAACAAAGCTATTGACGGTAAGGGACAACGATCTCTTCAAAATACATGTTTCATATAGACATACACATTCAAATTATTATAACACAATTTAATACATAAATTAAACAAACAGGATGATCATGCTTTTACCTGAACAAAATGATTGTCATACACATGACCGATACATATTACGCGATGTACATAACAATATTTTGGTAGTTGACTTCTAAGAGGAAAAAATGTCATGCTATGTTGAAGAGAAAGAGAAACAAGGATAACATTATACCTTGATGCAATGACATATCTCATGTCGGTTATATTCATCTACTTATTCCTAGTAACCTACATGTAACAATTATAATTACATTTATTTAAACCAAATTTAATCCAACAAAACATAACAAAAATTATATACCATGGATAATTCATCAACAAATAGGGATTGCTTTAATTCCTCAAATTTGTTTATGCCACCAAGCAGGTTGATATACTCATCAGACATTTTGCAAGTTCTTTAAGCAACTGGTTGCACACCAAAGACCATGAATCTTCACCTATACCTAATAAGACAATAATTGCACGATATCCACAGTTATCATCAGTGTGATCATTGTTGTTCATGGCTTCCCAAAAACTACATAGGTCTCCAAGACTATTTTGTAATAGTCTTTTTAAGGCCCAATGAGCAGATTCAACCCTGCATATGAAATACACAAAAAAAATAAACAAAGAAAACTATTTTTATCCATCAAGTCCTAAACCCTAAACAATAAAAAAATTTACAATTTTCATACCTGTTAGTTGTGTTTCCTAAGTACATGATCTTATTCGTTCAGGCTTTAACAAATCTTTCTTTGTAGGGAATTATCCATGTTTGATTGACATAGTCAACAAACATTGGCCATGGTGAACAAGCAATCTCAAACTTCTTAAGGCACTCATCGAACTCTTCCTCAAAAGGATAATCAACCAAACTCCACCAGACTTCCATGACATAATCTCTTGCATTTTTTTTACCAACCGGGGATTTACACTTTGCCTTCACACTCTTATCAATGTGAAACTGACACGACAAGTTGGTACACTCAGGGAATACAATTTTCACTGCATTCATCACTGCTAGATCTCTGTTGGTAACAATAACTCCAAGGAGGGCATCATGTCTGAGAAAAAGACTTCAAAACCGTTCTAGAGCCCAAACAACATTATTTAGATATTTTTCTTCCAAATAGGCAAAATCAGCAGAGAATGTCATCTTGTTGGTGTGACACCAACAAAGTCAAGTAACGGGAGTCTGTAACTATTTTTTTTAGGTACTATATATAAAAAAATATCAAATTACAGGCATTGCATAGCTTAACTACATCAGGATGACTCCAAAAGATATCACGTACAACATTTTCATCCTTCAATCTATACCAATGAATACATTGATCTTGTTCAAGAAGTTTCATTAGTTGTTGCATTTTAGTATTACTGCCTCTTATAAAAGAATGATATGCATTTCTTGCATTGTATACTTGCTTGATTGTTGTATAACTATTGGGATTGTGCTCCTTCAACGTTAGCAGAATATTTCTTGATTTCATCATTGACTTTGTCATATCAACAATAATAATCTTTTCATCCTTATTCAATTGACCAGTGTATGGATGTTCAACTAATGACTTGGCCAATTCATGATTGTGACTCCCATACATTAACTTCACCATCCATCATTCGCCTCCAACCACTGGTTTCCCACGCAACTTAAAGGGACACCCACATTTTCTATTGCCAGTTTCTGTTCTTACCAAATCTTTCTTCTTACCCCTATATTGATAATTTCTTTCACAACCAATTAAGACAAATGACATCCTTCCTCTCATACCAATATTTATGTCTGACCTCATAATCATCGCCACAAAACCAATTTCATAAGCAACAACTCAAGCCCAATTCAAAACATCATCACGGGTATCAAACACCTACAATGCAATCCAAACATCTTTACTCTTCAAGAGACATTCATTAACTTACTTTAACAACAAAAAATCATATTAATATCTGAAAAGTATTGAAGGTATCAGAACAATCAACATGTTTTGATTTCACACTAGCTTCGTCTTCATTTTGTTCATTCATATCAGTTTCTTCACACATTATAATGTCATGCATCCACTGATCTTCATCCATCTTAACAAAACATTGAAAAATTTTAATGACAAACAAATGACCCCTAACCACACGATACATATACTACACAATTTTTTAATTTTTCTACTGCATTTAATAATATAATACATTAAAATTGATAATCATACATACATACATACATACATACATATTAAAAAACCAACAAAATCAAGTTTTTGTACTTAAAATTGATAACCATGTAATACATTAAAATCGATAACCATATATATTAAAAATACAAATATTTTTGTACTTAATTGTAATTCAGAAAATTATAAGCACTAAAAAAATCAAGTTTAAAATAAAAACGACTCAAATAAATTATAAGTCTAAATTATTTTAAAATAAATATCACTTTCAAACTATAAAAACAAACTCTTACAAATGAATAATGAAACTATACCTATTTAATTTTTTTTAAAATAATACTAATTATATTTAAATAAACAATAATTAAAAAAAAACAAAAACAAATACTTACCGTTTGTCAATCCATAAGCAACATACAAATTGTCAATCCGTAAGTTACTTATGAATTACTTACTAATTGTCAATCCATAAGTTATATAAAACTTTTGAATTATCAATTTGTAAATTTTATATAAATTATCAATCCCTAAGTTGTATATGCAACAAAAAATCTAGATCCAATAGAAGTTGTAGCTTACCTTTGCCATTAACAACCACACCAATCACCACCACTTGTCGATGTACCATCGTAACACTTGCAGCTCAACCAAAGTGGACACAAAGCACCTCTGCTCTCACAAGAATGAACGAAAATGTGAAGAAAAAAAAAACAGAATGAATGAGTGAACAACATAAAAGGAAGAAGAATAAATAATAGGCATTTTTGAAATATCAAAAAATTGCTGGTGCACAAGCAAAATGCTGGGTACACAAAGCAAAATCCTGAATTCAATAGTAGGAATGTAGGAAACAAATGCCCCAATTGTCCCAAACCGAAATCCAAAAAAGGTGTGGTGAAAGAAAAAAATGTGACATTTGGATGCAAATGAAAGACTTGCATTAGTGTTGGACCTCAATAGTATGTCATTCACATCTTAGTTTGTGTTTCATCAATAATTTGTATCACTACTTGTTGAAGTGACTTTGAATATTCGATTTTCCACGAGCAGACTCATCTTAAGAGTAGACAAACAAGCACATCTTCACCAATGTTAATTTTTAATTTGGCACGCCAGCTTTATACACTAACTGTTGATGCATATTTAAAAATGTGTCCCAATAAACAAAACAAATCACATCAAATAGGTTTTCAATATAATATAAAGGGTATTGATAGTACCTTTGAGACCATGGTTAAAAAAGTAAAAGAAAAAAATATTTATGATAAAAATCATAGAAGAACATAAAATTTTTATTAATAACATAATTTTGAATATCCTGATAAAAAAATTTCTCTTTAATTCTTTAAGTAATGTCCTATTCTTTAACTAATGTCCTAAGGACACTGTTAACATTTGCCCAATATAAAATCTCGAACTAGGAACTTCTAATCCGATGTGAAAAACCATGTGCATGATGCATTACCAAACATGCTATTAATTTGAATACCCATATAAAATAGTGCAACGTAAAACCCATCTCAACTAGCATAATTCTGAGTAACGACTTCATCTGCCGAAATCGTTAGTTCCACAATAATACAATATTCTCTTGAATCCTAAATATATAAAACACAACAACTTGGTGTGTTAAAATCTACACAATACATCTTTTGACATTGGACCAAAAATACGAACAATTCAAAGTAGGTCCTTTCATGAGTAACCCCACATCTCACTCACCAATATCAATGTACTTGCCAACCATGTTTGCTAAACTCCTCAATGCAACATTTTTCTCCTGGGTTCCTATTAGGGCAAGTTTACTTTCCCAGCAGCACAGTGATGTGCTAGCCTTGAAAACCAATCAGCTTTGTATATTTACACAGCCATGTTGGCACATGTAAGGTCAAGTAAGGGAACTCCCAGCCCACTCTCGTTCTCGTCTCTTTTGTTTGGCTATCATCCTATTGAACTTCTCTTTCCCCTTCTCCAGAAGAGGGTCATGCACAACATAGTCGTTTGGGTCTTCATTGCGAGACATGCGGTCCTGCATATTTACAACAAAATTACAGGCAAAATTTAAGGTGGCAAAAAAGTACTGATGTGGTTTGAATTCAGAAAGGAATTATTTCAAATTATAAAATTAGTGTATATATCTTGGCACATGACTACATAGATTTCATTAGAAGTGTCTAATTTAATGATTTTCTGCATGTTGATAAGCATTGTTTCAGATAGATAAGACACATGATGTGGATGGAAAATAAAATGATTTTATATGTATTGAGATGAAACGCAAAGAGAAAACTGACCTTGCCAGTCTGTGGGGCAAACTTTAAACTAACACCTTTCCAGTCTGACAATTCCTCATTACTAACGTCTTCAGATTCATCAGTTGGGGGTGTCGCCTTTGCTGATAAAGAATTCTTAAATTTTTCAAGTTTAGCCAGAACCTAAAGATAGAGATACAAAAGGAGCAGCGTTACTCATGAAAATCAATTGAAAATATGCAAACATATTATAAAAGAACCCATAGTCTTTAGAAATGTAGAAACAAAATATTAACCCCATAATCTGAGTTTTCAGACATCAGCAATTGAGCAAATGTTCAATTAGCTGTCAATCTCATTTATCTAGAAATTTCCAGTCAACTACTCTTAACATGTCTCAGCAGATTATCAGTCAAGCAGGCTCAAGCTATAATTCCCTATCAATCACATTTCTTGATAGTCTAGAACAATCTAGAACACAAGCCAAAAAATAATTTAAAAAATACAAAGGGAATAAGAAAACAGAAGATAAAACATACAAATAAATAAAAAATCATAACATACTTCATCTTCACGCCCTTGAAGTCTGCGTTTCTTCTGCTTCTGCAATTGTCTTCCTCTCTCAGCTTGATTCAATAGTTGCAAATCTGCATCTGCATTAGACATTCGTTCAGCTCTTGCTTCAGATCCAACTCCCTTTTTCTTCAAGGACAATTTTTCCACCTTTGGTTGATCCTCATCAACACTTACAGCATTGGACCTGACAAGAAAACATTCAACAATTTAATGAGGTTAAGACAGTAATTACAAACTGCTTGGATAATTGTAAAAGCCACAAAACAAGCTCAGATATTTAGAAAATCCAATAAGTCTATTTGGAAATCCAAGCAAGCAAACTTCATAGGCAATAGAAGGCAAACAAGAAGCCACTTTAAAATATTTCTTTGGCACATAACTGACAGTATATTTCTCCGTTAATTAAATAAATAATGAACACTAGCCAGAACAGAAGCAAAAAAAGTAAACTGATTACAGTTGATTTCTCAGGTAATGCAGCCATGAATTAGGAATCTCAAACATTCCTTAGGAGAAATATCAAATATCAGATAGATATCTATATGCAAGAAATATCTGGCATTTATTAAAATCCATACATATCCTGGAACTCTGGAGAATGAACAAGATTACTTTAGGAAATATTATCCTTATATGCAATTAAGAATAAACACGCAAGTACAATGTGTTTTCATTGCACAGGAACAGTTCCTTATGTGAATTAAATGTGATATGCAGCCAAGCACAACCATCTAATAATCGCCTCTACCTTGGGTCCTTGGCCACAAGTTCAAATAGCTTTGTTCCCAAATATGCTAGTGCAGAAACATGGAGTAAGTATTGGCCAAAGGCTACCCATAACGAGCCTAATAGTTCATTATTGTTTCACAGCAATATTATACAATTCAAAAGAACTAAATTTGTTTTTTTTTATCATATTATAATATAAACCAACACCATTCAAATATCCACATTGACACTCTTGTGACAACAGCTAAAAGATAATGTGAAAGCCATAACAGAATGTCAAATGTTAATATTTTTACCTGGCTGCAGACGACGTATCATGGTTCTCTGGACTGGACCTTCCTGCTGATTAAAAATTTAAAAATAAGGTGAGCCTTGATACCAAATATATTTTGAATACGAAAAAAAAAATATATATATATATATATATATATATAAAGAAAGAAAGAAAGCGATATCATAAGCTGTTCAAAGGAATCAACAGCTAAAGTGTTGGTATGGTACATATAACGATTACAGCATGCACAAATAAGAAACTTCTGCCATAGATTTATAAATTTATATACTAAATTCCACTAATCCCCAATTCATTACCGTTGTAATTAAATTTATTTCATTATTGCATGTTGTCATTTACATTTGCTCTTGTAACTACAAAATATAGTAAACATTCCCCTAGAATGTTAAAAAAGCAAAAAGGAATTTTAAAATTTGCATTTTACACTGAACCTAAAGATCCAATATACTAGCAGTTGTGGGTGTCTCGATTAATTGCTCATACAGTAACATTACATCTTCTAACCATTTTTTCATTTGTTACAACTAAAATATTTATGCCATACATGTACATTATTTGATCTCATTTGACAAGTGCCAGATGTCATTTCAATGACTTGATTCTACCACACCCCGTGCAATTCAATATTTTCTAATTCTATTTCCAAAATGTTAACTATTACTACATGTTTTCTGTACCCCTACTGATCCAACAAGCATTACCATAAGAGTGAGAATTGAATTTCATAATGTTGATACTTCAAAAGTACATCATTTTTATGTTTAGTTTTCAAATTGACAGATGGGATTAGTATCAAGTGGCCACAATAATTTCTAAAAGATTTATCTTCTGTTGGGGATGAAGAGGGAATAAACAAGGCAGCCTGACAGTGACTCTGATAGCACAATGTCATGGTTATAAGATCATTGAAACTTGCATAGGTAGAACCAGAAACATTCCCTAGATCAGAGGTTGAGATGTAACAAACTACAATATATAATATTAAAGACAATTTGAGGTACCATTTCGCAACTTTGGCTTGGGAGGGAGATCACCCAACTCCTTCCTCTTTTTGAGTATTTGCATGCGCATTCTTGCATCAAAATCTGCTTCATCGTCATCACTGAAATTAAGACATGCCATGCTACCAGCATCTGAATCTTTCTGAGGCTCGTCTTTCTTTGAGTTAAGTGCATCCCTTACAGATAATTGCATATCTCTTCTTGATGAACTCTGCAACAAGAAATACAAGCAATCTTATGTGTGCGGCCATTTGATGTAACACTTATGTTGTTAGTTTTCATTGAAATATGAACTTTCAGGGTGAAATTATCAATTGAATGGGTAATACTGGGACTCTGGGAGCTGTGAGCCAAAAGCAGCTACTGCAAAGTGCAAATTATTAACAGATAAAGTACTAAAAAATTGCAAATAATGCATACAAGGTGTCAAGTAAGAGTTCTACTTTTACTAGACCTTATTACCAGTTCATTATTAAGAGTATCTTCCTTTAGAAGACGAGGATCGTTCAAGACATCGTGACTGCTCTTAATCTTTTGCTTCACCGATGCCAATTCCTTTTCCTCTTCTTCAGCTTCTTCCCCAAATGAAAGCAAGTTCAATTTTCTGTAATTTGAATTTTAAAAAAATAAGCATCATGCTTCTTGGAGAGTAAGCATTCTGCATTGAGTATTTGAATTATAAGACATTTTTATTTTCTAGGAGGTTGAACATACTTTACGCCTTTTTTCCCTGACTCTTTATTTTTTGTATCAGCTTTAGCTTCAATCTGAAGTTTTTGAAGTGTTCTTGGAACAATATCTTCAAATGGATTCCATAACACCTAGAACAAGCATATTAAGATGTTAGGGAGGTTAAATTCTCCATTCACTGAACACAAACTTCAAATTATCTTTTAGCGATGTCAATCAAAAGCACAACGAACCTCAACTGATAATATCTTCGGCGGATCTAAAGGCCGGTCATTCTTATCAGTTTCAAGTTCACCCAGCCTCAAAAGATTATACATTGTATCTCCCGTCACCTGAAGTCAAATAACAGAGAGAACAATGAATGCATCCCTAACAAATTACAAAATGAAAAGTTTTTGCTACAATATAATTTATTTTTTCAAATGTCATCATAAAAGTACCATTTCATTTTGTTTTTCTATTTTCAAAAGTATAGAAAAGAATGAAGAAAACACTCTATGGTTTCCAATTTTATTTTTTATGTTCACTGTTTCTAATACAGATCTTTGAAGACAAGAATTAAAGCAAAACCAATGTGACAAGGATCAATAATTAAAAGTTAAAATAGAAAACGATAACAAAATTCATTTTCTAGAACCAAATAACTCTTACTTTTCCAAAAATGGTATGCTTGCGATCAAGCCAATCACAGCGGTCGAGAGTGATGAAAAACTGACTTCCATTGGAATTCAGAGTTCCGGCATTGGCCATTGCAACTATTCCTCTGTGCTTGAATTTCAGACGTGAATGAAACTCATCAGCAAAAACACCACCATAAATGCTTTCACCACCTACAACAACAACACAACAACAATTAGTTTATAAAAACCACTAAACAATCAGAAGAAGTCACAAACCACATGGCATCCATAAATCACATTAGCTAGCTACTACAACAGAACAAATATGTTATTATGTTTGGAAACATGGTGGATGAATCACGTTTAAAAAACCATGGTAGCCTCAAAGCTACTTGCTAGCGTGGTGAAAAAACATGGCAGGACACCATGGTTTCCTTAAATCACCATAAAACCAAACACACTACTCATGGTGGGAAGTATCAATTAATTTGCCTCCTGTTAGACGTGATTTCAGCAAAAATACAAATGTTTGTTTACTGTTAGGCCAAATTGATTTTGCCTCCAAACCTTGGTATCACTGGAAGTGATAAAAAGTAGCTTCTGTGTTGATTGAAAAACTTGCACTAAGTCTTACATCAAACTTGCTTTTAGGATAAAAACACATCCAAAGCAACCTAAAGTTGCTACAAGTTACAATCAATTATGAATCCAGAATTAATTCTTCAAGTAAACACGTAAACATTCAACTAAAATCTCGTTAACAGATATTTCAACCAACATGATTATGAATAATCCAACAATCCAACGTAAATCTATACACACATTGAAGAGATAAAAAGTAACTTTTGCATTAGATTGAGAATTTCACTCTAAATTTTACATTACAATACTTCCAAACATAAATCAATTCACTTCAAAATCAATTATGCAAAAACAAATTCATTTAAAATCAATCATGCAAACGATCACTCATATCTTCAATTATGCAAAAACATATTCATTTAAAATCCAGAACTAATTCTTCAATGTATAAGACTATTTGGATTAAAGTTAGGAAAGTACTTTTACAAATTCCAAATTTCCAATGCATAATAACGAATTCCAATGCACTAAATGAAGAAAAAAATTGTTGCTTCCAGAGTAAACTGCACTAAACATGTAAACATTTAACTAAAATCTCGTTAACTGATATTTCGACGAGATTATTATATCTCAACGTGATTCCGAATAATCCAACGTTAATCCAATCACACATCTAGAGTGATAAAAAGCAGCTTTTGCTTTAAGATTGAAAAACTTCATACTAAATTTTACATCCAATTTGATTTCAGAATCAGAACGCATCCAAATTTCAAACACAAATCAATTCACTTCAAAATCAATAATGCAAAAAAGAAAAAATCATTTAAAATCAATTATGCAAATGCTCACTCAAACACACGCACGCGCACACACACACACACACACACACACTTAGTTTCAATTTTTGAGATAAGAATATGGAAGAAAAAAAATGAAAGACGAAGGGGGCTGAATTAGAGCGCGTGGGAAGCACCGGTGCCGGTGCCGGTGGGGTCGCCGCTTTGGACGAGGAAGTCCTTGATGATGCGGTGGAAGATGGTGTTGTCGTAATAGTTTTCGAGGCAGAGCTGAACGAAGTTCCTCGCGGCCTTCGGAGCCTCTTTCGGCCACAGCTCAATGTCCAAAGGACCGCGCGTAGTGTTCACCACCACCTTCCCCTTCGTCGGAGGCTCTAGAACGTAAACCGACGACATCTTCTTCTTCTATTCCGAACGCTTCTTCACCACCGCACAAACCACTCTTTCTGTGTGAGGGTTTTCAACTTTTGATTTGTTTCTGATTTCTTTATTTTTTTTACGATCAATTTGTTTCGGATTTCAATTCCCTCTTTTTTTTATTATTTAGGTTTAATCGTAAATTTTATGTTTCAATTTTGTTATTTTATAAATTTTATCATTTCAAGTTTTATTTTGGTGAATTTTACCCACACAAGCGCGACAGTTTTTCTTTATCAAGGTGATTTTGTAAAATTATATTGATACTCCTGATATTCGTTGTAATTATAATCAGCATAGAAAAATTATTTTTGCAGCGGTTATAACAACAATGCAGAAAGTAATTTTTCTATATCAATTATGATTATAATCGATATTTTTTAAAAATATAAAAAAATATTTTTTACATCATTTTTTATTGATGTGATAATAAAATATATAAAAATAAAAAAAAATATAGTAAAATTTGTAAAATATTGAAAGTTAAATGATAAAATTTATAAAAAAAAAACTTAAGTAATAAAATTACAAAATTATGAAAGGCACAAAATTACAGAAATAAAATTTGAGAGACAAAGTTCACATGAAAATTTAACAATACAATTAACCTTATTATTTATTCATGAAAAAAAGGCACAAATGCCTAAACTCAAAAGTTATCTTATATAATATGATGTGATTTTTGAAAGATAAAAAAAGTTAAAATAAAATATTTTAGTGATTTATAATAGTTTAGAATAAAAATTACAGAAGAAAAATGACATCAAATAGAATTATTCTCATTATAATAGTTATATATTTGTTTATTTGAAAAATAAAATAGTTTAGCAAATTAGTTAAGAAAAAATATTACTTCTTATATAAATTTTTTTTTATTTTTATATTCTATATACCAGGACAATCGATTAAATTTTAAAAGATGTAAGTTTTTGGGTAAATAAGAAAAAAAAAGACTGCATTAAAATAATATATTTTAGAGTTTTTATGTAAAATAAAAAAAACATGGTATGCTTATATGATTATTAAAATACTTTTTATTTTATAAATTTTAGGTTATTTGAATGCAATAATATAAAAATATTTTTTACAAAATTACTATAAAAAATTATTAATAAAACATGTTTCGATATAAAAAAATTGTAAATAATTTAAGATTGTGTTTCACAAGTCTTATATTTGTATTTTTTAGGGAAATATTAATTAGTATGATTTATTTTCTCATTATGAAATTTTAAAAAAGAAATACTTACAAATAGATGTCAAAATAGATCATATTAACTTAGGCCTTATTTGGGCGGTTTTGAAATTTTTAGTCCTGAGATTTTTAAAAATGAAATTTGTTTTAGTAAAGTTTTTAGTTTTTAAAGAGTTGTAGCAAATTAAAAAGATGAATAAAATTAGTCAACCATTTTATCTTATCTTACCTCGTTATAAAACTATGGTGGTGGCACTAGTGACATTAGTGGTAAGAGGGTGGTGATTGTGGTAGTAGGGGTGCGATAAAATCCATTTTCATCTTAATTCTAATGGAATTTGTTGTATCGTTTTGATAATTTTGAGCAATATAAATTCGTGCTAAATTGGTGCATGCGTTAGGAACCTCTAAAGGAATAGAAAACAGCTTAAAAGGGGTGAAATGGCTCTAGTTGTATAAGAACGACCCAATGCTTAATTATATGCAGATCATGCATGTCAAACTCTGCCTGAGAAAATATGCACAACCCCATGCATGGGGTGTGAAGATCAAGCAATGCTCCGAACATTATGCACGAACCTGTGTTTAACATCACAAGTTTCGAGTATTAGTATTACATCTTAAGGAAAAGTCTTAATTACGAGGAACTTGTTGTTATATTAATCGTGTAACTTTATTATTTGTTATGTTGTGTTATTAGTTATGCTTTGAGCATATGTATGTGCTATAAAAGAGTGTACATTCATGTGCATGTGTACTTATTGTTATTCTTAATATCATTATTAACATTATTATTAATATGTTGTGGTTGTTGATATTATTATTATTATTTGTTATATTGTGTTGGTGATTCTATTATTGCAATATATATGTTATTGTTAGTAGTTGTATAATAACGATAGCACTACTATTGTTATTCTATTATTAATATCGTTATTATTAGTATTATTGTATTATCAATATTATTATGTTTATTACTATTGTAAATGCTCTAGTGATGGTGATTAGTGAACACAAGATAATAGGACCTAGAGAGTGCCTAGGGCCCAATAAGGGGCTAAGTCAACCCAAACTCTTACCATCTAAGTTTTATAAGAATGAAGAAAGTGAGACATGATAGGGTTATTAGTTACTGGAGTTAGAAAGAAAGAAAATAATAATAAGATAGAAGAGGACAAAAAGAAGATAAAGGAAGAAGGGAGTTGGAGACTCAAGCTTGAAGCTCTCATTCGTGCCTCAGTTAGGTGAGTGTTTTGTCATCCTTCCTAAGCTTACCTCTATGTTTCTTGTTGTTCTACTTGTCTTCCCCACCCTTTTGGATGGTTTCTTCCCTTTCCCTTTTCTTTTTTTAGGTTATGGATTGATGATTTTGGAATGATTATGAGTGATTAAGGCTTGATTATGGACGATTGAAGGTTGGGATATGTTGTACAAGTGTTTAGGAGTTTATAATGAGTGTTAGGAATGATTAGGGATGAATGGGTTCATAAAAACCCAAAATCGTGAAGTGTTGTTATGCACTGGTCACTTAAGCAAACTTGATCGCTTAAGTGAAATTGGGAATTGAGGTTTGACATGATTTTGAGTTTGCTTAAGCGAGCAAAAGATCTCGCTTAACGAGTTGTGTGGCCTGAACTAGGAAAAGTGATCTTCATGAAATATGTATCCCTAGATGTTAGCTAACTAATGACGTTGGTTTCACTAAAAAATAAGTTGTGTAACTCAAGATAAGTTCGTATTAGTGAGCAAAGGTCAAATTGTCAGAATTACACAATCAATTTGTATTCTTTCTAATTTTAGGCATAATAGACTACATAACTAGCTTTCAAAGTAAACATAAAAGTTGTAGACAACCATCTTATCTTTAAAATAAGATAAAATGAAACTTGATAGAATTAGTATAATTATAAATATAGTGGTTACACCTCAAAGTGGTCATAGACACGTAATGAAAATGATAGAAGTAATACTTAAAACTTAAAAGATGTTATAGCAATTGTAATACAAAGTAGATGATATAATTGATGTGTGGCATAAAGTTAAGATGTGCATGACTTGATTGAATGATGATATTGAATACATGTGTTGATGTTGTAACTTGAATGGTGATTTATGAGTGTTGTGGAATCATTTAATGTTTTACTTTATCTCTAAAGTGTGAATTGTAATGAATGATATTCATGTGCACATGGTGAATCAAGTGATGTCGTGATAATGTTTTGAATTTATTTATATGCAGCTTGAGTTCATGTGGAACAGGGACCACCATGCTATGATGGTTCATGATTAAATGTCATTGCAACAAGTGACCTAGTCTATGCAGGGCAAATATGAGCTCAGGTGGTATTTTGGCCATGAGTTATCTAGCCTATGTGGGGGTGAGAATGAGCTCACTATGTGTGGTGTGAGGTTCAATAGAACCACTTGTGCATGATTGTGTGAGACATGCATCATAAATGTGTCATAAATGTGCATATGATTATAAGACAGGGGATATGGTCGAGCTTCACTGGGGATGACATGAATAAGTTAAAGTATTACCCTGTCCTTAGGGGGTATCCAATTTGGAATCTCCTTGTGTCTCAAGTTGATCCCATGGGCTGGAGTATCCTTGCAAGACTAAGTAACTCTGATGTACTGCCAACAATTTTGTTTAGATGAGAGCGTACTAATGGGATCATATGAGTCTGCTACTACATATTCTTCCGAGCTTCTTTCATAAATGTTTTACTGGTATCATATGCATATGAGAAAAACAAAAAGAACATCGCATTGGATACGTGCATTATGAATTTGCTAGCTTGTGTGGTTTTTGTGACGTGGGTGCCATGTATGCACTATGTTGTACTTGTGTGATGTGTTGAGAATATGTATGATTATCATAGTGACTAATAAAGTGATTATATGTGGTTGTAAGGTTAAGGACATGGAGGGAGATATACCCAGAATGCACTATATGAGTATAGATGTTGGAATGTATTTTTTCGTCTAAGGATGAACTGGTGTAAAGTGAGTGTTAGGGAGTAAATCCTTAATAAGGAAAGTCATGTTAAACAAGAGAGAGATGTGAAAGTATCTTACTAGTTAAAGAATAAATCCTAAGATATTAATGAAAGTGAACCAATGTACTAGAATGAGCATATATAAGAAATAAATAAGAGGAAAATGTTTTATGATTGAAGAATGTAGACCCAACCTTAGAAATGATAGGGTTTGATAGAGACCGAAAAAAGGTAAAATCATGAGAAGCAAATTATTGAATTGTTCTAGTAAAGGATTCTAAGACAACCTTGGAGTCCTTAGAGTACTCACTGAGACATTATGTCTCACTCCTTTAAGTTTCTTTATTTTCAGGAAAACATGTGACTACATGTGTCATTGGAGCATGGAGTGTTGTGTTGTTTTATATCCATATCTATTTCATTTTATGTTGTATGATGTATATATGTTACATGAAATAAGTTATATTTGTGACATCCTCTACCTTCACAAATATAAATAAATAATAAAAAGAAATAATATCATGCGAAATTATTTTTTTCTTCTTTAAAAGACATTTAATTTAAATTAATTCAAAAAGGTAAAAGGTTCACATTCACTTAGTGAAATCATAGTAGAAATTGTTCGAGTAAAAAAATAAAGTTATCTCAACTCAAAACAAGGCCGCCTATTCTAAATAAATATAAAACAAAAGCTAAAACAGAAAATATAACACAATTATATCATTCACGAAATTATAACATATGAGGTAAAATCTTACGCCCCGATGTCACACTTATCAGAGCATATCCCTATCACAAGCTAAGTCTCTCAATCTCCAGCATGAAACTCATTATATTTTGGCTCACCTGAAACAAAATGGCAATCAGCCCAAACACAAACACACACCGAGAGTGAGTTATCTCATTTGTATATAATAAAACATTAGAGCATGTGAAACATATAATACTTAGAGCTGAATTTATATAAATAACATCACTTCACAAAATCACACACATTATTCACACTCATTCAAGTTCACGCACTCCAGAAAATAATATCAAACAGTAATTGTTAACTCAATGAAAGTCAAACACAAGCGTTATGCAACAAATACGTTAGACTCAAGCCTATATGCAATCTAGTACCTTTTTTTAGTGAAAAACCTCGTCGAGTGCCTTGGAGTACATGACGGGACATGCCTCACAATGGGTAAGTCAGGTTACTCTCACTAAGTGAAATCATAGGGAGACCAGTCAAGGTCACTCTGTTCTACGAGAATGCTTCAACCATATGGGATCAACACAAGTTTAAAGGAACATTCAAACTGAATGTATTTACACCCAAGGCCTAGACTCCGAGGAGTCCGTCAGAGCCTCTCCCTCCTGATTTAAGTCCAACCCAGAAAAAAATTTTAACACGCAGACTCAATTGTTTTCAAAATCTCAATTATTTTTCAAAACTATTTTAATTCAATATGCCTCAAGTGATTAAACTCGTCGGGTTCCCACCGTGGAACCCATCACAACTCATCACGCATTAACTCATCGTCCTTAGAGGGTCTTACAGTTGTGTGATTACATAATTCATAGTTCATAACTCAATACATACAACATTTCTATACCCATGTAATTCACAATTCATTACATAGCAAATGATTATCACTTACACACAATCTCAATCACAATTTCACAATCTCAATAAAATAATTTATCATATCTCATGAATCTTACACATATCATTAGTAGTAATATTTACATGGCAAAAACACTTATAACTTAAATCAAACTATATTATTTTCAATTAAAAAGAACCTTTACAACCATTAATTTGAGGTGTAGCAAAAATAATTATTATTAAGCAATATATAACTAAAAAGCAAGAACCTGGATCACAATTACGTAAAGTGAATCAATTAAGTTGGATTGTTCCTTTTCCTTTGTACTTCACAAGCATGTACATACAGGGGAATCAACTTTTAAAATCTAGTATATATATATATATATATATATATATATATATATATGAATATTACCACTGCTGCATTTACAAATATAATAACGAATTAAACATATATATTGCACCTTTAAGGGAAGCCTCTAAGTATCAACATTTTTACTGCTGCAAATCCGTTTAGACTATTAACATTTTAAAATAATTATTCAAACTTGGAGAAAATAAGGACAAATGGGCAAAGTTAATTTACAGTTTATTACAATAAAATATAGGTATCCAACATCAATCATCATCCAACACGAAATTCAATTACTGATATGCATAAAATTAGATGATTCCATACCATAATAAATATAATCCAATACATTCTTTTTTTTACAAATTCACTCCAAGAAAAACCATTAACATCAATTAAATATTTTGTTTTTGCTTATGAAAAACATAAAAGATAACATAAAAAAACCATATGTTTATTGTTAGAATTAATTCACTACGCGCAAGTCAAATTGAAACGCCACTTCCAGTTACATACATATTATTATTATTATTATTATTATTATTATTAGAGTTGATCCTCTAGGGATCTCTATATATTTTCATTCTAATCTTCAAGCGTGAGTAACTCATCCCTTATTTCGATGTAGTCACTCTAGGGTTCTCCATAAGTAATGGTAGCATTTCTGGTACTCTCTAGAACTTCTCCTCCGACTGTTATGTTAAGATTCTTGTGTATGAGAGCAAAAGATGTATTTTTGTAAAAAATTTAAAAATTAATTTATATAGTGAAAAAATTGATGACTTAATCTTATTTTATTTATTTATTTAAAGGAAGTAAATGAATTACTGTTACAATATTTGTATAATACATCGAATCAAGTTATACTTTTATAATTTATTTGTTAACTTCCGCATGATGACGTTCTATGAATGTTTTTCATTTAATTTTCACATCTTTAAAAATTTAAACTTAGTTACGTTAATACCCTTAGGGTGTTATAGTACTATGCATTGCCCGTGCATACCCCTGCGACAAAGCAAACCCATTATCCTATAAATAGTTTAGGTTTTTAAATTGTAAAAGATTTATTAGGTGGTGGAGGACCACCACACCATCCATGGTCTCAACCAATAAACATGGAACACATGAATAATTAAAAATATATTTAACAAATTAAGAGATATACTAAGTAACTACTCAATAAAAATTAATTATTTTATTTCTTAATTTAAGTAATCTTAATCAATTTAAAATATTAAATTATATACGTATCATATTATTATTAATTGGAATCATAAATATGATTGTTTTGAACTACCTAGTAATTTTTCCTTTTTAACGTGCTAAAACTCATTCAAGTCTTCACTCCAAAATCCTTTAAAATTATTTAGATACTAATATATAATAACTCTGTATATTATATTGCCTACCAAAAATAAATGTTACTATAATATAGCCAGAATAAGTAATTTTTTGGTCTGGAGTGTCCCTCAATGTCAAGATGACTAGTCTGGCTTAATGTGTGTATCTATCTTGGCGCAAGATAATTTTACACAGATTTAATTAAACACAAGATAAGTAATTAATTTATGCAATAATGACAACAGTTGAAATTTAGAAAAAAGAAAAGATACCCTTATAGAAGAGGATAACGTTAACCTAAAAAGAAAATTCTGTTTTTGGGTTAGGCATAGTCAAAAGAGCCTAAAAAACGTAAGGATGAGGTTGAAACCTTAGTTGTGTCCGTGTGTTCGAGTGCACCATCTTCGATGAGATTGCATGGGAGTGTTTCATTTCCATCTTCGCATCACCG
Source organism: Glycine max (assembly GCF_000004515.6). Taxonomy (NCBI): domain Eukaryota; kingdom Viridiplantae; phylum Streptophyta; class Magnoliopsida; order Fabales; family Fabaceae; genus Glycine; species Glycine max. The sequence goes on from NC_038253.2 coordinate 36,971,727, forward strand.
CAAGAGCTAGGGCGGCTAGCTAGGAATCGTAGAAGAAGAAGAAGAAGAAGAAGAAGAAGAAGAAGAAGAAGAAGAAGAAGAAGAAGAAGAAGAAGAAGAAGAAGAAGAAGAAGAAGAAGAAGAAGAAGAAGAAGAAGGACCTAACCAAGAGCTTCTCTGCTCCTCCTCCTCCTTCTTGCGGTGGCCGGTGTAGTGCGGTGACAGACAACGACCACGACAATAATAATGTCTTCCCATGGTGGGACCACCACAACGCCACCACCCTTAAATGTCACCATGGTGGCTGTGGATAAAGACAAGAACAGTGGCTATGCCTTCCGTTGGACAATTAAACACATTGATAACCCAGTCATCATTGCAGTCCATGTCAAGCACAAAAACATTCCTCATCGTAGGTACCCTCATATCTTTACATGTCTAATTAATTTCATAAGTTTTAGATTAGGTTTTATAATTTTACGTTACATTATTTTATTTTTTTCTATGGACAAATATTAGTGTGTTAAAATGTTAATTTTGTTAGCAGAACAAATCGAATCTGTGATCTGTTTTTCTCTTATACTGTATCTCCATATTACGTTACATTATGTCGTGATATATATCTTCATTTGTGTGTGTGTGTGTTTTTTTTTTTTTGTTACTTATGTTTAACTATGCATGCAGATGAGGGCACCAACGTTTTTCCTCCCGACGAAGACGATATAGCACATGTTTTCAAACCCCTACGTCACATGTGTCATGGCAACATCGTATGTAATTGATATTTGAGCTGAAATTAATTTCTTGTTTAATTCGTTTAGTTAACCAATTTGAAGAAGATTTTAATAACATACTCAGAGTCTCAGGCATTGTAAATATACTGTTATCCCTGCACTTAAAAATTACTCGTCTTACATTTTAACTGTTTTTGTTTCCACATATTTTTCAATCTGTTTTAGCTTTTACAGTTTTGAATGGTCAAATTAAAATGGATTAAAAATATATATGTGTGTGGACTGAAATGAGTAATTTACTAAAACCTGAGAATTGTGTAAGTATAAGACACAAATGAATTAATAATTAAACTTTAGGAGTATTTTTGTTTAGAAGGTGAGAAATAATATTACAATAGAAATTTTATAGTTTGTTTGTGAGATCACACCTCTTATATTTTATTTTAATTTAACAAAATTTCTTCTAAATCAAACACACTTTAGATAAATATTATAAAAATTAATAAATTTATTGGTTATGAGAATCTATGATTGGATATCATAGTCTAAAAATTCTTTACACCCTTGGTGAATACACTATTTATTCATAAAAATAAATGATCATTTTTGTGATTTTGCACTCTCATTTCTGTCGTATTCAATCAAATGGTGTTGGTGATTTTTTTTTTATTTTTAAATCGTGTTGGTGATGATACTTGATACTTGAAACTTTCAGGTTATGTTGAAAGAAGCCGTAATCGATGATAGTGATGTTGTCAAAGGAATTGTGGAATATGCACAGAGAAATCGCGTCAATACTATAGTCGTTGGTGCAACTCACTCGTGTAAGAGTACTTTGGCACGAACTCTGAACCTGAGGAGTGGAAGCAAGTTAAGTGTTGATATTAATTTTTTAATATAACCTTAGTCCTCTTAAAATTTGGCCATTTGCATGCATGACAATTTTATGTTTCCTTTGCATGTACAAATATATATATATATATATATATATATATATATATATATATATATATATATATATATATATATATATATATATATATATATATATGTATGTATTATGTAATGTGTTAAAGTTTCTTGGTGGTTAAGTTGTCTCAGAAAATGTAAAGGCCATCACGATGTGTCAACAGGCGTGATGAAATCAGCACCAGATTATAGTTCAGTGTACGTAATTTCAAAAGGGAAGATAGTGGGAGCTCGACCAGCAATACGCCCAATGATAAACGTGGTTGCGCCACCAAAAGAAAATGTAGTAAGGTGCCGCACAATTAAAACTTATGAGTAGCTTTCAAATTGCCATATACATTATTACATGCCATGCTGAAATATATAAGTAATGAGGAAACAATGTATATAATATACTATCTAACTCAGTTGATTAAACAGTATACATAAAATGTTAACTTAGTAAACTATCTAGTATCTAGTTTGATTAATATAGATAAATAAAAAAACTCATAAAGAAGAAACATAAACATACTCTTCTAAATGTGAAAAATATATCGGATTAATATTAATTATTAGTCTAAAATTAAAATATAAAGTATAAATTTTTTTAGACTAGTCTCTGAATATATTATTATTAGTATTATTCTATCGAATGTTAATATGTTCCAATATAAATTTACAAATTTTTTCTATTTTATTCTTATTTAGTAATAAGTTTTATATTATAGTCCAATTGTAAATAATTAAATATAATAAATTTGTTAATTTTTATAATAATTATGTTAAAAGTCATAATAACAACTATTTGTAAAATCATATTTGCGATAATTTTTAATTAATTGACACAGTACATAAAAATTAAACTCACAAGTAAAAAGGGGTCTTTAATCTTTTTCATATTTTGGTTTGGCTACAATGAAAACAGGACACATTCACATAGAAGAGGGAGCACCAATGGAAGATCAGAAAGATCAACTCTACTTGAAATGCCAAGGTGTTCTTCAGCTGGTCAGTCAACGAATCAGAGGTCACTATTTAGCCCCAGCTCGGTTGAAAGTGATTCTCCATCAGATTCCTTAGTATGTGTCCCAAAAAAATGAGTTTATCATAAATTAGATTTTTTTCGATAGATATTAATTATTAATTATTAGTATTTTATTAGCGAAGGAAATCAAATTTAGGATTTTTTTCACCCTTCCTTTTTCTTTTAGTACCAAACCAACCTTATAACTCCTCATAAATTGGATTATCTTTGTTGTAAAACTAGAACCATTATGTGGTCAAGTTAATATGGTAAATTTAAGTGGTAAATTTTTTTGGCTATGGAATATTTACTGTTTTACTTCATTCCAGGGAGATTTGGAAGCTGCGATGAAAATGTTGAGGCTCAAATTGAAGCAAACTATGGACATGTACAGCTCAGCCCAAAACAAGGTGATGTAAATTATGTGATTACTGTAGGAAGAAACCTCTAGTTATGTCCTCATTCAACACATCATGCATAGAAAAAAAAAAAAAAAAACTTACCCTTAAAATGATTTACATATTGTAATGCAAAAAAACCACACCTATTACTCCTTCTCTGTAAAATGGTACTACTATGTGATATGAATAAGAAGGGCAAAATATGTTTTTATTTCCCAAAATATTTTGAAATGTTGCTTTAGTCTTTATAAAAATTTGATACATTTTTATTTCCTATATTTATCCAGAAACATGTTTTTTTTTTTATTATTCTTGATGAAGGACTAAAACCATATCAATTTTTGGTAAATGCAGGGACTAATTAAAAATGTATTAAATTTTAATAGGGACTAAATCAAATATTTTAAAATATTTTTGAGAACCAACAAAAACATGTTTATCCTCAAATAAGAAAATAAGGATAGTGACTAATGGAGCTTGAGTATCATACTTTGATGAAATCAAAATGAAGTGTTAAATGAAACAACTCAAAGGGTGTTGTGCAATACATATTGGCAGGCTAAGGAGATTAACCAATGGAAGGAGGAACGTATATCTGAGGAAGCTACTAAGTTGCCTAAAGAGGCAGCTCTAGAACCGGTAGAAATGGAGAAAGTTAAAGCTCAAGCTGCCTTGGAAGCAGCTGAGGAAGCCATTAAGATGGTTGAAAAGGAAGCACAAAAAAGATTTCAGTTAGAGGTCAAGGCTAGGAGAGAGGCACAAGAGAAGGATAGAACATTAAATCGGTTGATCAACAACGATACTAGGTACAGAAAATACAGCATAAAGGATATTGAAGAGGCTACTCAAAAGTTCTCTCCATCATTGAAAGTAGGTGAAGGTGGATATGGACCTGTGTTTAGAGGCCAACTTGATCACACTCCGGTTGCAATCAAAATTTTAAACCCTGAAGCTTCGCATGGAAGGAGGCAGTTCCAACAAGAGGTATGATATGTGTTAGAGTCCACAGTTTAGAGGGGAGAAAAGAGGAAAAAGTAAGAATGTTGAAAGTGAATTTTACTCAAATGAGAAAATCTGTTTACATGAGTACATTGTGGCTTATATTAAAATCTTTAATTGGTTGATGGTATAAAAGTATATACACTGACAGTGCATGAAAATTAACCTCTTTTTAGTAACTTGAACACTTAGAAATGTTTTCAAAGCTAATATGCAACTTTGCATGCTCTAACAATTATGCTTTACATGCAAAATTCAACGTCCAAGTGCCTCTCCTTAGAAGAATAACATGTATAAATATAATTACTGACTTCTCTTTCTCAAAACAATGATTATCTTTCATTACTTTTGCTAGAAACTTCTGAATTCTGCAAGATTATGCTTAGAATTAACTTAGAATGTATTGATAGCATAACGGTTTTATGCAAGAAGTTGAATTTTTGGGCATGGTCGGTGTAAAAATCATTTTTACAATGTCATTCAATCATGTTTTGCCATGTAAGGTTGTTGACTTATAGCGTATCAAAATTAAACTCTTGTATTTATGCAATCTTCACAAAATATATTTTCCTTCTGACATGTGTAGGTTGAGATATTATGCAGCATAAGGCATCCTAACATGGTCCTCCTCCTTGGTGCGTGTCCTGAGTACGGATGCTTAGTGTATGAGTACTTGGAGAATGGCAGCTTAGAAGATAGATTGTTGATGAAAAATAATAGCCCTCCAATTCCATGGTGGAAACGTTTTGAAATAGCTGCTGAAATTGCAACTGCACTCCTTTTCCTTCACCAAACAAAGCCAGAGCCAATTGTGCACCGGGACCTTAAACCCTCCAACATTCTGTTGGACAAGAACTTTGTGAGCAAAATAAGTGATGTAGGCCTTGCAAGATTAGTTCCACCTTCTGTGGCTGATTCTGTCACACAATATCACTTGACTGCAGCTGCTGGAACCTTTTGTTACATTGATCCTGAGTACCAACAAACAGGAAGGTTAACAAAAAAATCAGACATTTATTCCTTGGGGATAATGCTACTACAAATCATCACAGCCAAGCCTCCAATGGGGCTTGCACACCACGTTAAGAGGGCAATTGAGAAGGAAACATTCTCAGAAATGCTTGATATTATGATCAGTGATGTGCCACTGGAAGAGGCTCTAGCATTTGCCAAACTCTCATTGAGTTGTGCAGAGCTCAGCAAAAAGGACAGGCCTGATCTTGCAACAGTTGTGGTGCCGGAGCTTAACCGTTTAAGGGACTTTGGATTGACATTTCAGAAAAATTAGAACCGTAGCCACCCTCCACACTCTCTCACGCATGAAGTCGGCGATTAAGTACTTAAAATAGGGGTTCCATGTTGGTATGTTGGCTCACCTGCCATGTTTGTTTTGTGTAGAGACATTTGCTCCAACTAACTTCTCTGCAGCACGCATTGTTGTTGTGTTGTGAATGCAAGTTTCCAACAGTTTTCTTCTAATGGAAGAGTTCCTTTAATCCAATTAGATGCCTGGTAGTCCAAGTTTGGAAAGTAAGATTGTGATGTAAAAGATAAGAAACATAACTTGTAAACTACATTACTCTTATCGGTGTAAAATACTTTTAACAAATCAGCAATCATCAAGACTTTTATAGTAGTTACTAGTTACTTATAATGTTGAAAAACTTATCTTACATGCTGATTTGTGATTGAATGATAGTGTAAAAACTCTTTACATTGTCAATGCTTAAACTATTAACTCTAAACTTATCTATGCTAGTGTAGACTTGAGTTGTATATAGGAGGGTAGTCAAGTTTTCACATAAGATCTTAAGTAGCTAACACAGTGCCACAAAGTTGATGTTAAATGATGTTAAAGAGACTCTATAGTTAGAGAATATCTTGTGATACTTAAAAGGTGGAATGCTTTGGTACTGTTTGTAATGAGAACAATAGACATAAGCTGTCATAGATATTCATAGCAAGTTATGTTTCATTCATGTAGTGTATGTGGCCATAGTGTCATAGCTTCCATTATACTTGATTATTATTATTATTGTAGCAAGAATTTGCGGGAAAACTCACAAGTGAAGAGGTGGCTCAGAATCTTTAGCTTGCAAAGTAAAGTATAAACTAATCAGCACATATATGAAGTAATACTTTGAAACCAGAATTGAACCACGTAAAGATGGATTGCGTTTGGAGAAAGGTATAGGAAAAAGAAAAAGATTGTAAAAAGAAGCTTTGCTTCGGACCATGAAAATGAAGTGCATATTTACAACATCCAAAATTCAAGGAAACAATAATTTTAGTAATGGCTGGTGCCTGGTGTTCTACTGTTCCGTTGTTATTTTATCCTGTGGTCGAGTCCCCTAATTCTATCATTATAGTATATAAACATCATATTAAAATAACTCAAAAATGAAACAAGAAGGTCCAATATGAAGGGAAAATTACTTAATTTTTTTAACATATATGTTTTCTTTGCTGGAAAAGATAAAAAAAAAAAACATTAGTTTCAGACTCATTAGTGGATTTATGATGTATGTTTGGCAAGACCCTTGTATTAAATTATTCAAGTGAAATGACTTCATTGTCTTCTGCAACACTCAGTTCTAAACTTTTGTTTAATTATATTAACTAATCGGTAATAGATACATCAAAGTAAAATGACCATAGTCATTGGCAAATGACAATGTATAATGAGGGTATAAATCTGATAAACTACTTTATGAGCCAAAATAAAGTATGAGAATAAATACTTTTCCACCAAGGACCACATCCCGTCCTTAAGGAAGCATAAAAGAATATAACTCAAACTTCTAAGTTCCAAAAAGCCAAAAGTACGCTAGAGGGAGAATATAATTCACCTATTCCCCCATTAATTCTATCTATATAATCACTCAGCCAAAGCCAACTTTTCTGACACATGGTTCACTAGAACATGCACATACCTTCCTTGCTCCTCCAAGCTCAACCTACTTTAGCTCAAATGGGTCATATCATGAATAAAGGATTCACACAAAAAAGTTATTGGTTTCCATGGATCACAAAAGTTGGATTTATGGTGCTGGCCTCGTGTGCCTGCATGGTGACATCAGAGGAAAAAATTGAAGACCCTTTAAGTGGTTCATTGTGCATTAGTGAATGTGCTACATGTCCTACAATATGTTCACAACCCCCTCCTCCATCACTTGCAACAACATTTTCAAATCATCCACCTCCTTCTTCACCTCTAACACCAGAATCACACATTCCCTCTCCTCCACAACACACAACAACATCATCAGTTCCACCCCCTCCTCCACTCTTAACATCATACCCTTCCCCTCCTTCTTCACTCTTGACATCAAATCCACCCCCTCCTCCACTCTTAACATCATTTCAACCACCTCCTCCACTTTTAATATCATATGATCCACCACCTTCTCCACTCCTAACATACCCTCCACCCTCACTTGTGCTACCACCACCAACAAAGCCTTCACAACCTCCACCATCACTAGTGCTACCACCACCATCAAAGCCTTCACAAACTCCTCCATTAGGAACTGCTCCTCCTCCACCTTTGAAATCCAACAACCCTTCTTCATCAGGTTCAGGACAGCCTACAGTGATTTCTGGACCTAATAACTATCCTTATTACTATTATTATGCCTCAGCTACATCTTCCTTTTCTGTTCATGTTATACCTTTCTTCCTCTTGGTGTCCTTCCTTCATGGAGTATTCTTTTGATGGTAAGTAATAAACAAGTATATATACGTATAGTGTACAGCAATGTTGTATAGAAATGCTGGATTATTTGTTGGGAAAATGCAGGGTATATCATATAAGTAATTACTATAGAAGTTAGGAGAAATCCTTTGTAAATTGCGTCAAAATCAAGTTTATTATTGATTGATTGATTTTTTTTTTTTATGTTATACATAGAATCTTGTATTTTATATTTGTTTTTACCCAAGCTATGAGAGTTATGTACAGAAAGTAAAAGCCTAATTAATGTTAAGAAATAATTGCTGGTTTCGTTTGAGCAAGCAAACGGATAAAACGCTTTTGAGTTTTAGATATGTAATGAGTATCATGATGTGAAACAAGGATTAGCATGTGAAAATAATCTTGATAATACCAGTTTATCCACATTTTTTATTATTGATAATGAATATTGAATCTTGATAATGAACATTATTATTGTGTTGTTTTCTATTGAACACATATATGCATGATTTCATACTTTGAAGAATTAGTGTATGTTTAGATTAAAATTGACAAACTTAATTTTGGAGTAGTTCTCATTTTGCAAACTGAGTTTGTAAAAGAAACCTTGGTCTTGTTTTTATAGAACTTAGTTTCAGGTAAAATACAAGTGTGCAAACATACATTTAAAGTAACAAACCATGTCACAAAATTAAGTTTACTCCCCCAAATTGAGTTTGGAGCACCCCAACCAAAATCTAAATATATCCTTAGTCTTTGACTCTAGTTAGAAAATATCTTAGTTTCAACATAATAATAATAATAATAAGGGGCATAAAACCAAGGTAGATGTAATTTGGACGTAACTAAGCATGTAATTAACTTCAAAGGAAGTCAGCATAGTTATCTCTATTAGATAAATTACATATAACTTATTTGGTATGGTTGAAAACTTGAAATGGTAGAGCAAGAAAAATGTTATTTCCAAATCCGTTAAACATTTCTTAAAGCATAATAAGGTGCATCTGTCGATGGTTATTTTGTCAAACGTAAAAACGAAGGAAAGACATTTTAGGTAAACATTAGGGGTGGGTAAGTGGGTCGGCCCGCCCCATGTAAGGTCCGCCCGCATAAGCCTGTATTGACAGCGGACTGGGCCAGTCCGCCCCGCTTTTTACACGGATCAAATAAATTGGTTCGTCCCCGCCCCACGGACTCCATGGATCAAACGGGCCGGTCCGCGGGCCTAATTTTAAAAGAATTTTAATTTTAATAAAAATACAATATAATCAAATTAAGTTCAATACAGATGTAAATAAAATCTCAATAATTAGTCAATTACATCAATAAAATAAATCATGTCTTAACAAAAGAAAATCCAAGCAATAAATCTAAAATATGAAATTTAAACATCTCCAACAACAAATGATTCCATATTTGAAGTAGCTTGAGCTTTCTCCATCTCCACATTTAAGAGTACAACAACAATGAATTTGTCCCAACAAAAATAAGATAAAAACAAATTCTAGAGAGAGAAGAGATGAAATTTGCGTGGTGACGCAGTGGTGGGCTGAGATTGTGCCGCTGTGGTGTGTCGCGTGACTGTGTGAGTGTGAGTCGCGTTTTGTTTACCTTGTAACAGAAAGAGTCGAGTCGTATGACTTGCGCGCATGCGTAAGTGTGTGGTGGAGAAAAACCGTGAAGAGAAAAAGTGTTTTTAGCCTGCTAAATATGATGTGAACTATTTTTTATAATAAAAATATATTCAAATATCTTTAAAAATATTTATTTAACAATTATTTTTAGCTTAAATAATAAGAATTTATATTTTTATTATTTATGCCTTGCAGATATGAAAATGATAGATTAAAAGAAAAAAAGATTAAGAAAATATCAAAAAGGAATATTTTTAACATGTTATTACTTATCTTTTTTATCTTAATCTTTTATTTCAGTTATCTTTTATTTTTTTATCTTATCCTTTTTTATCTTTATCATTTTTTAATTTAAATCTTTTATTTTTATCTTTAAATCTTTATCTTATCTAATATATTTCTTTATCTATTATTTTGAAATAAAAGTTTAAAGTGAAAAAGAGAAAATCAAACATAATATAATTGGATCAGGATCACACAAATCAAACCTAATGCGAGTTACGGGAATGCGGACCCCGCGGGCCAAACCCAGATAATCCGCGGATTAAGCGGGGTGGGCCCAAAAATATGACATAATCATGTACCGTTTAAAAAAATTGGTCCGTAACCCGCGCGGACCATGGGTCCCGTGGACCAGTCCATGGATCTGGACCCGTTTACCCACCCCTAATAAACATGTTGTATAGACTTTTGTATCCAAGTTTGTTTTTTTCATGTTCTCTTAGTTAGTTTCTCATGTAGATCATGACTGTTAATATTTTCATAATAGAAACAAAAATAATGATACGGGGATGAAAATGAATAATGTTGGAGGTAAAATTATAGATTTGTCTTCATTTTTTATTTTCAAATTATGAGAAAGGATGTTTAGTTTGTTGTTGATTTATTGGGTTTCATTGTATTTACCGATTTATATTGTGTTAATTTGTTAATGTTTTATTGGTCAATCGCAATTGCTCTAGCCAAAGGTTTATCTCAATAAAAAATACATTCTTCGCTTTGTTGAAAAGAAAAGAAAAGCAATTATGGATAACTTATTATAACTAGACACGGACCCCTGCGATGCGTTATGTTTATTAGGAAATAAAAAAAGGAAATATAACACGGAAGAAAGTATTTTAAACGTTGTTAAAGAGATAATAGTTTTTTTATATTTGAAAAGTGTTCCATAAACACCCATTATGCTATAAGATACCTAGCGAGATAAACAAAAAAAGGAATAATAGAATATATGAATGAATCAAATAATCCTAAAAATTAAAAGAATAGATGTTAGTTTTAAATTTAAAACAACATGATTACTTAATAATGCATGAAACTAAAGTATGTAACATGATTTAAAAAATACACAGGTACAATTTTAGAGTTCATGACTAGTTTATTATTGAAAAATTTAGTATGGTTCAAGTATTTTTTATAAGCAAATATATTTTTAAGAAGTGATTAGATTTTTTTTTTTAAGGAAGGAAGTGGTTAGATCAATTTACTAAAAACTAATATTCCCTTGTAGTCACTTTATTTTAAACCTTGATAAACAATAAGTTATAGGTAATATAAAAAAGTAGGAATGTGAAATTGATTTAATTTTATCAATTTGTTGTCATACCTTTCAAAGAGTATAATTCTAATTCTCAAAATATGAGAACAAATAAAACATTGAAATTAATGTTAAAAATTCATGAATCATGGAATGAAGTTTTCCTGAAAGATCCATAACAGTCCATCCCCAATATGAGTCATTTATTTTTAGATGCTCCATTAACACAACTTCAAAGTTTTTTCTCCTCTGAAAACAAAACAAAAATAATAAATAACGTGTAAAAAGAAAATAAAAAATAGATAAGAAACAAGTTATAAATAGTATAAAAAAAGTAAAAATGTGAAACTGATTTAATTTTATCAATTTGTTATCATATCTTTCAAAGAATATAATTCTAATTCTCAAAGTACGAAAGCAAATAAAACATTGAAACTAATGTTAGAAATTCATGAAGCATGAATTAGATGAACAAAAAAAATTAAAATAAATAAAATATTTTAAAAAAATAAATATAATTAAACCTTAATATAAAGAGACGTGTGACTATCAAAAGCAAAGGGGTGGATAAAAAAATAGTTAGAGTCATGACTCATATATAGATAGATAGAGTGACTATCAAAAGCAAAGGGGCGGATAAAAAAATAGTTAGAGTCATGGCTCTTATATATAGATAGATTGAATAAATGAGAATGAAGAGGTTAAGAATTATTGGTAGTAACTTACGTTTAAAGAATGATTGGGTGAGAATGAAAAAGTTAGGAGTTAGGGGGAGTAAGTTATATCTAAGGAGTAACAATTTTAATATGGTAAGTTACATCTAATTAATGGATCTAAGTAATGTACTACTAAAAAAATCATTTTTCACGACAATCCCCTTAAAACCGTCTTAAAATATAAGACGGTGACAATTTCATAAATACCATGCTTTTAAACGAAGATGGGTTTTTAAAAAATCGTATTGGAATGAAGTCTTCGACGACGGTTAGTTAAAAAATCGTCTTAGAAAAACTAGTAGGAAAAAAATCAGTGCCATTTTTATAATTAAGGCAAAGTTATTTAAAACGATTTTTGAATACAGTCTTTAAATTTATGCATATGTTCCATAATTTTGACATTGTCTCTTTAAATTTATGCATATGTTCCATAATTTTGACATTGTCTCTACACATGAAGCCCTCCCTCTCGTGCCCTGGTGTCACTCTCGCGCCCCTACCTCACTCTCATGCCCTAGCCTCGCTCCATTGCGACCTACAACTTTGCGTGACTCTTCGATTCTACATCACTCTCGTCGATCGGTCGATGAGCTTCCCTTTTGCTTTGCTTATGTGCTCATGACAAATATATAGCTACTATTGCTTGTTTTTAATGCTATAACTATATGAGCAATATAGTATGGAAAGTTAATTTGTATTTTCCTTATTTTATATACCCTACATCCGATGAGGTGTTGTTTTGTTCTTTATGAGGATTGAAATTTCCTCCATTTTTTGATTGTAGGGATCCAACACACAACATTTCTCCTCTTAGCTCCTCCCTTAATGATTCATCTCCTGTTGATTGCTTGCTTTCTTTGAGAGGGCCCAACGTGCATTCTCTCACATAATTTCTCTCCAGCAAATACCAATTATAGGATTATTCATTGTTAGTGGAAGTCCATCAAACATGCATTGTTTTGTTCCCCATTTTCTATCACAAAAATAAAGCCCTATTTTGATTTTCAAAACCTTTCTCTATTTTAGTTTTATTATTATATCTCCCTGCTTCAGTTCCATTACAAGTGAATGACGAATTTATAGAGACAAACAATATGGTATTTAAAAGAAATGAATTTGAATTATAGATGAGAATTCATACTACATCATGTTAGGATTGGAATTCCTCATCATCAAATAGAGAGAAAGAATATAAGAAAACACGATGAAAAAATAATAAATCTTGCACTTTGATATGTCAAATCTGCAGATTCACCTCTTAGAGGGTCACAAAAGGGAGACCCGGAGAGAATCTTTGGTTTCTAAGTGTTAAAAATTGTTTATGTCTAAGTTGGAATGCTATTATAACATTTTCACATTGTTCTTGCGTTAACAACACTATAGTATGTGTTATAATGTTGTATGTACCACAAAATTAAGCATTATTCTAACTTTCTAATGTTATCGCGTCTGACTCGATGATACAAAAAACATTTTTGGTGAGTCATTTGGTATATATGGCTAATGTGTCTATAACTTAAGTGAGCATAGGGAGTCTTGTGGTTTGATACAAGGTTTTCAAATTGTGAACAATATGCAGAATTTGGATTTATAATACTCTGACTAGTTGACCTTCGAGGTTTCCACTAAAAACATTTTTGACCCTCCTTAAAATGTTCATAAACATAATTGTATGATGAGTGGGATGCAGGTTTTTACACAGTACTGTGTCCTATATTTTTTTTATAAGCATATATTTTGATATATTAGATGGTGATTTGCGAGTGTGCAATTGGTGGCTAGCTTCTCTTATAAGCATATAATATATGGCTACTTAACACTACAAGAAAAATGACCTATGCTTACAGACGCCTTTTTTCTACAGATATTAATTAGTGTAGGTAAATCTCAAAAATACTTCTACCTACAAGTGACTAATGTAGGTAAAACTCAACCATTTGTACCAACCATTATTTGGTGTAAGTAAATTCATTAAAATTGAAAAAAGACTTCTACCTACAATTACATTGTGTAGGTAAAACTCCAAAAAACTTGTGCCTATGGTTGATTAGTGTAGGTAAAACTCAAAAAAATTACTACCTACAAAAGCACAGTGTAGGCAAAATTCTAAAAAACTTATACCTACAATTATGTGATGTAGATAAAACTTCATAAAACATGTGCCTATAATTGGTTGATGTAGGTATAACCTCAAAAGTCTTATACATATAATTGTTGGTGTAGGTAAAACTCTTTAAGACGGTTTAAATTTGAATACTAGTCTCTTGTTTTTTTAGTAAATACTCAATATCACAAAATAACCATTCAATTTAAATTAATTTTTAGTTAATAATTGTTTAAAATTTTAAAGATAAAATATATTAATTAGTAATATTAAATTTTAATTTAGATTAACATTATTTTTATGGATTAATTTAGATTAACATTATTTTTTATGGCAATTTCTTGTTAGTTTCAGAAATCATATTCATTTTATCTTGAAATCAAACTCCAAAATGACCACAAGCCTTTGGATTATGGACCGGGCCGGGTATTTTAGTCAAATCCACTTCAATCTCCGTTTAAACCCTGCCACTCCGTTTTTTCTCTTCTTCTCGTGCTTCGGCGGAAATCGGCTTAGCTCTTCGACCGGTTAGTGCCACGGAACCAGTTTCACTTTCGGGTCTGTAATCTAGGGTTTGAATTCGAAGAGGAAAACACTAATTTGTCTCTTCTTTTTGTTAATTAGAACGAATTTGTCCTTTTCTGCTTCAATCTTCGTCGTTTTTCTTAATAATGTTCTTGTTTTCATTGTTTTTCTTTTTCCGAAAGACAAGCTGTTTGGTGCCTGTTGGGTGATTCTGAGACTTTTTTCTCTGGTAAATTTGAATTGGTGTTCCATTTATTTTTTTTAAATTGTTTTGAGGTGGTGAGGGTGAAGGTTTTATGTTTTATCTAGAGGATGATTTGAATCTTGTGATTTGTGAAGCACGTAGTCAATTGCTGAATACAATGTGATTGTGAGAAGTTCTTCTTGGAAGATGTGGATCTTCCTTGCTAATCAGTTGTGTTTAGCTTGCAACGATTTCAATTTGTTGTTTATCCTGTTAGTTTGGAAATGTTTCAGCTGCATTTTGAATTTTCTCTTTATTTTGTTAGTTTTCTGGTGATACTGATTTTGAGGAAGCTTGCTAAATCTGGTTTTGTGGAAGATTTTAGTCTGGCTTGTTTTTGGTGTTGTTACTCTACACAACCTTTTTTCATCAGCTATTTGGTATTGTCAGTTTTTCCTTTTGGTTTTGGAGATTTTTATGTTTTCTCTTCTGTTTTGAGGATACATTTTGTCTTTTCTGTGCTTTTATACTTTATTGTCAATAGTGTTTTATTTCTATTTTAGAAAATTGACCTGATTTGAAAACGTTGACTCCCAAATATCCTGGTATTTAACATGGATTTGAGTCTTTGTTGTTACTTGTTGACACTAGGCATTGCTAGCAGAATTATAATTTTATGGAGGTCATTTTAGGGTAAAATAGGATTAACTATGGTTGCACCACGTTAGCTCTTTGGAGTCAAGGTACGCATTACATAAATTCTGCCACACACATAACTATGGTTGCACCTCAGGAACGTGACAAGCTATTTTGATTCAGCTAAGCAGCTTGTGAATGGGATTCCCTTGCCACTAGATCTTGGATCCAACATTGATGATGTAAAAGTGAAAGTCACCACGGCTGCTGATTCTCTCTCCAAGAAGGCTAAAGAAAATTCAAGGATGATACACAAAGTCATAGATGGAGTGTAAGTACACGAATTTAGATGTTTCATTTGGTTTATGAATATATTTTTTTGCTGATTAATTAACATTGCTTGTTGTGATCATCTGCAGGAGACTGGCTCTTGTTACTGTTGCTGTTGTTATGATCTTTGTTGCATTTCTCGGATTGTGTATGTTTGATTTTGGTTTTGTCTTTTTTATTTTTCTTACTCTATACTAAATGTTAACCAAATCATATGAACTTGATTTAATTTTTGCAGTATTTTCTTTACTTGCTTTGTCGTGTCCTGTATACTCGTAAGTTGAATTCATTTCATTTCCTTCACTCTGATAGATTTGTCTCCCGTTAAGTTTCTATCGGTAAAAGATGTTCTTTTTTCTTTTTATCGTGGCTGCAGCTTGGTGGTTATTGGATGGATTCTTGTTACAGGCACCTTGTTACTTTGTGCTGCATTTCTATTTGTCCCTAAGTAAGTTCCTATATATTGCTTGGAGTCAATTGTTCAACTTCATGAAATCAATACAAAGCTTGTAATGGATAGATAATTGGATCGAATTAATGAATTCATTAACTAATGTTACACTTGCATATATGCATATGTATATTTTTGAACTAAAAAATAGTAGTAATGTATAAGATCATAGGGCAGAGTAATTGGTGTGTTGGGTTGGAGTTAGCTGGAGCTGGGTTTCTTGTGTGGTGTGTTGGTGTTATGGCTGAGGGATGAAGAAAGATAAGGTGTCTCTCCGACTCCGAATAATGGGAAGAAGCTAAAGGACGAAAGCGATTTTTGACGGTTTGCATTAATTCTACTTTCCTTCTTTTTTTTTTCCATTAAAAAATAGTCAATGATCCTGCTAAAGAAAATAAATAAATAAACAGTCCATAATTAGTCATTTTAGTTCCTTCGGAATCTATAATAGAAGTTAATTAATGACTTCTTTAAAAAAAATATTATTTTGATGTATCTTATGTGATTTTGAATTCTTTAGAATTAAAAAGAATTATTTATATAAACAATTATTATTTATACGTTGTTTAACTTTTTGTATTAAATATATATAATAAAAGAAATATAATATTTAAGTTAACAAAAGTTTCTCATCCCAAAAAAAAGAAATCATTTGATGTCTTGTTCAGGGAAAATAGCTATTTGTATTGATTGCTTTTGTTCTTCTGAAATTAATGTACATTTTTAGTCTGACACTCCGACCACAGACTTCTCAATGATTTATAAACTTTATGGAACTTAAGTATCACTTAATCCCTATTACTAATTTCCCCTGTTCATTATTCTTTATAGAATTTTATAGATGGCCAGGTTTATCAGCAGAGAACCTTTAGTTTCCATTGCTGATCTTACCCTTTTCATTTATGAAGAATTGGCTGTAAATGTCCATTACATGGAATGCTTTGGTTCCTTTGCTCCCATAAGAGGTTTGACTGAAGATGGGAGCCAAGCCCAATGGTTTGTAGATGGACAGGCAACATTTGAAGCAATTGCGACTTCAATTCAAGATGCAAAGTCAGTTGTTCACCAATAATTTACACACACACACACACACACACACACACACACACACACACACACACACACACACACACACACACACACACACACACACACACACACACACACACACACACACACAAACACACACATATATATATTGGTTTCCTAATTCAATTTTAATAATAAGAGAATGCAAATCGGTTGCAGATCTTCATTACGGGTTGGTGGTTGTGCCTAGAGCTATATCTGAGACGGCCTTTTGATAGCTTTTCTACCTCTCGGTTAGATTCGTTACTAGAAGAAAAGGCTAACCAAGGGGTTCAAGTATGCCTACTATTCTCATCAATACATTCAAGCTTGTTTGTGTTCATCTTAGAAGATTTAATTCTTTATAAGATTGATTTACAATAAAGAGAATAATGCTTATGCCATTAAATGATCCAACAGATCTATGTGCTTCTCTACAAGGAGGTTTCTCTAGCTTTAAAAATCAACAGCTTGTACAATATGAGAAGACTGTTAAAAATTCATGAGAATGTGAGGGTATTACGCTATCCTGATCATTTTGCTGCTCGTGTGTTGCAAATTTAATTTCACAGGGTTCAATTCTAGGTGTTGAGGTCCACGTTTCTAGAAAATCATATTCTACTCAACTGGTTGTCATGGAAGATGAGAATGGGAACCAAAATTCTGCGCCACCTCAAAACGAAGGGTTTCTCATCCCGAATGTATTTACTTTAACTATACCGCAGGTTAATGAATAGCTTAATACGTAGCTTTTGATTTCGTGAATAGTTTGGTTGAGTTTTCTTGTTGTGGTACTGATTTTGATTGGATTCTTACTGGTTTGTGGTAGGTTGATGGAGGTTCCAATTTATCAATTAAAGTTTGGTGGTCATAATAACTTCTCAATTTGAAACTTTTATATAAAAGTTATTGTGAACATAATAATAAGAATTCTGACTTTGAAAGTGCTTTTGCAATGCTCAAAATCTTGAGAAGCAGTTCTCAATTTTTGTTGTTGCCTTTTGGTATAATAAAGTTGTTTTGGACACTATTGATCATGATAGGGACACAAATGTTACTCTTCACTGTTACCATCAACTAACTAGTGCTAACTTATGTTTTGAAATTATTAATATGAGGGATCATAATATTCATTTCATTTTATCTTTTTGTAAATAGTTATGAGTATTATTATTTTCCATTTCGGGAAAATTAGACTATCATAATATTTGAATTTATGATAGTCTAATTTTTGTAAATAGTTATGAGTATTATTATTTTTGTAAATAGTTATGAGTGTTATGGAATGCATTTGTATAGAAATTGAAATGAACACTTTTTCAAATTTATGTTTCCCTTCCACTCCCAATCCCCTATTTAGAACCTTGGCAAGCAATCAAGTAATTTTATTCATTGTTCACTTTAATGTGGATTGATTTTTCAGGACTTGTCTCATCTTTTCCTTGCCAAGGCAATCAAGTAATTTTATTCATTGTTCACCACCTCTCTCATCCCCTCTTCCTTTGAGCCAAAGCAAAAGTATGAAAAATAAAATGAGGTATTTAATTTGGGTACTATAAAAAAGTAATAACTTTCATTTGCTCGAGTCACATTTTTAATTCTGATAGCTGCTGAAGGAAGTACCTGTTTCTATTTAAATGTTTTATTTGAGAATACATGCTACAGGACATCCCTTCATTGGTGCATGATGGTTAGTACTTGCAGTTTGAGTTATTTCCTCAACCTCAATTTGGAATTACTCTTTCAACTTAATTGCTTATTCTTATGATGTGCAGTTTATATACTTCCATTGCTGATATAATATAATAATAGCCTCTGTAGTTGCATCAGTGAGTTATTTATATAAGCACTTGAGCAGAGGAAAGAGCAATAAGTTCACCAAATCACTACGGTGAAAAAAAATATTCAATAATTGATAATAGATATAATCAATTATTGCTGTAATTGAGTATAGGAATGAACGTATCACGTTAGCTGAAAAGTGATTATAAGATATATTTTGTTTGAATTGTCTAAAAAAATTGTTTATTTTTTTTATAAAAAGATTAGAAAAATAGTATCAAGTTACTTGTAATAGTTGATTTTGTATTTAAAATTTTACTTATTAAAAAAAATTGTTTCCTTCTTTAAAATGAGTAAATAGTGTATGGTTTAAAGAGTTTTACTCTATCATCTAATTACTAATTACCATACATATATGATAAGTTTAGTTACTTTAAAAGTAATTACTTTAAAAGCCATACTATCTACAGTATCTCTAATTAATTGATAGTAGAAAGATTTTTATATTTACTAAGAAGGACCTGCCACTAGCAAAACAGTACATTTGAACAGTGGCGGCAATCATGTATCTAACAGATTTCTAAACAGCTTTTGGTGGGTAAAATTGGTTGTCCAATCCTTCCATCATTTTTTGTTCTTTTTTAATTTCTAAAGGATGGATTATGATGTTTTTTCTGTTATATTTAGCAAAACATGTTGCTAAATATAAAATTGGTTCTCTTTTAAATTGGTTGTGATTTATTGTAAGTTTTGAAATTTAAATGGCTCAGGTACTTAGATCAACTTGGAATAGCATCCTGCTACAGCACTAAAGTCTATTGCAGGCAGACTTTAATTGGAGGGAACTATGGCCTTCTCAATACCACCACCTTTGCTCCCAATCTTGACTACTACAGGTAAGTACTAATTGAAAATTGCAACAAACGAAAAGAAAATACTTTTTTTTCCTTGAAGGTTACTTGAAGATTTCTGGTGATTATTACATCATGTTTGAACATATCTAATCCTAGGTTCTGGCCTTGTTTCTAAACAGTGCAGTTTTGTGGCATCGGCTAATGGGAAAGAAGGTTCTTGCGATCTCAAGTGATGTTCATATTAAAGACTTTTACCTATAATTAGGAAATGTAAGTAGAAGTTAATGACTTTTACCTACAGTTGAAGATAATAGGTACATATTAAAGACTTTTACCTACAGTTAGGAAATGTAAGTAGAAGTTAATGACTTTTACCTACACACTATACATAGTAGGTAAAACCTATAGTGACAGACAATTAGCTGTCACTATACGCCCCCTCAAAGTTGACAGAAGAAACGTATGTAGGACAAAGTCTATCGTACATTTACCAACAGATTTTTTATCTACAGTGACAGTTTTTGTCTGTAGGTATAGGTCATTTTTCTTGTAGTGTAAATTGTTAAAATCATGCAAAATGGATATCCATCAGTCATCAAAATTCAGAGAGGATTGTACTTGTGCTTTTATCAATTAAACCAAATTTTGAGTTTTTTCGAAGTACTTGTGACACTTGGAATTTTTGAGTGAAAAATCAAAATTGTACTAGAGGATTGTTGCCATGACACTTAATTAGCTCTGGCTGTTCCTAAACAATCTTTGTTCATTTACAAAATTATATTGCAAGTATAAAAATTTCCAATGTTATTATTTTGATGAGCAGCTCAACTATCCTTTGTCTTTTGTTACTTGATCTTTCATTCGAAACTTTTATCTTATTATACAACTATTTCGGCACCCATCAATAAAAGCTTGAATGAGAGGAAAAGGGAAACTTTGCTAGAGAAAGAACAAGCACTTATGAAAGTTATGTAATTAATATGTGCCACATTATATTGTCCCGCATTATCCATTTTGAGCCTTGGATCTTATGGGATTCTAGGAGGACAAGGTGGGTACAATTGATTGCATGGTTTATCTTTGTTGGAAGATATGTTAAATCATATCTACACTTTTTCTTCCTTATGACAAAAGACACGATTTTCATTTTAGTCATGTTTTGTTTGCTTTGTGAAGGGCAGGGCAAAAAGGGTACTAAATTGTACGCTTCAGGATCCACAAAATACATGTGGCATCCTACATGGCACTTCAAGACACGTGTCAATCCTGGAACAAGAACATAGATACTCGACCATTAGCGGTCGGGCTCCCTAACTGACAAATTATCTTTAACCTATTAATACTTAAATATATTTGAATCTCCTTATTTCTTGACAGATAGTTAATTATCTATAAAGTCACACATTATCTTTAAGGTACAATTATCTACTAGCTTTTATCTCTAAGCTATATTTTATCTTTAACTTTATCTATAAGTTATTGGCTATTATCCATAAGCCGAGAATTATTTTCAAACACTGTAACAGCACATACAAACAAGAACCTGCAACTTTCCTAATAATACCAGGTTCCATCGAACCCTCAAGACATCCCAGACACAACGCATTCGCTCACACCTTGAGCTTACGCATAATTGCTCTCATAGCATATATTTGCTTTATTCTTCTCACTCATATACTTACTTGAGTGTCAGAATCTTTTGTTTTGGAGGCCCCCCTTCTTGTCCTCCTAACAAAGGTACATCTAAAAACTAACGTGTAAAGTCTGGGAGCCTACCTTAGTCACGTCCACCGTGACGTGTGTCAACTCCGGATTTTGGTAAGTACATAAAGCATTTTATAAATTTTGATACTACATCTTTGCTTAGTGTTGATAAGAAAAAAAACATCATATTTTATTGTTGATTAATATTACTTCCAAATAACAATAGATGATTAACTATTTTAGAAGACTAGGATATAATTATTATGAGTAATAAATTTTTAAAAAAAATTATTTAATATAATTGCATTTTTAAGACGAATTTGAAAGACTAGTAGTTTAGTTAAAATAGTTTGGGTTTTTTTTTATCCATGTGCTCGGTGATGTGGAGAGTCAAAATGTTAATGCGTGTATAATTTGTTGTTTTGATACTCAATTTTTGCTTTAGTTGAAATTTAAGTTTAAATTGGATCCTTATCATCACTAGTTAGTTTATCCATTATTTAAGAGTTGAAAATACAAATAGCTAGCTGATTTGTCAAACCATTTTGCTTGAAATTCGTCTTAGAATAATAATTTTTTTTAAGACGATTGTTTTTAAACTGTCGTAAAAAGTCTGACGTTAACTTCAAAGACGATTCAAAACTGTCTTTAAGTGTGTCTTAAAATTATCGTTGAATATTCTTTTTCTAGTAATGATGGTAGGCTAGCAACCAAGAGGTGAAAAGTTACAATATGGTAGGCTACATCTAAGTAATGGTAGGATAACAATAAAGAAGTTATGAATTACAAATTTAATATGATAGGCTGCAATTATTTATTGTGGAGACTTAGGAAGGAACAAATGTGAATATATATATATATATATATATATATATATATATATATATATATAAAGATTAAGATTAAGATAAGATAATAACACTTGAAATAAATATGAAAATAAAAAGAAAAAATTTAGCAATCCGTGATAAGCGCTAGCTGAAGATCATAAAATGACAAGGTCATCATCAACTTGAATATCAATTAGCATGAGTTGGCTTATGAAAAATGCATAGCTTGAAAAATAATGTTAAAAGGGTGTGAGATACATTATCTTGCACCATTTACAACAATTCCGAAGGAAATAAAAATCATTTAATTAAAACAATTTTTATTTGTGATTTTATAAAAATGAGTAACAGTTTTTTGCAAAACTACAACACAAAGCATAATGTGTGTTGTCTTTTACTAATTTGTGGGGATGTATTTAGCGCTTTTCATTCATGTACAATTATTTTTAATAAATACTAACCTTCATATTTTTGTAACATATTAACCATCCAATTTTACTCTTATAAATTATGTGACACTACTAGTTAGTTATTTGGAATTTTCTTTACAAAAATCCTAAATATCTATTTGTAGCCCGTAGCAGTCTATTTACTTATTTTTATGTGTACAATAACAACAATAAAATAAAAACCTAAAATATCATGTAAATTATTCAAATCTTCCACCAAGACACCTTAGCGTGTTTCGAAAAATAAAAAAGACAAACCTTAGCGAGTTGGTGGCCCGTAGTAATTTTACTAGTTTCTTTTCATTTTGGAATAATTAATTTTAAAGATTTGTTTACTATAATATTATAAAAAAAAATATTCAAGAAAATGGAAGGGAGAGTTTTCGCTTTGATTTGATTCAGTTTTTATTGTCAAGTGAAGTTTGATTTTGTTGACAAGACGAGGAAGAAAGAGAACAGGTTAGAGTAAAAAAAAAATTGATAATCGACTAACAATATATTCAAATAGTGTATACGAGAGGAATATCATTTATCTTAGTCAGTTCTATTAGATTGAGTATGATATCATAATTTATAATAATTTAAATTATAATTCTTCATAGAAAAGAATTAAATGAAATAAAAATTAAAAATATCTTAATAGAAATTAAACTGATAATCTTTTATTCATAAGATAATAAATCACTAATACACATATTTTGTTTAATTAACTATATTAACATTTTTTTTATATGGATCATTAGTCAAGATAAATTAATTTTTTTCCAAATTATAAAAAATTATAAATTAAAAAATATTTTTAATTTTATGTAAATAATTAAATTAAAAAAATATGTATATTAAAATTAATTTTAAAAAATATATATAAATAATTTAGATATATTTATGAAATTTAATTATAAATTGGTAAAATAAAAATAAAACTATGTAAACTATTCAAAATAAAAACATACAAATGATATAAAATAAAATTATATATATATTAATATTTTTAATTTATAAAGTTTGATGATGTGAGTTAAAAATTAAAAACTCTTAATACATAAAAAATAATATTAATATAGTTAATTAAACACAATAATATTAATATAGGACTGTTTTCTATATTAGACCACTTGCTATCGGCAAGTTAAATCGAATCAGATGTAGATGTTTAGTCTTATAATTTCAAATTGAGTTAGGTTCTAATTTAAATTATATTATTTTTCATTTTAAAAATTTTAAAACTAAAATCTCTGAACGGGCCTAAGTATCTAGAAAATTATAAAATATAAGTTGCTCCCTGGAAGGATTACGTGAGAAACGGCCCATGTACAAACTGGTTGCTTTTGCCTAAGAATTGAGAAATATCTAGCAAGTAGCAACCTTACCAAATGACAAAGGACAGAGCAAAAAGTTTTTTTCTGGCACGTGCAGATGTGATTAGGACGAATTATCTAATTTCTTCTATATGGAAACTAATTTCTTCTTCTTTTCCTAAATATGCATATCCCATAGGTATATTCGAGGACGGAGATAATTCTTCCTTTGAAGATCTTTTATTCTTGTAATAGGTCTTTTTTCATGAGTCTATGTGTTAAATCTCTATTAATATTAAAGATTAATCATTGAAATAAATTATAAGTAAAAGAATGACGAGTTTTGATAATATTGATTCTAATGATAATTCTAATAATATTTTGATAATAGTTTTAATAGAAATTTTGATAATAATTTTGATAGTAATTTCGATAATAATATGAAGAAGGGATTAGAATAGTAAAAGTTTTGAAAAAAAAATGAAGATTGAAAATAGTAAGGTTTCTAGAAAAAATGAAAATTGTATAAAGGAAAATAAAAACTGAAATTAGAATGTTGGTTGAAAATGAAAATATTACTCTTACCCGTTAATTCGTAGATGTCGTGTGGATTTGATAGGATAAGAGTGTTAGAGGTTCTAACCCTTATTACAATGGTACAAACTAGTATTCATAAACAATAATTCTTATTTACTCATAACTTTTCAAATAACTTTTTGTTGTCAATTTTAGCGTGATAACTTTTGTGTTCGATCTTCACTTTGGATGAATTGTATCTCCAATCTTTACCGTTGATATCTTCTAATATTTTAATGTTTTTCATATATTGATATTTTCTAAATCTTCATTTCTTTTATCATTATACAATTAGCCAAAAGACTATATTTTAACAATTAATCAAAATAGTCTATTAAAAGACTATTTCTTAATATTTTGTTGAAAATCATTTTTCAATAATAAAAAAATATGGATGCTAACACTTCTATATGCAGATGGAATGGTTCGGCTTCATTTTTAGAATAAAAAAGAAGTAAAATGAATAATAATATTATGAGACTTATACTTTTATTCTTTAATTTAATTCAAAAAAATTATCCTTTTCAATTTTATGTAATTATTTTTCATTCAACCAAAGCATACACTCAAGTATAATCAGCAGGTTGTACAAAAAGTCAAAGATTAAGATTGGCATCGTTGTCTCTTCTAGAAAACGAACTCATCATCACACAGTAGTATCTTATAATAAAGTATTTACTATCTGTTCAATTTGTATTATTATCCCTTAACTTCCACGCCACCACTTCAGCAATGACTAGTCCCAAGATTGTTGTAATGGTGGCCACTTCCTATTCCAATCATTGGTCTTCACTCTTCATCAATGTTGGGCAATAGAACCATGAAAGTCCGATTCGAACAAACACACCTCTTAATTAGGAATTTCACTGAAAAAAATTATAGAATAAGAGTGGCAAAATTATCGGACTTCAGCTATCTTAATCTAGGGTTTTTCTTTTTCTTCGTGGACTAAATTATATTTTATGAAATAATATTCTTGACTCTTGAGACTATGTGGAAATTATTATCAGAAATATTATTTTCATAAATAAAAAATTAGTAAATTAAGATACTGATTTAGATAGTGTTTTTTCCGTGTTCAAATTTTTTTTTTCCTGTTTAAATTGCTATTTAAAGTATTTTAAAGATGAAAAACAAAACAAATACATTTTATAAGGATTAAAACAAAAAAAAATTAAAAAGACGAAAATGAAAAAAAAGTTAAATTGCAGAAACCAAAAGTAAATTAAGAATGTTAAGTTCATTAGAAAATTATTATGCATGCCCGAACTACAAATATTTTTATCTAGTTATAAAGACTCAATTAGATTATATTTGACAAAATTAACTAGAAAATTAATTGATTGAATCATAAGTGTTTAATAAAATTATATTAAAGTAAAAAAAAATGTAAAATTATATAAAGGATACAAATACTAAAATTTTAGCTTAAATAGAAATCCTTAAAAAGAAATCTAATAAATGTTTAAGAATAAAAAGGAGATAGATATAGAAAAACTTAAAAGCTATTATTTTAAAAAAATATTATTTCAAATCACGTATAAAAAAACACAAAAAATCATTTACCAAATAATTAAATAAATTTTTCAGTTAATAAACAAATGAATTCAAATATCTTGTAAAAACACACTCTTGGTAGCTGAAAGAAAGATTGTTTAACAAAATTTTAGTGATTTTACGAAAATCTAACACCCCCACGTTCATAAGAAGAAGTGAGTTTATTTCAAACCCTTAGCACGTTAACTGAACTCCACTAATGTAACATAACATGCACGCTTCCACTTGCGTAATTCAGCGGTCCAAATTGGGTAACGAATATAGTAAAGTAAGGACTGTGGAGGAAAAAAAAAAGCCTCTTTGGTTTTGTTTCAAATATATATCTTCACCAACCACAACTCCTAAGCATCTTAACGTGCTTCTGATAATGACTCGTATAAAATGTTGCACGTTGTTTAATTTTGTGGATGAAGACCTTTTCCTGTTCCCTTTTTTATTCATCAATCAATTTTTATTTGATGTCTCTTAGATCTTTTCTATGTAGTTCTTTTGGGGATGGTGTTTTCTACTCATTCCCTTTTTTTATTACTGATTGCATAGTGTTTTCAACTAAAATTTCATTATCTAGCTTCCTACTTCGACCTATTTTTCCATTTTTTTAAGTCTTGATAGTAATAGTAAATTTTAAATAATTGAAAATAATATTATTAATAATAATAATAATAGGAAGGAAATTTAAAATAATTGAAAATCTTAAAAAGATATATTAATTAATATTCTTATGGAACTCTTAATGAAATTCAATAATGAATAAATCCAACTTAATTTTTTAGAAGACTCAAATCTCACACACTCTTCATATATTTAACTCTTTATTATCCATAAGTACGTCCTTGAATATTTTAAGATTTTTGTTTTTACTCTTTCGATATTTTTTAATGCTCAACGTCTCCTAACTTTTTTCTTGTCATTACTTGTAGTTCCTTAATTTTTTTTAGCCTTAAAAAGTAAGGGAAAAAATCAATAATTAAAATCAATCAAAAAAAAAAGTTTACGGACTTAAAATTAAAATTTTAAAAGGTTTAAGGAATAAAAAATAATAAATTCTATATTTAAACACAAGTCTTCTCTGATTAACAACGAGAGACTAACCTTATGAGCAGTAAAAATCATTCAAATGAATTTACCTTTAAGAAAAATCATACACAATTAAGAATCAAAATTTTATCAATATATTTAGAGTACGTTTAGATAGAGAATTTTAATTTATCAGAGAATTTAAATTCATTGTTTGAATTTTTTTTATGAAGAATTTAAATTTTTAGAATTTTAAAATAAAATTTTAAACAATTAAAAATGTGGAATTTTAATTTTCTTTTAAAAGGTAAGAAATTGAAATTCTCTTGAGAGAACTCTCCAAAACGTTATCTTATTTCCTTTATAACTTTCATCCTCTCTTACACCTACCTAAAAGTTTTCGGAATTTCGTTCTTGAACTCGCGACTCATTTTCTTTCACCCACACAATTTTAATTTTTTTTATCCAAACATAAAATTTTAAAAATAAAAGAATTTCAATAGAAGTAATTAAAATTCTTAAAATTTAAAATTCCTCAGAATTTTAAATTCTCTTGTCCAAACACACTATTAAGTAGTTTAGTTAGTTGGTAGTTAACACTATCAATAAATAATAGTACTTCTTAAAAATATCGTGACGAAAGCTGGCCTATAAAACTAAGCTTAAATTGGGTCATAACTAGATAAAGCTTAAGATGCCTAAATTTAGTTGTAGTTAAAATTTAAAATCATAGTCGATGCAGGCTACAAGTTATAGTGCCCAGGCTAAAAGTTCATATTTAATTTGAGCTTCCAAAATGAGGCTCAAGTCCAATTAAAGCCTTATTTTGTAGGGTTTTAATTATGGGATGAACTCAAATTACGATATTTTCATATTGAGTTATAAAGGTTCAAATTTAAATTTGTGCTTAAAGCTTAAGTCCTACATTGCATTAGGTTGGTTTGGTCGATCATCTCAGTCTATTTTACCACCTTTAGAAGACTAAAATGAAAGTGAAAAAATCTAGATAGGAGATGGAGCAGGGAGAAGAAAATCATCAAAAGAACGAGAAAACTTCTAGGACCAGAAAACCTTTTTTTTCACTCTTTCTAAATGCGAGCTAAAATTATTTTAAAATTCATTTAAAAAAAAATTCAATTTATTTTTAAATTTAAGTTAGAAAAAAAAATAGAAATTTGTAGCTATTTCAAACAGGGCCTTAAGTACTTAGTGTTATTTTTTACTTGAAAGTATCTTAATAATTTGCGTAATAAAAACAAATATATATTAAAGGTTCAGTGCTTAATTATCAAAATGAAAATTTAATTTTAATTAAAATAATATAAAATAGTTTTATCCTTAAAGGTCTTTCCTGTAGACATGGAAATATTTTTATATTCTCAATTAATTAAAAATGTTTTAGATATGATTTTTTAAGATAATTTTTATAAAAGTTGATAAATTTATCTTATATTATATTTACAATTAGTTGATAGCGTAAAAAAACCTTTATACTTGTTCAGTACAAGTTTAGAGAGACAAATGATCATGTACTACACTATTGAATCATCTCAAAAGAGCACTCATTTTTTTTTTTATCATGATATTAATATAAAATAGTTTTCATCAAAAGAAATCATTAATCTTTATTGGGATTGTGAGCACACATAAGGTGAATATTCCTCCTTTCAAAATGATTTATTTCATACTCAAAAGTCAATCAGGATTTAAATCTTAAACCATTTGGTTAAATGATATAAGTTATTATCACTTATGTCAACTGTTGTTGATAGTGATGATCCTTCAATAGTATAGTTCAGAAAAAATGAGCATAATATTTGGGGTGGAACTGATTCGGGTTAAATTGAACTTAGGATAATTTAAGAGCTAACTCAATCAAACATAATTGGATTGTGTTAGATTGGATTTATTATTTTTTGTTAACCAACCTAATTCAACCTTAGTTGTATTAATTGGACAGTTAAGTTGACTAATTAAAATAATAATTTATTCTTGAAATTAAAAAATTCAAATAATTATAATGAATTTTGAAAAACTAAAAAGAGTCCCGATCCAGGAAGACCTCATAGTTAACATTACCAGCAAAGATATATAATATCTCCTTCGTGATTATAAGTTTCAGTATATAAGTATTAGAAGGATTTAACTTTGCTTGTAGAAATTTAGTCTGCACATAATTAGCATATGGATTTCAACACAAGAAAGCCAAACAACTTACATTAGCAAAAAACAAATGGAGAAAGTTACGCATTAGAAAATACTAATATATTCATATAAAGCTAATCAAAGCTTATGAACAACGAGGATTAAATTACAAATATATTTCAATCCAAAGCTGAATTTGATAGTGTGAATTGTAATACATAATAGAATTAGGTTGGACAAGCGGCCTCACAAATATTAAAAAGGGGGTTGAATTAAGATTTTATTAACTATTCTTAATTAAAAATTTCTCTTTCTTTAGTATTCCCTAGATTCAATTATTTCTTTGTTAACAAGTTACTAAAATAATAAATAAAGGAAAGTAACTTAAAGAAATATAAACAAAACAAAAAGTAAAAGAGTTTAAGAAAAGAGAGAATGCAAAACCGGATTTATACTAGTTCGGCCACAACTCGTGCCTACGTCCAGTCTCCAAGCAACCCGCTTGAGATTTTCAGTATCCTTATAAAATCCTTTACAAGCAATGAACCACAAAGGAATCACCTCCTTTGTGTTCAGTTATTACAACCAAGAAGTTATGCCCACTTCTTGCAATGAACCCCAAGGAACGTTGGTACCTTGTGTCCAATGATAACAACCAAGAAGTTGTACCCACTTCTTGCAATGGACACAAAAGACGTTGTCCAGTGATCAACCAAGAAGCAAATCCCACTTCTTGCAATGAACCCAAGGAAGGTTGGTCCCTTGTATTCAGTGTTCAACCAAGAAGACCTTCTCTTGAAAAATAGTCACCAAGAGTAGGTCTCTTGAAAAGCTTTTTGTAAGAAAGAAGGAGGAGAGGAAAATAGAATAACATGAGTTTTTGCCCAATGAACTTTTCTTGACAAAGCAAGTGTTGAACAAAAACTCTTAAAAAGATGTTTAGAATGAATGAATGAAATCAATTATTGAAATTCGTGTCATGATCACATATTTATAGCCATTTGATGACTCTTGAAGAAACCATGTTAAAAGTTGTGACTCTTGGCAATTTCTTCAAAACTAGTCACTTTAAAAGTTGTGACTCTCTTCAAAACTAGTTACTTTAAAAGTTGTGACCCTCTTCAAAACAAGTCACTTTAAAAGTTGTGACTCTTGGCAAATTCTTCAAAAATCAGCCACTTTAAAAATTGTGACTCTTGACAATTTATTTTTCAAAACCAGCCACTAGTAATCGATTACCATTATAGTGTAATCGATTACACATCAACAGTTGTGACTCTTCATGTTTAGATTTGAAAACCAACGTTTAGAAATACTGGTAATCGGTTACAAATGTTGTGTAATCAATTACACAAGTTTGAAAATATTTTATCACAAGTTATGACTCTTGAAATTTGAATTTCAACGTTCAAAAATATTGGTAATCGATTACATGCCCATAGTAATCAATTACTACTTTGTAAATCAGTTATAAAACTGTTTTGGGCTTCTAGTAATCGATTATTGTCTTATGGTAATCGATTACCAAAGAGTAAAAACTCTGGTAAAAGATTTTTCTTTGAAAAATTCTTTTGGACAAATTGTGTTATTCAATCTTTTCTTTGAAAAAAATCTTTTTAAACTTATCTTGATGTTTTTCTTGAGGTTCTTGCATATCTTGAGTCTTCTCTTGAATCTTCACTTGAATCTTGATTCTTGATTGAATGACTCTTTGATTCTTGAAACTTGCTTGAATCTTGATTCTTGACTTGAGTCTTTGGCATCATCAAAATAAGCTTGGAAGCTTTGCTTCCACAAATTATTGTATTAGTAATGTAGGTTGGAAACTCATGATACCCAATTCAATTATAATGGGATAAGCTATAAGTTATAAGGCTAGCACTACTACAAAATTTACTTTTAACATCATTAGAATAACATCAATTTTATAGAAAATCAATGTAAACCAAAACATGGTGGCATAATCGTAAATAATGTGACTTCGTGAACATCGATTTTTCGCGCTTTTGGCAGTTCACTCGTCTCCCTCACGACTCATCTCCCTCACAAACCCTTTGTTAGTCTCACTCTCACTCTTGCGACACTGAAACCACCCTTTGCTCACGGTGAAACCACTCTCGCTCACGGTGAAACCATTGTTGTGTCGCTCACGGTGTTGTCACTGTCAGTCTCATTCTTGCTCACAGTGTAGGTATCATAGTCACTCTCGCTCTCACGGTATGTTTTTATCTCGAAGTTTTTTTTCGACAGTGAAATCATGGTTTTGGTTATTTTAGTTGTTTTTTTACTGTGTTTTGGTTGGATTCGACATTGTTTTGGTTGTTCTGTTTGTTCATGGTTTTGGTTATTTTTTACATTGTTTTGGTTATTCTAGTTGTTCATGGTTCGGGTTGTTTTTTATAGTGTAGGCCTTCCAAAGTATCTAAGTGATACTGCAAAATAAACAATTTAGGCCTTTTTTTGACAATGAAATCAATGAAATTTTACTTAGGTTTTGGTTTACTTAGGTTCTATTTTGGTTTTAGATTTACTTAGGTTCTATTTTGCATGGTTTTGGTTATTCCTCATTATATTAGTTGCATGGAATAAGCTCCTAAATAAGCATGGTGCATAGTTAGTTTGTGCATGGATCAATTAGTGGATTTAGATGGTTTGACAAAATCCACTTAATGTCATGTTTATATTGTAAGTGGAGTTTAGAAATGATGGATGAAGATCAACATAACTGGAAGGAAATGACTAACACAATAATGAAGATTAACAAAAAAGCAAAGGAAAGATTCAACATTGTTCATGTTATGGATCATGTTAGAAATTTCAACACTATTCTCAAATAAACATGACATGATATAACACATTTTCTTATATTACTTTGCTTGTTAAATGTAGTCTTATGGTGAAGTTAGTAGGTTATTTCCTGTAAGATGGAAAGATGAACTAGAGCCTACTTGATATCTACTACACTTTAGTGGCAACATGCACTCTGTTACATATAACCAAGATTTGATGAGCCTAACTCTACTAATCGGATGGACAGAACCCAAAGAGTTCTATGGGCTCATTGGAAATCATCAGGTGATCTTGACCCACTTTGGACAGAGTGTTTTCCTCCTCACCATCTTCAAAAGCATCTCTGAACCAAAAGCTTACCCTTAATGGCACTCCTTGTACCACCAAATTTTTAACTCAATCACTTTTAAAGTCCCGTTGACTGAGTACAAAGTGACTAACAGTAGTTTGGTGAGTAGTTAAGCACTCCTCTATATGTCAAATTTTAAAATCATATACATATCTAATATGAATTTCATGTTAATTTTAAGATGTGTCGAGTACCATGTACTCATTTATGAAAACTGTAAGATTCACCCATCTGAACTTGGAAGGGACTACAGAGTGTAGGATAGTTTATAATCATTATAGGAAGACTGCAAAAATTAGAAATGAATGGAGAGATTTTTACACAATCAAAAAATTTTATTATTGGAATATATTTGAGTTCCTAGATAACTTTTAACTTTGTTTTATTTTGGATTTGTTAGTAATTAAAGTACATTATTACTCTACTATTATCAATCTGTAAAATTTTATTTATAAGTCTTGGTGATATATTTTGTGAGACATATTGGAACATTCTAAACACATTTGTGGTATATTTTGTTTATAAATGTTTAGAACTACTATTGGTGCATGATATATTTTGTTTATAACTTTTGGTGCATGACTTATTTTATGTGATTTTTTATAACTTCGAATGATGAGTTGTGATATGAATTAATTATAGGTTGGTAATTAAAAAAACAAATAGGATATTAAAAAAAATCCAAAAAACAACATCGATTTTAAGAAAAATTAATGTTGTCTGTAAACAACATCGGTTTTTTTTGTTTACTGACAACATCGATTTTTGGTAATAAGAAAACAACATCAATTTTTATAAAAAATCGATGTTGTTTTTTTGCTAAAACAACATCAGCTTTTAAACAACCGATATTAATATTGATACTTTAACGTCGGTAGTTTAAATATCGGTTAATAATCGATGTTAAAAGTTCTTAATAACTTATGTAAAAAGCCTATTTTCTAATAGTGTGAGTTCAATGTCTAATTTAGTCATTAAATTTGTAACACATTGATATTTAAGTTCTTGAAAGATAAAAAAATAAAATATTATCCTTGAATTTTCTAAAAGTGCGGCAAATTCATCTCATTGTCAATTTTCTCCATTAATCCAAATGGTTAATCCTACTTAGCATTACTGGACTTATTTGTCATTTTAACTTTTGTTGTGGGTTGCTGACAGAAAGGGACTAATTTGTCACCAAAATTTTGACGGACTAATTTGTCGTTTGAAGAAATATAGATATTTCTTGGACAAATTATGTTTTTAGAACACATTGCCCATTCCCAAATATCCATCATCGATCGCGCCCTTTACCCGGGCCTCATGCTTACCATTGTCGCCATCCACTCCCAACTTCGCTACCTCTGCCTTTTCATCCACATGTACGAGGTTTGCATTCTCATGAACCCTTTCTTCGCCAAAGATATCAAGGACTCCGGTGTCGACATCTTCCACATTCGTGAGGTATGCGTTCTCACAAAAAAAATATTATGTACTCTTTGATTTTCAAGAAATTTATATAAACATTTTTACAAATATTTTTTATTAACCAAAAAAATTTTAGTTATTCATAAGTAGGAGTGGACCCAGGGTTGAAAAGTAGAGGGGCATTAATGACAAATTTTCTAAAAACTTATTTTTATTTATCACTAACAATTGTTCATAACAAAAATTAAATTAAGATAATTTTCAATGAAAAAATAGAAATTAAAATAATTAAATTATTGATACAAATATTTAAATTAATTACATTTTTTACACATACAATACAAATTAACACATGAAAATAAATAAAAGACTTTATTTTATGAGATAAGAAACAAATAAAACTATCAAAACATGATTGTTAATGCTACAATATGAGAAAAAAGAATATGCACTAATAGTGTAAGATAGTTTTACATAATCATCTAATCACACATCACTGTTTGTAGTAAGTTTGTTAAATTTTGTAATAACTAACTTAAAAATCATATAAATGATGACTTGTGATTGAATTACATTATAAAATTATTTTATATTATCAATGCATAATCATTAAATTCTTAAAATATACTTGTATGAGTCTATATCGGTTACTACATAATTGAATATGATATGTTTTATTAATAAAATAATTTATTAAGATATGTTCTACATTTCTACTAATAATGGAATTTAAAAATTTCAAAAGAATTAAAATTGAATGACTTTTCTAAGTTTATCTTGAATTTTTTTAAGGATATTTATTTAACAAGCAGGGACATGATCCAAAAAAAAAATTCCACATGTACAATAAAAAGCCTTTAAAGTAGAGTAAAATATGATATAATAATTTAAAATTAATAAAATAAAAAAATTATAATCAGAATATTAACTAGGAAACTTTCAAAAAATAAATGAGGAGGGTCATAGACCCTTGAATAACAAATAGGTCTGCCCTGTTCATAAGAGTCTTGATTTCCAGGATTCAAATTCCTAAAAATCATGATTTTTGGGTACTAGAAAACTTCCCTTGTACGAAATTATCCCAATTAAAATAGGTCATTATGCCTTTCTTGGGGCCAAAACATTGAAGAACATTTTTTTTAAGATAAGAGCAATGTTGTTAATTTATTCTAATTAAATTAACTTTTAATTACACAAATTATTTAAATGAAACTCTAATTAATTTTAATGAAAAAAACTACACAAAAAGTATTTAAGAAATTATACATAATTTTTGTGAGTGAATAAACATTTTGTTCCCTGTCTTTGTAGCCATTTTACAAATTAATCTATATCCTATTAAAATGTAAAAAATAGTCTCTATCTTTATATCCGTTATGCAAATAAGTCTCTACTGTTAAAATTCAATTTCCACTGTTAGTCATATGTTTATGTGGCAAGTCTTAGTCCATGTATGCAAACCTATGTGGCAAGTCTTAGTTCATGTAAGAAAACTCATGTGGCAAGTTTTTGGACTGAATTGAAAAATTATGATAAGTTAGGATAAAAACCATTCAAAAATTAAGTAAACCTATTTTTCCCAAAACGGTTTCACTGCCTTACTGTGATTTCATAGGTTTTTTCACTATTCGCGCTTCGCTCTTGCCTTACTGCATTCCCTTCGTTGGTGATTGTCACTCTTCGTGCTTCGCTCTTGACTCCGGTTCGCATTCGTTTCATGGTTGTTTTGCGTTCGTTTTCATTTGCATTGTTTTTGTGGTTGTTTTGCATTTTCGCATTTTTGTTTTTCATTTTGGTCTGTGTATTGGTGAACCAGTTCGTCGTTTTGGTCTTCAGTCATATAAATCGTTGTGATGTGTTGATTAAGGTTTGATGAAGAACGATTTATATTCTCTTGTGTTTTTGGGGTTTTATATGTTGAAGGGTTTTGATATAGCGTGGATTCATTGTTACTCTGTTTTATGGTCCTTTATTATTTTGATTTATGATGCTCTATTTTTATACATGAAATTGCATTTTGTTGTGTGATGTGCCTATGTTTGAGTTAGATTTTTTATTTCCTAATATATGGCATTGTTTGTGGTTTCTGATTGTGTAGAATGGATGGCAATATAAATTTAATATTGCACCATGGAGGAAGATTCACTCCACATGCCAGTGATGGAAAGGTTGAATATATAGGCGGAGAATTTGACGTTTGGGAGGATATATCTGCAGATTACATTAACATATTTATCCTATATGATCTGGTGAAAGCATGTAAGAAGTATAGCAGTATAGGAGATTGTTTTTGGTTGATTGATAATGACTTAGATTTTAATCATGGGTTAAGGAGTTGTACAACAGATGGAGATATATTATACTTAGTGAGGGATGCTTTGGAAAATGAGAATGAGATAAACATTTATTTTCATCATGAAGTAGATCCAATTCCAGAAGAAGTCCCACAAATGTTGTACTTGAAATGTCATCCAATTCTAAAAGCTAGTAATGAGGATGATTTAGATGATGTACCTATTGATGGCCATGAGGAAGGTAAATTTTAATCGATCTCTACTTGGTCCAACATGGTTAGCATAATTTTGGAATTTAATGTTTATAATTGATTAATATAATTTATTTGTACTTGATCACCATTGATGCAGATGTTGGTGGTGGAGAAAAAGGTATTAATGTGGACGTTGGTGGTGGTGAAGAGAGAGATGTTGGTGGTGATGAGGAGGAAAAGGTTGGTAATCCTAATGATGAAGATGACAATGATGAGGATGAGTGGTTTACAGATTTCTCTTGTACGAGGAAGGAAATTGAATTTGAAACAGATGGTTATCATTCAAAGGAGCTCAAAAACCCCATTAGTAGTGATGATGAAGATGAGGATGTTGACAAAGTTTATCCTCAATATAATGAAAGTAGTCGAGTTGGTGAAGAGAAGTTGAAATTAAGGATGGAGTTTGGTACTCTGGCTGAATTTAAATCTGCCTTAAGGGAGTATAACATATTCATGGGCAGGGAGTTCAAGTGGAAGAAGAATGATAAACAGAGGGCTAGAGCAAAATGCAAGAACGCATGTTGTGAAGACCCATTTTTTGTTTTATTTTGTTATTAGGATGTGTAGTTGGATATGACTAATTTTTATTCAGTAGGTACTAGTCTATGTTGTGTACTTTGGTACTTTAAATTTGAAAGCTTGAACGATGTAAACATTATGGTATTTATCTATGAAAGCTTGACTTATCTATTTTGGTTTATGGTGTGAAAGCTTTATATGGTGTTAAAGCTTGCCCTGCTGAACGATTGCTTGTAACAAGCATGCTTTGGTCTGTGAAATGAAATTATGGCTGAGCCATGTTAGTTCTCTGGTTTAGGAAGTGTCAAATGATATTTGCTAACAATTCTCTAGACTAGGACCACTGTTAAACCTTACAGCAACTTCTAGACTTTGAAAAATAATCACATGATTTAATGTCATGTTTCTTCTCTTTCTCTTATAATCACATGACCACATTTGTTTTATTAAAGCAACAAGAAAAATGCGGATGAGCTGGGCACCACATCTGTTTTATTAGAACAACAACAACAACAACAACAAAAATGTTGATAAATGTGTTTTATTACATGATTTAATGTCCTGATTCTTCTCTTTCTCTTATAATCACATGACCACAACAACAACAACGCTTTATCCCACTAGGTGGGGTCGGCTACATGGATCAACTTCCGCCATAATGTTCTATCAAGTATTACAGCAACAAGAAAAATGCAGATGAACTGGGTACCACATCTGTTTTATTACAACAACAAGAAAAATGTTGATAAATGTGTTTTATTACATGATTTAATGTCCTATTTCTTCTCTTTCTCTTATAATCATTGCATTTTCTGTTGTACCACATCTGACAACAGTAGACACATTAATGAGTATGTTTAGATAATGATAAATAAATAAAAATAAAATTATATTTAATTGAACTGGGTTTAGGTGAATTGATTAAACTACATTTTTCCCATTTAATTAGCAAACATCAACGCAATCAACACCACAGAAGTATAAACAATTATATGATATTTGATCAAGTTGAGCATCATTCTATTGTTCTGCAAAGTAATTGACAATAGATAGACCCAAATCAAATTTCAAATGAAAAACTTGAGGAACTGCAAAGTAACTGATAATAGCAACAAAAACTTGAGGAACTTCATTCACAATATTTCTTCAGCAAAACAATACTTATAATGTCACAAGATGCTACTACAAATTTTTCCTAAAATATATTCCCCCTAAAACTAACATTATAATTAAAAATGAAAAACCTAACAACACAATGTTTGTTAAATTTCTCATTTTCTTCTGCAATGCTTCAATTTGTAGGTTCAAATCAGCCACTATCATTGATTCTCTTGTGACAGAAGAATGATTAGAAACTTGGTTTTCTTCTTCAACCCATTCAAAAATTGACAGTTATCTGGGTCTGTTTGGGGCAATACACAAGTATAGAATAACCTTCCTGGGTTCCTCCTTGTTCTTGTAGTTTGAATAGCTGCACGTCTTCCATGGTGGCATTGGCGAATGGTTCTACTAGAAAATGCAGAAGAACTGTCACTTACAGGCATGGAGAAATCAAGTGAAGAAGAAGAAGCAAAGGGGAGAACCTTTACAGACAAGAGAAGCTTTACAAATCCTAATTTGAGGAACACACACTTAAGAACAAAGAGGGAATTCAGAGGAGAGAAGCTCTTATAAACCCTAATT
Organism: Glycine max; assembly: GCF_000004515.6. Lineage (NCBI taxonomy): Eukaryota > Viridiplantae > Streptophyta > Magnoliopsida > Fabales > Fabaceae > Glycine > Glycine max. The sequence goes on from NC_038253.2 coordinate 37,010,205, forward strand.
TGAGGAAGAAGAAGCAAGTGACCAGAAGAAGCTTTATAAACACACACTTTAGTGTCACGTTAGATAGTCTACGTTCACTAAAATTGTCAATAATGCACCTCACTAATGGCGTTACTTTCAAATTTAACGGCAAAGACTATTTTACAACACTTATACAAAGATAGGGACTATTTTACAAAATGACTACAAAGATAAGGACCAAAATGCCTATTCACTCTAATTTTTGACCTTATAAACTTCTATTGATTCAATGATAATCGCTACCAACAATTTGGGCCTAAGTCTCGATTGAGAGTTACTCAGCCCCTAAAAATCACTACCAACAATTCTCTTACGTAAAAATGTTAGTGATATTTTCTTTTTAAGACTTATTTTTATGATGGATTAAAATTGATTGAAAATAATCAATTTTAGTAAATTTTGTTTCTCATTTAATAATTATTTCTTTGTATTTATGTTAAATGAGAAACAAAATCTAACAAAATTAATAAATTTTAATTAATCATAAAAAAAATTTAATGGAGAGTGTCAGATAGATAGAGTACCCCTATAATTCCTGAACTTATGAAATACCCCTCCACCTCAATATGTAATAGCCGCCCAACACCCCTTTCTCTAACTTTTATATGAAACCAATTTGTAGTAGTTCTTAACATTAACTTTGAAACTTGAGAGGGCAGTGCAATTGTCAAACACTAATTAAATGATTACTCCTTTAAGCCGTTGCATGCAATCCATTTTCCAAATGATTACTTCTTGTTTTGCAACATTTTTCCATGAGCGATGGAAGTGGTTGTGGGTTAGATTAATTGGTTCACCCTTTCTCTTTGACCTTCCCAACCTTCATCACTTTTTCCACTTTTTTAAAATTAATTTTCTTTCAATACATGGATTCAATATATCTAAAAATCCTCGTGAAAGTCCTTGGCCGTGTTGACTTGAACACATTTGATGGCTTTATTACACAAATTCATTAATCTAAAGCAAAATAGTACTATAATTAAATAAATAGTGTAAGAGAAATCCCGTAACTTCTAGATTCTAGAAGCTGTCCTTGATGATCATACAAAGAATTTAAAAGTAAGAGTTTCATTGTCGTCTTGGTATTGTATGATCATGACATCCTAACAACAATAACGTAGATGAACCTTACCTACCAAATATTGGGACATATCAATTAAACTATAAAATAGTACTCTATATATCCACATAGCACTTTTCTATTGTTATAATAAGGCATGTGTCTGCAATATAACCCATTGAACTATTAAAGAAAACCCTGTGATGTGTGCAACAAGAAATTAGACAATAGAATTGTTGGTTTGGCACTAATAGAATTATGTTACACATCTTTCATTTTCCGATCTTCCCGGCGAATGTACATCAATTGCTAAACACAAAAAAATAAGTGGACGGCAAGGGATGCAAGATAGATACATAGATAGATAGAGAGAGATTCATTCATATTAGTGTAACATTGAAGTCAATAATAGGTAGGCAAGTTACTTGACCTATAATTAATTGAAGATATATATCACAAATATTATAGTTATAAAATTAAAAAAAAAGTCACTAAAAAATGAAATAAAATAAAATGGAAACCAATTATGCACATCGTGTGGTATAGTTATTATAGCATGATTAGCATCCACATTCAAGAGTTCTAGAAGTCAAGGAATCTCCCCACAATTTTTCTTCTAAGGTAGTAGGTGAAAATATGTACTTATAAATTTCATTATCTTACAATTTTATGTCGTCTTTCTCATTTTTATAGAATCAAAAGCAGTAGCTTGTGAAAGAAAAACATATATAAATACACAAGGTTATTTGAAATTGAACATATAAACCAAATGAGTACTAAAAAGAACACATGGAAGTCTGTGATCTTGATCCTAAGTTGTTACAAGGTTAAGTGTTCCTTGGAGGAATCAGAGAAACAGGTTTTGAAACAAGGTTCTTTCCAGAGGTTATGTCTATCAGATGTGAGCAATTCAAGCTCCACTCAGGCCATTGAAGACATTTCAATTTCATTTGCTGGCTCAAAGCTCTATGCATTCACACTTGAGGAGCTAAGGGAAGCAACAAACAGTTTCTCATGGAGTAACATGCTAGGTGAAGGAGGGTTTGGACCTGTCTACAAGGGTTTTGTTGATGACAAACTTAGGTCTGGTTTGAAGGCTCAGACTGTAGCTGTGAAAAGGTTGGACTTGGATGGCTTGCAAGGTCACAGGGAGTGGCTGGTTAGTTAGCTTTCTCAAGTGCCCTTTTCTTTTTAAACTTATTTCATGATTAGTCCTTTCCCCCCAAAACCCCATTTATTTGGTTGTCACATATCAATTTAAGATGCCAACATATTAAAGAGATTTATATCAGTTAGTTGAACAAAGTGTGTGAGTTATTATAAACTCTTTATCCTTGTTTCTACGGTTAAAATACTACTACACTTATCTTAGAAGAATTAGTTGAACTCCGGCATCTCATGAAAAACTGTTATATTGAACATGTTTTCTTTTTCTAGGCAGAGATTATATTTCTTGGACAACTAAGGCATCCACATCTTGTCAAGTTAATTGGGTACTGTTATGAGGATGAACATAGGCTTTTGATGTATGAATACATGCCAAGAGGCAGCTTGGAGAATCAACTCTTCCGAAGTAAGTTTCTTTTCACTCTTCTACTTGTCCTCCTTTATTTTTCTCATTCTTTCCTCAAAATGGGTAGGACTGTACATGAAGTTCATAAGGTCATTTATTGCTGTATTTCTGATTATATCAATGGTAATCACTCAAAGTCAAACATGATTACAAGATCAAGCTGAATAATGATTATCAAATGATTTAGAATTTTGGATGTTCTGTTCTATATGGTCAAGCACACCTAATTGTTTCAAATCTCTCTTTTTTTTTTTGGATACTGATGAGTGATTACAAAAATTACTAACTGAAAAAATTGGATTCTTAGCTTAAACAAAGCCTTAATAACAGCTTCTTTTGTTCTAATACAAACAGGATACTCTGCTGCCATGCCATGGTCAACCAGGATGAAAATTGCATTAGGAGCAGCCAAAGGTCTTGCCTTCCTTCATGAAGCAGATAAGCCTGTAATATACCGCGATTTCAAAGCTTCGAACATTTTACTAGACTCGGTATGCTCTCTGATCTTTTCTGAAGAATCATGTTACATCTCTTGCATCATCTTCCTAGTGACCATATCAAGAAATTAACTTGGACCCTTCAATTTTTATCTCTTTGAAAATCTAGGATTTCACAGCTAAGCTCTCAGATTTTGGGCTAGCTAAGGATGGCCCTGAAGGGGAAGACACACATGTAACAACACGCATAATGGGAACACAAGGTTATGCTGCTCCTGAGTACATCATGACAGGTTAGTATATGCACTACCATACAAAATATTAACCAAGTTTCTACTTTCTAGCATGAATTGGCACATAAAAAGTAAAGGGGGAAGGGATACTATTTCATTTCTTACTCCTAAAAGCATGTCACAAGCCTCAATAAGAACTTATGCAGTCCAAATTGAACTTAGGCCTTTCATTTTACTAGATATTAAACATCCTTTTATTTTGTCACTTTATTAAGTGCATGTTTGGAAACTAATCAGAAATCAAAGAATCTCGTCAATTTAGCCCAAAAAACGTGAAAGTTACAACTATTAGCTTCCGGTTAAAGATAGAAAATCACATCGACAACACGGAACCAAACACGCTATAATTTCTTATGTCCAAAAATGATAGAAAGTTATATTTGATGAAGCTAACTAATTATTGCCTGTTTAATAGGTCACCTTACAACCAAGAGTGATGTGTATAGCTATGGGGTGGTGCTGTTGGAATTGCTGACAGGAAGACGAGTAGTGGATAAATCTCGGTCGAATGAAGGCAAGAGCTTGGTGGAATGGGCAAGGCCTTTGTTGAGAGATCAGAAAAAGGTGTACAATATCATAGATCGTAGACTAGAGGGGCAATTTCCCATGAAAGGAGCCATGAAAGTTGCTATGTTGGCTTTTAAATGCTTGAGTCATCACCCAAATGCAAGGCCAACTATGAGTGATGTGATTAAGGTATTGGAGCCACTTCAGGACTATGATGATGTTTTCATTGGACCATTTGTGTATGTTGCCGTAAGTGAAACTGGTGACAAACATAAAATATAGCAGCAGCAAGGTAGATAAAATATATATATATATCAGATAGCAAAAGGTAAAAACAGAAAAGAAAAAAAAAGTGGTGTGTTATTTTATTTTATAAGGGACGGCATGGCTTGGTCTTCACTCTTCACAATCATCAAAAGGGGATGCAAGTAGTTCTATCATATTTGAACTGTGGCCAGAAATAGAGAGCTGCAGCAAAATGATGTTTAGGGTGGAATGAGAGGACCATTACATTGGAACACAAGGTGTTAGAAATGGTAGAGTTTTTCTATGGTTTGATGATATACACAGCAAATCAACAATGTACAAGCACTAGAGACTCTAGTTCAGAATACAGAAACTAAAATTTATTCACATGTAATGTATTTGACAAAATTATAGTTGGATTGAGTTTGGACATGATTTTGGATATCAAGTTATAGTTTTAGAGAAAGTGGCAAAAAGTATCCATTGAATCAGGAAACTGTAATCTGCACATATTAATATATTATTATTAGTATGATTCATGAAGCTATAATATCGTCATTGCTATGAAAGGGTATGGTCCATTAATTTTAGTGCCTTCATTGTTACGTGTGTTTTGGAATGAACTAGGTATAATCCAGAGGACATGACTCCCTGAGTCCTTGAGACCGTGAGGCTACTGTTCTAATTATAACTTGCACTGAATTGGCATTGAAGTAACTACTTTAAGCCTCTCGAACGAAAAATAATTAGGTGGTCTGTAATAATTTTTTTTTTCATAAATAGAAAAATTTTCTTTTGCCAAGTTTTTAGGATAGGTTAGAGAAACTGTTAACCTTTCCTCAATATGATTTTCCCCTCTCTCTCATTTAGGATGGTGACACTCCCTCTCCAGGTTAAATAATTCTTCTCATTTTAAGAATCTTTATGCATAGACTTAGATCTTAAAAAAGGAAAAAATCTTTAATTTACAAAATATATCTTTAATTTTAAACAACATCTTACAAATAAGATAATATTAATATTCTAGAGATTTCAAATTAATAATTTGAATTGCTTACTAACCATTAATTTTGACAAATACACCCTATAAACATAGTTTAATCCTATATAAGAGATAATTTTTCTCAAAAGTGTCTAAGTATCTTATTTTTCGCATCATTATGTGTCTATCAAACCATGTAAAAGTGAAAATTAAGATCAACATTAGCTATTAATCTTAGGTGAGGATGTAAGAATTAAGGGTTCTTTGCATATGATGAGAAGAGTAAATCTCAACTATAAATTTAAATGAATGATTTAAAATTAAATTAAGTAAAAATAATAATTTTTTGTTGTGACTATACATAAAGAAAAGGGTTTGCTTAGCTAGTAGTTTATCGATAAAAATAAAGAAATTAATAAATAATTTATTATTAAATTTTTTGCTGAAATGCATTAAAAATGACACTAGAGTATTGATGTTTTTTTATATGTATATTTAAAAAAAAACTCCTTAATCAATAAATTAAGAGCAATTATTAGTATTCTCTCAAAGAAAGTAATATATATATATATATATATATTCTTTATATATACAAAATATTTTTGTTAATTTTTGTGTTCATCAATTTTGAAAAAGGTCTTTATCACCGCTTAATAAAAATATGACATGATATACATCTAGAATTATATCACATGTCAGATAAGAGTTGTCGACGCGACGTTTTTAAATGCATAACACGTTGTTATAAAAAAAATAAAAAATACTGTTATTAAAAATTAAAAATAATAGGAATCACTGTAAAATTTAAGAAGATCAAGACTAATAAAACAAATTTAAAGGATTAGAATTCAGATATATTTTTAAAAAAAAAAAAAAAACAGATCTGAGTTACTGAATTGGTTTGAAACAGAAAGTATGTGGTGCAGGCCGGGACCGATCCATTAGTGCATGGAATCAAAGAATATCTCACAAGGTTCTGACGAGAAACGAAGTTGGAAGACGATTCTCGTTCGTTACTTGTGTCTTTTATGTATGATCACTTGTACCTTAACTGGGATGCAATCCTTCACAAAACAACTGCAACGGACAAACCACTATCATATTATATAAGTGATATTAATTAATGCCAACCTCCAACTTAAAAAATATGCTTAAATACATTTTTATCATATAATTAATATTTATTTTATTTTCGTTCTTACAAATATATTTTTTTTCATTTTAATCTTTATAAAATATATTTATTTTATTTTTCGTTCTTAAAATGATTTAAATAATACTTTAAACAGTAAAAAAAACTATTTTAAACATTGAAAAAATATTATCTATAACACTCTAAGGATGATGGAAAACAAAATAATCACATTTTATAAGAATTAAACACATTTTTTTATGCAAAAACAAAAATAAAAAAAGCTAAATTTCATAAATAAAACTATTTAAATCTAAATTTTTTTTATGACAACATGTTTTATTATTTCTAAAGTATTTCAACACTTGAATACTAGAGGAGTAAGAGACTAAATTCACATGTTTATCAAAATGTTAGAACCAAAATGATTGATATGAAAGTATAAGAAACATATCATAAGAGTAAATTATATTATCCTCTTTTGAGATTACAAGAATTAAGTGTCCTTTTCCTTTTATATTAAAATATATTATTTTGTACATTTAAATTAAAATCATTAAAAAATATTCTTGTGTAAAATTACACTTATTTTTCTTAAGAAATACGAATATTACATTATCATCTTTTGTTTTAAAATATGCAGTTTTTTTTGTTACAATAATATACATACAAAGTATTTATTTATTGATTTTGTTAACAATTAATCTTCTTTATTAAAGAATATAAATAATTGTCTTTATTGAAGTTTTCTCATCACCTTTCTTTACATCCTTAAGACTTGAATTAGTTGAATATAATTTCTTACTCCAAACACCCCAATCAAGTTGATTTATAGAAATTTTTCAATAATTTTTATGAAAAAATATTAGATGAGTTAAGTTAACATATTTTATATTATCATTTAATTATAAATTAATATATATATATATATATATATATATATATATATATAATTTATTAAATTTTAGACTTAATAGTATTTTTTTATCTCTAATATTTTTTAGTAAATTTTATTTTTCAATAAATTAATTTGACATATTTTTTTGAAAAATTACAAATTTATTGTTTCATAGTTAAGTTGATGTGACAACATAAAAATTGGACATAAAATTCACCAAATAAAAAATTTCAAATATAAATAAAGTGTTATTATTTTAATATGTCAATTTAACTCAGCTAAAAAGGTAGAATTTATAAGTTTTTTTAAAAGGTAAATGTAAAATCACTATAATACATCAAATTAATTGGTTGGATGTAAAATTAACTAAAAAATAAAAAATTAGAAGTTACAGGTGCAATTAACCTTAATTTTTATCTGTAAAAAAGTTGATTAATTATTTTTTTACTGCAGTTTATTAATTATTATAATAACTACCTTCAAAGTATTTATCATAATTTTTAATTAATTAACATTATAATTTTTTTTACATTAACGTGCAATAGAATTAAGCTCAATAATTAATCATAAAAAATTCATAATCGTATTAATTTAATTTCTTTTTTCACAAAAATAAAATTTCAAAACCGTTTCACTACCACCTCTGTATTTCTTCATTTCGCGGTGAGTTAGAACTGATAATCAAGAGAGTGACTACTGGTCGGCGACAGCGAACTACTTCCGTGTAATGGCGACCTCCGTCGCAGTCGCCGGCGCTTTGACGGCGCATGATCGCCGGATTCTGACAGCGGTGAACGTCGGAGCGTCGAGCCTGTCGTTGGCCGGTTCCAGCTTCATTGTAGTGTGCTACCTCCTCTTCAAGGAGCTCCGCAAGTTCTCCTTCAAGCTCGTCTTCTACCTCGCTCTCTCTGTACGCTTCCTTTCTCTCTCTCTCTCTCTTTCCGTGTTCCTCTTCGTCAGATCTAAAACCCTGCGTTTTCATTTTTACTTTTTAACGTTCCTTCGAATTCACTCATTCGTTAGTTTAGTAACACTTATCAGTTATCACGATTTGCCAAAACGACACGGTTAGACGCGCTTAGGCCTTTTCAATTGAATTTACCGATGGTTGATTTCACACTTTGGTATGTATGTGAGTGAGTGTGTGCTTTTTTTGAACCTAATTGCTTATTTTTGTACTCGGTTTCTAGTTGCTTCTTTTCATTAGCGTAATCAATCGTTTTGGTTATGGAACGCATAGCGATGAATTAACTATTTCCGAAGATAGTTTTAAACAAATTTACTGAACTTGCAACTCTATGTTGGTCTAGAATTAGGTGCTTAATGACCGAGAACCTTAGGTTAAGTTAAACCTACTTTGTAAAAAAAATAAAAATTAGGAGTCTAAATGTCCTTTTAGTATTTTTAAGAATCTTATTTATGCCTAGAGAGCTAGTAATTATATTTGGATTAACTTCTTAATAAGCTCTTATAGCCTTATAGAAGAAGAAAATAAGAAGATAAAAGGAATTAAGCTTCTTCCATAAGTTGAAATTAGCTTAGGCATAATCTAATTTTTAACTTATGGGAGAAGCTTAATTAAATTTACCTTCTTGTTTTCTTCTCCTATATGTGTTTGTTGTTAAGTTTATCCAAACAAGGCCATAATAGTAAGCTTCTCCATGCATTATATTGGTTGTAAAAGTTATTAGATATTGCCAGCTTGTTCTTGACTTCAATTGTGATTGTAAAAGCTACTTTATGAGTTTATGTTGATGAAAACTGTTAGATTGCTAGACAACATTTTATGTTAAGCAACTAACTTTTGCAATCCTTTTTCTTTTGTTTGTTTATGCCCTTAGCAACTTTAATTTGTGTTTGTAATGCTGTTTTACAACTGAGAAAGAAGTAGGTCCTTTGCCATTTCACGAACCATATTTGTCTGTTTCTTTCGTTGGTTATTTGGTTATGTATGCCTTATTTTCTTCTTCTGAGCCATAATGCTATTTTTATTACGTTTTTGCTGATTGCAGGATATGCTTTGCAGTTTCTTCGGCATAATAGGGTATACATGCTAGATCAAGCAAGATTTTCTTCAATGTATGTATCAAGTATCAACTGAAGTTGTTTATCATGTGATTGATAGGAGTTTCATTTTGATACAGGGACCCGTCCAAAGGTTTCTTTTGTTATGCTCAGGGCTATAGCACACATTTCTTTTGTGTGGCATCTTTTCTATGGACTACAACAATTGCTTTTACCCTTCACCGCACTGTTGTAAAACATAAAACAGATGTTGAAGATTTGGAGGCCATGTTTCACTTGTATGTCTGGGGTATGCAGCTATGTATAAATCAACTTTTAATATTCTAGTTTTGAGAAATGGCCTATTTTGCAATAATCTTCACATTCTCTAACTTCCCAATTCCATGATTTTTAATCTGAATATGATTTTTTAGAGCATATTAATGTGGATGGCATAGCTTCAGATGCTGGTTATGTACCAATAGTAGTAGGACTTCCTACTTTGGTCTAAGCTCAACCATTCCATTAGCAACTTGCTATGCAGAGAGCTCATTTGATATTTTTTTTATACTTTTGATAGGTACTTCCCTGGTTATGACAGTTATGCGCTCCTTTGGTAATGACCATAAACATTTTGGTGCATGGTGTTGGACACAAACAGGTCGCACAGGGAAGGCAAGTAGTGGTAGTACATGTCACACATTGTTTTTATATATTTTCTGAAAATTTCTCTTTTCCCTCTTGCTGTTTTTGTTTTACAATTTAAAATACATGGCCAAATGGGTTTTCAATTCACTTAAGGGGAACCTGCAATGCAAAGCAGTTTTTCCCCTTTTAAATTAAAAAAATTAAATGTAAGTTGTCTTCAAATGTGATTTTGATTGGCACTTAAGTTATGGAAGGGGTAAATTGTGGCGTGGGCTTTCGCAATCAATTTGGAATGACAATTTGTCATCCCTTTTAACTTATAATAAAAAAATATAACATTAGGTGTTTCAGAAAAGTAAAAAGATACTGAGTGGGGTATCCCCTTTCAATAATGGTGTAGATACCTCAATTACCTGGTTTAGTGTCAACTTTTTTTTTCCCATTCTGTAATTTGACATCCTATAAATACAAATGGACTGGAAATGAAAGTAAGGACTTGGTTTCCTGTGAGAAGAATAATTTCCTTGCTGTGATTCATTATTATTCAAAACCAAATATATAGTTATTAGCATGAAAGCAGGTAAAATTAACAGCTAAAAAAAATCCATGCGAGAAATGTTTACTAGCAGATGAATATTCTTTACAGCGTTCTATCCGCCTTTTTGTTTGGGGTCTAGGATGCTTGTGAGTAAAAAGTATTTTGTGATGGTAATGAATATTAGAAAGAGAGCAGAATAACAGAAGTCATCTTCCATATTTATGCAACTTTGCACTGTTAATCTACTGTGTATATGTACCATGTTTAGCAGATTAGTCTACTAATTTTTCTTTTTCCTCTAAAAGAAATTCCCTTTTCTATGCAGGCAGTTCATTTTGTAACATTTTACATGCCACTCTGGGGTGCAATTCTGTATAATGGATTTACATACTTACAAGTAATACGCATGCTGAATAATGCAACCCGTGTATGTATCTAATTTTACTGAATCTTTCTCAAACAAAAAATAAATTGCTTGTTTAGGCAACTTTTTAGACCTAATTTTTCTAGTTTCTTGGTAAATTTCAGATGGCGGTTGGTATGTCAGGCCAAACTTTTGTGTCAGATACAAGAGATAACATGAGGGTATTTTATTCTATTGTCTTCAGATTCCAAGATTTGAAATATAAAGATCCATATACTTGAATTAGGAAACAACCCCTCTCCCGCTTCTCTCCCCCCAAAAAATAATAAAAAAGAAAACACAAGATATGCATTTATTTGTTTCTAGCAACTTTTATTATTGTCATCCTTAGTGCCTTTATTATTTTATAACTTATGTTCTGTCATGTGGCTTATTCGTTGTAATCTATTCTCTTTGTGCAAATGCCTTATTTAGGCGAGGTTTGTTTTGGAATTAAAGGAATTTTTTAGACAAGATATGTACATTATAATGTATTTCACACAAGGGAAATTTTCATGGATAAAAAATAAAATTAATACTCTGTTTTTTTATTTCTCATGTGGTATAGAGATGCTCACCCCTTTGTTTTTTGTTGGATTTTTCATAGTAAATTTATATTCATGCTTAAACCAATTGCTTAAGAGGAAACTGTTAAAACCTGTTGCATCTACATTCCCACTGAACTTATAGTATTTTCTGTTTTACACTGCAGGCTTTGAATCGCTGGGGATACTATCCACTAATTCTGATAGGATCATGGACTTTTGGCACCATTAACCGTATTCATGATTTTTTTGAACCCAACCATAAGATCTTTTGGCTCACATTTCTTGATGTTGGAACGGCTGCTCTTATGGTATCAACAAGTAACCATATTATTTTTAGCTTTATTTTTTTCCCCCTGAATGTTCTAAAACTTATCTGGAATTCTGGATACTCATTATGGTTGTCATTAGTTATAAATCTTCTCTTATAAACTTTTGGCATCTCCACCGATATCCTAGCACCCACTTGTGAGCCTTTTACACTTTTCCCTAATCCCTATTAATATGTTAATAACAGATTAAAGTGCATTATCTAACTGGTATCTCAGATACATCTAAAATAATTGATATTTGATATATTGATGCATTTTACTTGATTGGTGCAAAAATGTGGATACAAGTTCAAAATTGTTATTTCAACATCTTTAAACAAAAAATGCAAATATTCATTTAGAGATCATGTGCTTAACGCTGCCTTGTATAATTCTGATTTTACTGGCTTACAAAAGGTTAATTGTGGTGTTTGGTTGCTGAACCACTATCAGTGCAATAAGTTAATTGTGCTTGTCAAGGTTTTATAGTGGTTTGATATAATTCCAATTTAAGCAGCATGTCGTATTTGCTCAATGATTATTCTCTGGGTAAAATGGAAAACTAGAGGTTAATTCTTACAATTTAGACACTAGTTGATGATATGATGCCAAGGCCACCATTGTTTTAGAGGAGGATATGGCAATTTAAGAACATTTTTATATCATCAGCCTATCCTCAACTGTAGCATAAATAATTGTAAGTTCATCAATGCTATGGAAAGTTCCCCGTTGTACTGACACACAAACATATTTAACTTATACACGAGGTCATTGCATTGTTTCCTGCAGTTAATCACTTTCCATTTTGCTGGAATGTTTTGTGTGCTTTTCCAATAAATATAATTGACTTCCCTTGGTACAGATTTGATGAGTGAATCAAGTGTAACATTGTGAAACTGAAAGGTACTATTATCAGTATTATGGTGTCTTGCTAACCTATGCCACTTTGTCTACTTATTGCAGGGCCTCTTTAACTCAATTGCTTATGGTCTCAATTCTTCTGTTCGTAGAGCAATTTGTGAAAGACTGGACAAGTAAGTATTGATTCTATTCATCTTTAAGAGATTCCAATTGAATGTTTTTTATTTCTACTTTGGTCCCTTAAGTTTCAAGCAAGGTCTAATTGTAATATCTTCGTCACCTATTCTGAATTTAACTTGTGTACTTTTATTAATATTGCCAATCTAACGGTTTCAGCTTTACCACCTAGCTTTTTTGTGTGTACATGTCTTTCTTGCCATTATCCTGCATGATTTGTGTTGTAGCTTAATGATTACTCAGCCACTCTTGTTTTCTCCCTCCTGCCACAACCTCCTCATCTTCTCTAGGCTACTCAGCTAAACTGGTGGATGTTAATACTACACAGAAAAATTATAATTAGGTTACTTGTCATCTTATTGTTTGAAAAACTACAGGCAAGTCTATGGTGCACCTGTTTGACACATAACGCAGACCATTGGGTAGCTATTGTCTAAATAGATGGCTGCAAATTATGAGGAGGTCTGTAACTTCCGGTGGCTATGTTCACAATTTGGTGCTACCATCACGACTTTATCGATTTATTAGTATTTTTTAATTAATTTCTTGGACCAAATCTTGTTATATTCATCATTCTTGCTTTGGAATCAATCAGCCTCAGTCTTTTCAAAATTGATTTAATTTTCTTTAATAGATTATTTCTTTAAATATATGCTTTAGTTAATGCTGGTTGAATTGTGAAACAATCTTACAGTAATATTTAAACCCCATTTTGGGAGGTCCATTTTGGGAGAGCTAGCCCTGGCTTCTTGAACATTAATTTAGGTCCTTGTCATAATGCATAGCCATCAATTTACTCAATTCTTGTCCAACGGGCCATTTCATGTGTTGAATAAGTTCTCACTGAATTTGTGTGCCCCAGACTTTGTGGCACCAACTTGGTGAATTAACAATTATTAGTCTATTCTTGAGCACTTAATTTGGGGGTAGTTGGTGCAGAAGGTCCAAAATTTATGAGGTTCTTGTTTCCTTTCTCAATCTCATACAAAGTGACATTTATCATTTATTGAATTTTACCACCTTCTAGTTATATAGATGCTTCGTGCTTTATTAACATATTTAGTTTAAAACATGTAGCAAAATTTGCTTCTCTCTTTTCTTTTGCCAGGTTCTGGCCTGAGAGATTAAACAGATGGCTCCCTAACAGTTTAAAGTACAAGAACCTACAGCAAGAAAGTGAACTAGTTTTGTTCAAAACTGAAGATCAATAACAGTGAATGGACAAATTGTGATCCTCCATGCCAAGTGACATTTCTTATTCTAGTTTACTAAGATGCTGTTTTCATAGCAACTGAGGATCTGTAGACAGCAAACATTCCAGGCTATTTATTGCTCCGCTGTTTCAATTACGTGAATCGTGTTATTCACTTGCTGTATTTTATACTGCTGATGATCCTTCTCAAGCAGATAAGAGGATGGACCATTTCATGTGGAATCTGCTTCAGCTAATTGAAGACTACTTGTGACTGCAAAGAAGAGTGCTTTTATCTTTTTTCGCAAAAGGCTCTACATCTCTCCCTGTGATTCATCTTTTTAATAAGTCTTGACTTAGAGCATCACTGTATGCCCCCCTTGTATCCAGTCCTAATTTCTGCAATTCAATGTTTTATTAAATTTTATTAGTTGTATAGTTTAGATGCATTTCCAGATTGTTACACATTGCTAAACAACTTTTCTCCCAAATTTGCTGTGTGTATGTGGTTTTTGAGCTATAAAAGTACTTCTTCAGTTTGAAGCACACATGCCCATATCACTATAAAATGGATACCTGTATAGCTTTATAACAAGCGAGCGAACCCAAAACCATTTAGATTTGTATCCTGAGAACAGAAGGGATAAGTTCTCCTGAAGTGGAAGCAGGGGAAATAATGATTTAGATAACTTGTGCGTTAATGTTGGAGATAATTCTTGGGCAGCATGCATTTTGTGAGTCCTCTGATCTCCCAAGGAACGACCATAATATAATTTGAAGTTTATATACAGGGATCCATTTTCCTGATGCATCTTATGTCCTAACACCTTTCCATTTTCAAACACCTCACTATTACTTGTCATTTTTCTCTATATCGTCTATCATATGATTCATATATACACTTTTCTCATTTCTCTCTCTCATTTACAGTGAAGGTGTCTAATAATCATGTTTGTATGACCTAACAAGAAAACAAGCTCGAGGCACACGTTAGGGTTTATCTTCCCTTAACTGTTTCTGGTAGTGGCTGGTGATTATGTCCTACTCGAAAATAAAGTTATTGTGGCCATCAATTTGGATGTTGTTTCATTACAAAGCCATTACTATTTTATATTTGTCTTGTTCAAAACATTTGAGAATTTAAATGATCTTCTTCCTAATTGGGACAAGTGGACAACAGAACAAGATTTTCCTGCACCACATGATTGTCACTATTCACATGCCCAGTTTCCACCAACAGCTCTCTCTTTCCTATCCATCTCTCATTGCAAGGAAAACAGATCCCTATTTTTTGGAGTAAAAATTTAGGGGGAGGGAATGATGCCCCAGTCCAAGACAGAAAAAGCCTTCAAACTCAAAAAACATTTACTTATATTTATCTCATCCCAAGAAGACAATCGGGAGTTCAAGCTTTGTCTTGTTCCACTCAAACGACTACTTGGAGTTAAAACAGATCCCTTTTTTCATACATTTCTAAATTCTAACATTCATTTCCGCGAGATAAAACGCACTTCTTCTTTTTTTCCCTCTAATTTCCACCACATTTCCAAATAAATAAATAAAAATTATCAAGAACAGCACACACCACCAGATTAAAACTCCCCATTCATAATAGTATTCCGTGATCATACATAACTCAAACTTACACGTGCATCAACACAGAAAATTACACAACACAACAGATCTTAGAGAATTAGAGACCAATCCAAATTCACAAATAGACAATTACATGAAACACATTACAATACACTAAGCACACGGAAGGGAGTCATAAGTTGTTTTGGTGGTTGGAGCTATAAGAAGGCCAAGGTTAGAATCTCCCAGTAACAAAACATATTAATTATTAAATCTGTCAATATAAAAATAAAACTAAGCACATGCGCAAGAATTATTATCAACAACAAGCGCATCATCCTCCCCCTCATTCCTGAAGAAAAAATAACCAATGGTGAGACCCACCACAATTGCTAAAAACACCCCTCCATTGAAGGACATGATCGCCAACATCAACAAGTACCCGATCGCAGAGTTCACCCCGAACAGAACCGCTTCCGCGAACTTGACGCCCAACCTGGCATTGTCGCCGCCGGCGACGCCCCACCGGAGAAGAGGGGTGCGGATCTCCGGCGCCGGCAAGGGCCTCCGGTCGCCGGCGAGGAGCTTCAGGCGAATCCGGCGATTCTCGAGGTACTGATAGAACGCGGCAACGACGAGGCAGGCGAGTAGACTCAGGACGTAACTCGTCCAGGAATCGGTCTTCCATGAATCGATCAAGATCGTCACCTTCTTGCCCCAGTAAAGGGTCATGTGCATCATTTTCGCTCTTGAAAAATTATCAGAGAGACACACAACAACGTGAAGAAAAAAACGCTGTGTTGAAATTTTCCTTGAAATTTTCGAGGGTGTTGTTCACAGAGTACAAGGAATAAGAAAATTAACTGAGCTATTTAATACTATTTATCGAGAGAGAAATTAGTAAAAATAATATATTACGTTAAAGGGCCGTTTGGTGGTTATAATTGGAAGAGATAAGATAAGATCGAAAGAAATTTAGAATTATTCTTCATCTTTTGTATTTTAATTTTTTTTACAGAATCTTTTGTATTGTAATAATGATAATGATATTTATTTTCAACACTATTAAGGTTTGGATATAACATTTCATGTTAATACTTATATAAAAAAAATTCCATTTTAATTATCCAAAACTTAATTTAAACATATGGATAAGTTAATTTTAATACATATATAAAAGATCAGTTTAGTTTTGTATTTATTTTTTATTTTATTTTATTCATAAATATTTATTGATATATTTATCTAAACTAAACACATCATTTTATATTTTTTATATAAAAAAATTAAATCATCCTCTATAAAAGTTTTTTTTTATCATGATATTAAT
The DNA here is from genome assembly GCF_000004515.6 of Glycine max. NCBI lineage: Eukaryota > Viridiplantae > Streptophyta > Magnoliopsida > Fabales > Fabaceae > Glycine > Glycine max. The sequence goes on from NC_038253.2 coordinate 37,026,938, forward strand.
ACGAAATATCTATCCTATGAAATCATGTATCAAATTTTGATTAATTTTCCTTAGAATCTATAAGTGTAAATAAGAAAAGTATAATTCTCTTATAAGATCTATTGTATTTCATACTTATAATCAAGATTCCAAATCTTAAACAATTTAGTTGATGGACAAAAGTTTTATCACTTATATTGACCGTTATTAAATAATAGAAAAATATTAAATCATGTTTTTTCTAGAAAACATTAAATGAAAATAGATGTATTTAATATCTATAATTATAAAACACATTAAAAAGAGTTTAGGATAAGAGTTTAGTATTATTCTTTATATGTAGTCGTGTCCTTAGTAATTTTGTTTCGTTAAGTTAGTACTTTAGTATGATAGTATGATTGATTAACGAATTTCATCAAATATCCTCAAAGTTTCATTTATTTACTGTTTTGCTAGCTGCACCTTCCAGTCTTCAGGTTCGGTTATTTACTTATTTCACAGCTTCGAAGGTTATTCAGGGATTTCACAACTGTGTCTCGGATATCGTCTTCTTTACATGGTAAGTCATAGGATTTTGGTTAATTATATTTTTAAAAAAAAAGAATTTTGGTTAAATGATCAATTAAGTCAAAAAGAACAAAAAATCATTTATTAAGAAATTAACTAATAATTAAATTTGTGATAAGATATATTATAAATTAAAAAAAATCATTGTGTTTTTTTAAAATTTTGTATTGAAATGCTTACTTCTTTATGCTCCCTTCTAATATAAAATTATTCAAAAATAATATAAATCATTGTGAATTTCGTGAAGTACAATATTGAAACAATAAATTAAATATTATAAATAATGCAAAAATCTAAGTTTTTTTTTCCTTGTATCTCTATGCTCATCCTCGACAAATTAAGGAACAGTGAACGACGTTTATATTATGAGTGTTGCTTTCTTGGATTCATCGTTGGTCGAAACCAAAGTAGACAGCGCAACCTCAACCTTTCTGCATATATATGTCTCTTATTGAAACTACTTTAAATTATAGTAATGCCAAGGAGAGAGTGAAGTTAACGATGAGATCCACGACGGACGCACTGAACCTATGCTATCCTGTGGCGACGCTCCTCTCCCCTGTCGGTGTTGAGGTTCCCCAACGGCTAGCTCCTACAGAGGCACAGGAAAGCGAAAAGAATGAAGCTGCATTCACCCACAGACACTGAGTGGTTCATATTTCATACTTCATAGCTCCCCTTCCCATCGAGGTTCATCTTCTGAAAACTATTCTGGTTACTCTAATTAATTACTTTCATTTTTAGCCATATATATATATACACATGATCAAATTACACTGTCTAATTTTTAATCATTATTATACTATTTTATAACTTTTAATTTAATTATATTTTTACCGTTGGATTAAGTTCATTTTATATATATCAAATATACAAAATTTAATATTAGTTTAAAATCATTTGATATTTTGTTCACATAAATTAAAATCTACCTAATATAAATATTTTAAAATATATTAATAAATTATTTGATTACCTACTAGTTGTTCTATAATTTTAATAAAATTTGACATAAATGATCTTGATAATATATAAATATAATTCAACAATTGGATCAATAAAAATAACATTTTATATCTAGTTATAAAAGTAATATAATAGTTGTTAAAATTATACCAATATAATTTGATTTATCCTCTCTCTATATATATATATATTGAATTATTTAAATTATGATATAAGATATTTAACTATATATTGCTAATTTTTTTAAAAAAAAAAATTAAAATGCAATTTAGAAAGAGCTAAAAGATGGTAGGTTTAAAGAGATAGACCTTTAAAGTCCAAGCATACAAATAAAAAGAACGATGGTTTGAAATGATTGAGAAAGATTTTCTTTTTTTTACTAGTTGTGAAGATAGTGCGTGAAATGCATATATAGCTAGAGGAAAAAAGAACAAAATATTGAGGATGATGTTAAGAATTTTAACAATTTACTTTTTATTTTAAAAAATGTTAAGAATTTTTTAAGTATAATAATAGATTAACATTAATTGATATATATATATATATATATATATATATATATATATATATATATATATATATATATATATATATGTTATAGTATATCATAAGATAAGTTTTTGTATTAAGAGTGATTTTGTGATAGGGTGTGTCAATATTCGAAGTGAGTAATCTGTTGATAGTTTCTATATTGTTTAACTTTAAACTTGAAGACATGAACAATAAGTGAAAATATTAATTTAATATCTTTGATAAAAGTAATCATCTTTGTAATTTTAAAAAATAATTATTAGTAAAATTAAGAAATTTATCATATATTTTTTTAATATAAAAAATGCTTATTATATATAGACTAAAATATAGAAATAGTCCTTTAACTTAATTTTTGGTTTTAAATTAATTGTCTCTAACTTTTAAAAGTTCTAAATGATCATTTACTTATTTAATTAATGACAAGTTAATTTTTTTTAATTATTTTTTATTCATTCAAAATGTAAAATTTATCTCATTAGATTCATCTACATAAAAATTATAAAAATCAATTAATGTTCGATCCAAAAACACACATAAGCAAGCTGAAAATATAATAAAAAATAAATCATAATCAATAAAAACTTAAAAATTTAATATCACATTGTCTTTTTATTATTTATGAGACTCATTTTTCACATGATTTTTATTATATTTATAATCTTTTTTATTTTGAACATTAATTTATTCTTATAATTTTCTTGTAAATAATCTAATGAAATAAGTGCTCATAAGAAAAAAGATTTAAAGTCAGTGTTCAACAATCAAAAGTAATCAATATTTCAAAAGCACATATAGATAGCTTCCCTACTGTCTGAAACCGTGTTGCGTGTATTACCGAGTAAGCATGATCAACAGAAAAGTTCATCTTCATATAACCAACAGCCGTGTGGCCAGAAGAAGGAATCTGATATATTATGAGTTAGCATATGAAACTTTCATAATCAGATTTTGGAACATAGACCATTCATTAAAGGAATAATATGACAATTTCATCTTGCGCTACAACACTGCGTGCCAGGACCTTATCTTAATTGAATGTTTGGTGGATTTCTAATATGTTATTCAATACTTAGAGAGAGTAAAATAAGAGGAAAAAAAATATAAATATAATATGATTTATGGTGTAATAAAAAATGAGAGATGCAGACAAATGTAATGATTGGAAGTTTAAAATTAATTATGAGTGGCTCATTTATTAATACTCATCTTAATTAGATCCATTTTTCCTAGGAAAAATATTTGATAAATATTCAATGTGTTATTAAATATCTAGACAAAGAGTAAAAAGAGAGAAAATGATATATTCAATACGGTTTATGATTTGATGAAAAAAAGATTAAAAAAAATAGAGGTGTTGATGAAGTGTTTAAAATAAATTAAGGTTTGTGTATCATTATTATTTTTAAGTCCATCTATGCATTAGTCATTAAATATATTTTTAGTTCCTATAATTTATTTATTTTTTTCATTTTTGTCCATGTAAATTTTATTTTCTTTGTTTTAATACTTATAAAATTTGATTGTTTTTATTTTTTATGCTTAAAGTATTTTAGATAATAATTTTTTTCATTTGACGAAAAACAAAACAAACTAAAAACTAAAATGAAAAAAAATTAGAAGGATAAAAATGAAGAAAAAGAAGGTATATTACTCGGGGTTTAAACCTGTGCATTATTAAACAGGATATGATTACAGTGAGCCCAAATAGGCCATAGAACCACAAATCAAACACCCCACCATATCCTTTTTGCTCCCTCCCACGAACAAGACCTCCATATGGTGCCAAAAGTGCTCCACAATTTTGAATTGACATAGCTGCATGCACCTCTAACCATGCATAGCAGCAAGAGCAAATCCTAGAAGCAAAAGCACAACTAAAGGACAAGTGAAACGTGGTTTCTTCAGCCTGCATGCAGGTTGCAAAAGGTGCAATTGCTATCGTTATTTGTTAGCTGAATTGTCCTTCGTTGGAGACTTGTTCAGCGATATTCTCCAAGCTAGAGCTGCTAACTTTGATGGTACCAAAATGAACCAAAAAAGTTTTAAAGAAATCTGCATTGTCCACATCCTCAGGGCATAACAGCAACCTGTAAGCAGTTTTAACAGTAAAACAACTGCCCATCCACCTCCAAGAGTCTTCTTAATTGTACCCTTTTTGGTTTTACAGAATTTATAACACTCAAATAGCAGTAGGCAACCGCAACATCAAGATACTTTAACAATCCATGATCTATCATAACCCTAATGGTAACCGCATTTCTCGTAATTATCCACAATATAAAGGTTTTCTAGGTTATCACACCCACAATTTAAAACCATGCATGCAATAAATCATCGAGTGAGGAAATTAATTTCTTTGTTGTCCTTTTTCCAATTATCTCTGTACCATTCCCATGTAGTTGTGTTAATATTTAATTTTGTGATTCAATTTTAAAATTATGTGATTTTGAAGAGATAGCTTAGGAACAATTAAAAAAAAAACAACAAAGAAGACATGTCTGTAAAGACCTCTTCCAATAAAAATAAAAAAACTCCCTACTCCGTTAATAATCTTCACCCACAAAGATTCCTTCGTTAATAGTCCAAGCTAAGTCTCCCTTCCTCCTTAATATCCAAGTCTTCAAGTCTTCCTTAATAGTCCAAGGCTTCCTTCCTCCTTCAGCTTGCACACTCTCTTCCAGCTCATCCAATATATCATAAATAAATAAATAAAACTATATACGGAGTTTCCTCTTAAAATCAAGGAAATTTTTACCGAACTTCCCCTTAAATATAATTTAATTAAACCTAAAATCAAGGAAGTTTCCTCTTGGCTCGTGAATAAATGTTTGTCGAGGGGAATATATAAGAATTTAATTTGCAAGCTTCGTCAATTTATCCGATAGAACTCCTCTTAATTCCTCCAAACTATGTCTCCAAAGAAGAGAAATATTGATGCAGTGAATGATCTTGATCATGAACACCTAACAAATTCGAAAAAGAAAAGTGATGAGAACCTATGGAATCTGATCAAGGGCTCCACCACGAGCTGGATCTATGCTTTCTTTTGGCGATGCTCCTCTTACAAGTCTTGTGTTCTCAGAAAATTCCGGTAATTAGCATGATTATTATATACTTTCATTTTGGTGAGAATTAGAAACAAGTTAATTAAAATTATTCTCAGTATAAAAGTTACATCATCATCCAATCGAATATTAAAATTAATGATAAGTTTCTTAATATTTATAATAACTGACTTAAATGTTTGATTTTTTTTTCATGAATATGGGATGATGCATGTGTTTGATTGATTGACTTAATAAAGATGCTTAAATTTAATTAGGACAGTATAGATGTCTTTTTAGACTGCCATTATATATTGAGAGAGAGGAGACGTATGATATATTATATGAGAATGAGAATGATTATTAATTTGATTCATTAGATTAAAATGAAAAGTTAAAATTAAAATATTTTAAATTTAAATTAAAGTCTCATTTAATCATAAATTTTTTTATAAGATTTCTCAAAAGAAAATCAAATATTTTAAAGAGTTAATTTACGTCAAGATCATCACTACAACTACCATCATTGTCGCAATCATCACACTCATGATCGTCATCATGATTACCGTTGCCGGCGACAGTGACAGTCATGTTGGTGGCAACCACAGTGGTCATGACGACGATCACGACGGTGGTGGCAACGGCAATCACAACGGTGGCAGCAATAGTGGTCATGTTGATAGCGTCAATGGTGGCAGCAATCGTCATGTTAGTGGTGATGATGGTGGTCATGGCGATGATCACGACAGTAATGACAACAATGATAATCATGTTGGTGGCGACAACGATGGTCATAACAGTGATCATGGTGGTGGTGGTTGCGGCAATAGCGGTAAAGTTGTGGTGACGATCTTGACGTAAATTTAAAATATCTGATTTTTTGTTTGATAAATCTTATATATAATTTATACTTAAATGATTTTAATTTGTGTGTGTGTGTGTCTCTGATCCTAGTATAAATATACTATTGATATTAATCACAGTATAAGATTATTATTCGAAATCTTTGTCTATAGCATGCAAATTAAATTTAATTAGAAACACCTCAAAATTGCAAAAATGCTAAAAATATCCTACACCCCAAAATTATTAAATGAAAATTGTTCATCTCAAACACACAATACCATTACTTCTTCGGTACGTACACCCACACCAGCAAGTAAGATTCTCTAAAAACATTACTAGAAGAAGAAAATAAGAAAAAAAATGAAATGAGCTTTTCCATTAATTAAAATGAGTTTTTCATTAACTAATTTGTAGATGTCATCTGATCTTTTAGAGAAGTTATATTGGTGAGCTTCTAAAAATTAACTCATGGAGAATTTATTTTTACTTATGAAAAAGTCCATCTCCTCTTTTTTCTTCTTATTTTCTTCTTTTAGAAGTGATTCTAAAAAAGCTTATCCAAACATACTTATTCCGTAGTGAATCAGAGAGTGTAAAAGCAATCTTAATTCATGGGACAGAAATCCTTTTATAGTTTCCCATTCTTGGATTAGGCCTCTTGGGTCTTGTATTGTGTTTTGTTTTTTCAGGTGTCCTTTAGGTCTTCCTTTGTTGTGGGCCAGCCCACAACCTAGACATATATCATAACAATTTTTTCCAAGTCAAGGGGATAAAGTTATTTCGATAATACTTCTTCACTTTCTTTTCACCTAAATAATTTGTTAAGTATCTTGATATTGAATTAACAAATAAAAATTTTTTAATTATTTTTTACATTAAATTAATAATTCTCTTAAATAGCTTGCATGTAGGCTTTAGAGACTTTTGTTTTCCTTTCGTATTTAATCTATAATACATTTTCACAGGAATGATAAAAGGTGGCATGGAAGAGCAGATAATGAGATACATAATCATGAAAACGATGACTTATCTAAGAAATCCCGTGGCAAAGAAAAGATGAGTGATTCAAAATCTTCATGGTCCTTGTTAACAGAAAGTTCTGAAGGAGGCATTAGTATCGATACTACACATGAGTTTTCTGGACCCTCATCATGTATAGTTTCCATTAATAACTATAATGTAAGTGTTCATTTTAAAATTATTTCTAGCTAAGAGTTAAAAGATTTCATTTTGATATAGGACTGTGATCGAAAGGGATTTGAGTATAAGAAGAATCAAGACCAAGTTATCAACAATGGAGAATCAAGATCATAAAGCAATCAAGTGAATCAACAACGGTGATGCTTGAAGTTTTATTATTATTATTATGAGCAAAAAATATTTCATTGTAAGTAAAATAGAACATTAACACAAGAGATGCTAAATCCATCAAGAAACGTTAGGCACATTATGCTCACCAAATTAAAAGTAACCAACACGGCAACACGTGAAAATGCGAAGCATGGATGTACACACAAGTAAATGCAATGCATGTGATACTAGAAATTTTTACACACACATTAAAACAAAAAAATAATATATACACAAACATACATATCCTTCTATTATTTACACAAACATACACTTTTACTATTTACTGTGTAAATTTGAGTTAGAAAAACTTAATTTATATTGTGATTTTTTTAAAATTTTATAAAACCAAGTTGAGAATTCAAGTTTTCTCAACCCAAGTTCTCAACTTTGTTTTTTTTTTTAAAAAAAAACATAATTTTTTTAAAAGATAATAAAATAATATAAATAAAGGAAATTAATTTAAAATAATAAAATTAGAGAATATAAATAAGAATAAATTAATTCTTAGTATTTACAAGATGTTTAAGTGTTTTAAGTTTATAATTTATTTAAGTATCTACATGATAATTAAAAAATTATATATTAGTTTTTTGTTATATGTTTGTGTAAAAAATTCTGTGATACTAAATTGCACTAAAGGGATGTTGTGTATTTAATTCCATGCATCTCATACACAGTAGTACAAGCCATTATCCTACATAAAAACCTTCGCTGTATTTCGACCATGCAGCCAAAATCGTGGCTTTAATCAATTCATATAGTAGATATTCTTCCCCCAAAAAGACTCAATCACTGTTAATTAGAGATATGGATGTCTTAGTTGCTATTGGCTGAATGTTAGAAGTTATTACGAGTAATTATTAAAAATTACTTTAAGTTATGAACCTTTATTGATAAATATGTAGACGTATGTACCCATCTTATAATGTAACAAGTTTGGAACTTTGTCATTAAAATTCATGTATTTTGGTCATTCGTTATCTGCTATGTATGTATATAGTCCTATATTTTCATTAAAAACAAATTATTATATTTATATAATCCTATATATTCATCACTCGTCAAAAGATTAGTTGGGTTTCAAGCAAGTTTTCAGTCACTTTCTTTCCATTTACCATTTCAATTTCATTTTCTTGTTTTCTTTTCCTATCTTTCAATTCATATTTTTTTCCCAATGAAAATGTAATTAAGATTGATTTCTGAGTTTGAAGATAGTGACGGTTAAAATTATTATTTTATTAAATTAGCTATTTTAAAATATAAAATATTAATGATTTTAGTTTTAAACCGACAAAAGGAGGGAATTGTCTTTTTCTTAAAGAAAGCTTAGTAAAGGTCTAAAACAAAAACCAAAGTAGGAACAACTAAAAGCAATAAAGGACTAAGAACATATTTTAGAAGAAAAAAAAAAATATGTGTGACTATTATGCATATCTTTACACCTATCATAGCCACGTATCAAACAATTCTATATACTTTCAACTAATTTCTTAAAACTGATCAATTTGAAATTGATAGTATTTTGGAGGTATTAAAATTATAGCGTATTTGCTTTGTCATTTCAAATGTTGTGGCACACTTTCATGGCATAAGTGCATATTTAGATTTTTGTTTAATTTGTGATAACACGTGCTTCGAGACGCATCTAACTAATGAACACAAAAGACACTTCTTTGATCCTTCGTGAAACATAGTTTGGAGGTCATTCATTTGATACTCAAACATATCCTAAGCAAGGAAGAGGATGCTTTTGAAAACAAACGTTGGGTGTAATCGACAGTCCAAGCATGCATTTGAAATTCGTCGTCATAAAATGAACAAATTTTTTAAAACAAGATTAAAAAAAATTAAAATAATTCAAGAAATAAAATTTATGCTTAAATTTATATTTAAATATTTTGTTTTTGGTCTTCTAAATTTAAAGTTGCTTTTTTATTTCCTAGAACATTCATAATGTTCTTTGTAATCCCTCTACACATTGTGAACCAAATAAGAAATAAAATATTCACAACTTTTGTGATAATTTTTTGCCTTTAGAAATTTATTTTCTATTTTCTATTTTAAAATATATTTTTTTGGCAATTAAATATTACCATATAATTACAAAAATTAAAAACTTATTAACTACTTTAAAAACTATTTTAATTTTTTTATCAACTTGCATGATTCTAACAGTTTTAAATGTTCGGAAATCATATTTTAAAACTTAAAATATAAAATCAAATTCAAATGGTTAAAATCATCACAAATTATAAATATCTTACTTTTTGTTTAACTCACATTATGGAAAAGGATTGAAAAGTATTATGTAAATTTTAGGAACTAAAATACAACTTTAAATTATAAAGATAAAAAAAATAACACGGATAAAAAATATATTTAAATTCAAAATTTATTTAAGCCCAAGAATTTAATATAATCCAACCTCAAGGGACCGTTGTTCACCTCTGTGTATAAGCACCATTTTCCCCAAATTAAACAATTGAACGTTGTTAGAGTTCAGACTTTTGTTGCCCAACTTTAGTGAGCCAATCTTTTAGGTCATCCCATCATTTACTTTTGGTCTCTTTTTCTTGGGCTTTGTCTTCAACCATTATCATTGAGTATGAAAATTAAAATTTTCGCACCCTCTTTTTGCTTGTTTGGATAACGAAAGCTTGAAAAGCATGTTAGAGAGCATGAGTTTTGTTTATTTTATTATTTTTAAAAATGTGACATCCGAGTTTTTGTGCGTAGGAAAAAAATTTATTGAACATATATAAAGATTTCTCATCATTTTTTCTTTTTGAGGGGATAAAGATTTCTCATCATTATTACACTAGTTAATGATATTTCAATTAGTGGTTGACGTCATGTATCCACCGTTAATGGATTAATAATTTGTTTAAAATTTATAAAAAAAATAATTTGTTTAAAAAACTATTTAGTTATTTACATACATTTTCATACGTGCTTTTATATATATATATATATATATATATATATATATATATATATATATATATAGAAAAAGTTACAAAATTTTCATGTGTCTATTTAGAAAATGTTAAGGGGCGCTAATTAAAAAAATGAAAATAGTTTATTGGGATAGTCGCTCGATCCAAAATAATAGTTGTTATAGGTTGGCTTAAACGAAAAAAATAATAAATACATGAAAAAGAGTAATAATTTTATAAAATCTTATATTATCATTAATTTATTTATCATTTTTTTGTTTATCATTAATATTATAAGAGATATAAGGGAAAAAAATAATTAATATTATATTAAAAAGTTAAAATAACAATTATTTTGAGAAAATTATTTTCTCTTACACGACAAGTATTGATTTGAAGTTATTCCTGAAAAAATAATGACAAATCTTCGTCCAACCAAAAATGAATAAAGAGTTGAAACATGAATCATTTGATTAAAAGATATAAGCATTATACCATTGTGTTAATCATTCTTGATATCTTTGGTACCAAAACTTATAACACAAATTACAGGAGCACAAATCTTCAATTTCACTTTTGAAGTGTTATTCTTTCTCTTAAATGATTACTAGAGTATAAAATTATATAGCTAATTGTGCAAATATTAAAAATTTAAAATCATGTTAAATAGACTCTTAAATATTTAAAAAATAATTAATTATTGTATTTTAATAAAATATATTAATTTGAATAATGTTTGATAATTAAAAATTGATTATATAATTCTATTGCTTTAATACCTAATTAAGAAAAAAATAATATTATAAATATCGAATTAGTGGTTTATTATAACAGAATATGCAATACAAAATTATAGTTAGATTGATCAAGCAGTGTACGTAAATGGAGATGCAAGGTGTGTTAAACAGTAATGGGAAAAAGAAAGAGGAAAAAAATTAATTGTTTAATTTTTTCTGCTAACAAAATTAATATTCTAACATATTAATATTTATCAATAATTTTTTTATTACAATTTTTTTTGTCATGTATCATGATCCGATAGACTAATTTCACTCGTAATACATGATTGTTATTAGTTTAAAATTTTTTTACACACGATAAAAATCAAACACTAATTATTCCAATAAATAGATATTTTATACTACTGTGTCAAATCATTAGATTAATTTTTTTTTGTTTTAATTGAGTTCGATTTTTACATGAAAAACATATAAAGAGCATGTAATATTTGGGATCAGCCTATTAAACTTGAGTTGGATGGCAAGCAGAGGGCAAAGCAAGAAAAAGAGTCATGCGTCAGAGAGTGGGGATAAGAATAAAATTTCGTTTAGAAATCCTTATCATGAGGGGTCTAGCATTTTCAACTTTTAGCTGTAGTGGGACCATAAACTATGGATTCTTTCTGATTCTCATTGTACATAGTGCCCCCATCATTTCATCCTCCATCTCCATCTTGCCATCCCCCATCCCATAATAATATACCACAAATTTTTTCATGGGATCAAAAACCATCACCAACAAGCCATTGGATTAGACCCTCTTGCCACTAGATATTTTGTTTTCCCAACACATATATCTTTGTCATGTGCATCTTCAAATATGGTAATTTAGTGGCTTGAGAGTTAAAAAGCTTTCACTTTAGATGTCACACTTCTATCCTACAAAAGATTTGCTTAGTATTTTAACAACTATGAATGGAGCATGTGAATTGAAATTAATTAGAGAAGATGGATCATGAAGGACAATGTGGCTCTTTCTGTTCATTTGGCCCGAGAGTCCTTTTTAATGTCTTTCAAATCAACCTCTTGTTTACTGATAACATATTAGCTTAAGACTATCATGGCATTATGAATTAAAACAATTGTTCTTGGTTCTTCTCCCATAGACAACCTCAGCATACCATGCTACTGCATTTTATTTAGATGATCACCCAGCATTGAAAAATTAATTAGGATGCAAGTAGTTACATGGAAGTAATTAGAAGCATTGATATCCCACTGGGAGTAGCACAATCATTTCAATAATGAATGGTAAGATGGAATGATTTCAACATGATTTCAGGTACTAAACAAAACATTTTGTACAAAAAAGAAAGAAACAAGAAAATTAACTTGGAAGAATATATAAAAAGCTAAATTTGGGCCAACCATAGAAAAACTGAAATTCCATTACTAGTAACCAAAAGTGACATTTAGATTGAAGTCAAGGAAGGAAGACTCCTCTCAACAATCATCCACTCAATCCCAAATGTCAAACAAAAACAACCAACAACTCAACACCTTAACCTAAACCATAACCCAACGATTCCTACCTGACTAACCACAACACAGTAAAACAAGACACACAACTGAGCTTAGTAACTCAACCTTGACTCACACACACAATGCTTGTGGATCATGAACTACATTGTTTATTCTTAACATTATCTTCAATTATTCAATAAGTCTCCATTTTATTTGCACTCGAATATTTATCTATACAAAACTTAGATAGAGTACCTCAAGGGTTACCACTATTACTCTCTGATCAGAACAAAAATTTCACCTTGATAATTAGTAAAACTCCAATTGTCGAGGTGAAACTTCAATTATAACAAAGAATAATACTATAACCACTAAAAGAACTGTATCTAAGATTTGTACTAATGAATATGTGATGGGTCACTCTTTCTTCTTTTAGATATCACAAATATTTTCTAAAAGAGACAATCATGTTCAAAACAGATCAGTCTGTCTCCCCCTGTGTTGGAGTTCCTTGCATGGTTGAGAAACAGCTGTGAGATCTCCCAAGTGGTCGACAAATGAAACGGTCTTTCCTGGGAGAATCCAAAGTGCGAAAGAGGATCTGTTTCACTGCCAGAATGAAATCCTCATTGGTGTTATCTGGAGGACCAGAAGACTTGAACTGTTGGCAGAACCTCATGTGTCGCTTCAGAGCCTCATCCATTGTTATCACAATCTTCTCTCTCTCCCTCTCTTCCTTCACAGCCTCCGAACACAGTCCACATATCCATCGACCCCCGTAGCGCTCCCTCACGCGCCCAATGTACGCGTGCGTGCACTCCTCCATCAGCCCGCAGCAGCAGCACTTCACCGACGACACCGCCGTCTCCGCCTCCGCCACCGCCACCTCCGCCGCCGACAGCGACTTTGTTTCTTTCAAAACCTTACCAGCCATGCTCTCTCCTGTAATACACACAACAACATCAACAATCACAAAATTTGTATAACAAAAATCCTTATATTAATTAGGTACAAGGAATTTTCATGTTATTTGTTTAATTTAGGAATTTAATGACAAAAAACGATGATAATAAACATACTTCACAAGCCAGAGTCAAAGATTATTTCTCTTTTATTAGAAGAAATCAAACTTGAGTATTTTACTCAATTAATTAATTGAATTAGACATCCTTAATACTGAGAAATCTATCTATTTAGCATTTCTTACAAGATCTTCTTTCATATACACGAGTCAAATAATATGAAAATTTATTTAAGATTTCTCATCAGATAGATATTGTTTCATATGCACGTACCGAAATATCGGAAGGGATTGAATTGAAATTGGAGGATCCTATGAGAGTTAATGGAAGGATCTAGAAATGGAGATAATGGAATATGAATTACTTATCGCTCCTTCTCCCACTGGGTCTCTTGAACCTTCTCTCCGCCGAAAATCAGAACCCCGAATGGCGTATAGTACATCCCAGAGCCTTGAGTGGCTCTCTTAGTGCCAAAAATTAGAATCAAATTATATACAAAGGACAAAGATCAATTGTTCATGTGTGTGATGGATCTGTGTTTTTTGTTGCCTCCACTCATCAACAACATGTGTATGTGTATGTGTTGTGTTCTGTTTTGTGTGTGTGTGTGAGGAGTTATGCGGAGCAGAGGCAAAGGTGTGTGTTGTGTGTTGTGTGTGGATAAATATAGATGCGGATCTGTGTGTTGTGATTTTTATTCTGAAAAAGGTTAATAGAAAGGAAAAAAAACTCCCAATCATTGGAGTGGTTCGGTGGGGGATTGGTAATTTAATTACTACTATTTACTAGTTACGTAAGCTGAGTGACAACACTTTTATGTTTTCATGTTGTTGTTTTACTTGGGAGACTGTGCTATAAGTATTAGTTTTGATTTATCAATAGGTCTCTAGAAACGACAATATTCCTTCATTTTTTTCTAGTAAAACAATACTCCTTCCTTTCATTTCTTATTATTTTTTAAATTTTTAGATATATTAATTATTCTTTTTCTATATATTCTTATAATTATTTTCTCTTCAAACATCAATAAAAACAATTAAGTGAATAGAGAGAAAAAATTAAAATAATAATATAAATAATTGACGTGATTAATTAAACTAAACTATCTTTCTTAAAAAATATGAATTGATAAAAAAATCTTATTATTAGGAAAACTTTGAAATATTCCTTAACTTTTAGATTGTAATAATGCAGAAAATATATTATACCCACAATTCATGCAAATAATAGGAATAAAAAGACAAAAAAAGATAAATCATAGTAACATTTTTTTCATGGAGATTAGTTATTAATAACGTTGTTGGATTTTTGGTCCTAATAATATTATTACTAAAAAGTAGATAATAATAATAATATTAAAATATATTAAGGTTACTAATACAGTGTAATATGATTCATATATAACTTTTTTTTCAAGCATAAGGTTAAGGATTCAATCTTTTGTCCACGTGGAGGAAAACATATGTTAGTAGAGGTTATTCCCCTACATAGATTCTCAATACTTCAAGGGTAATGGTTGGATCTAGAAAAAAATTTAGTAGGAGTAAGGAAATTTTTATGATAATTTTGTAAGAGGGTTTATCGTTTGTAAAAAGAGGGAGGGAAATTATTAGAAAGGGGATTTACGCATCTTCAGATGCATATAATTAAATGCACATGTGGTTAGGTTCTTTTTTTAACTTTAAGAAATTTTTAAAGTTGTTAAGCTGTTTGACATATATATGAAACATGTTTCATTATCATTCATTTATACATATTTAGAGTTGAGTATACAAGTTAATTTTAATCATCTCGATTTGGGGCTGTCATGGGCCAGCTAAGACTTAATTAGGGATGACAATAATGTAACGATGGAATGAATTTTGGATTAGATTAGGAATTAATGCACTCAAATCATGTTAATTTATCACCCTTAAAAAAAAAGAAAAAGGTCTAAATCAGTTACTCTAGAAAAAAAATTCTAAGTCAAATAATTTAGGACGAAATGTGCCAAAAAATTAAGCATTTCAAATTAGAAATGAAAACAAAACTTATACTTATACATCCACACATAAGATTAATAGTAGAATATATAATATTAGAAAGCTTAATAATTAAAACTAAAAATGTAATAAAAATAATTTACCGATAAAAAAATTACAAGAGTTCAAAATTAATTAAAAAAAATAAAATTAGAATACCTCAAAATATTTTTTTATCCATAAAATAAAATTGAAATTTATATAAATTATCATATAAATATGTTTATTTTATTGTCTTACATTTTCTAATTACTTTAATGATAATTTTATCAAACACTTCTGATTTAATAATTTAAATTTTTTAAATTTCAAATTATTAACTTTCAGTTCTAACTAATTTTTTAACTTCTAACTAATTTCTCAACTCATTTTGTTGAACATAGAGCCAAGAAATAAAAACCTAATGTGTGTTCAGTCTAAAATCTCATGTGCATGTAGGTAATTTTGTTGTGCAGAGAGGAATTATTTTTTTTCAATAAAAAATTGAATAATGAAAAGATGAATCTCTAATCTAATTTTTGAGGTATATTTTTAACACATGTGAATATATAAAAAAATATGAAAAAAATAATAAAATTGAATATAATAAACTATACTTATGGTCCTATAGACTATGATAAAACTCACCAATATTATATATTGATCACTCATGATGATTTTTTCCAAAGATTCTGTTGTTACTCGAAAGTAGTTTGTTGTACTCTTTAACCGAATAAAATCACATCGTGTAATTTATGTAGTTAATTTCAATTGGTGGAATAAGGTGATTTATTTTGTTGTTGTAATATATAGAAATTCAAGTATTAACTATAATCCTTGTGTAGTAGGGATGAGCCTTTGGTGATGACAATCGACAAGAACCTCTTGGTTTGGTGATTGTCCAAGCCAAACGTGCAACCAAGGGGTGTGTGTTTGTACTAAACTCGCAAAACCATGCGCGCGTGACCACATGGAGCAAAGTACCATGAACATTGTACAATAAAGGATATGAAAAGTTTGTAAGGACATGAAAAAATTAGTTTGATATGAAAATCGAAATTAAATTAATTTTGAATTGTTTTAATTAGTTCAATTTTATATTTAAATAATTAAAATTGATTTAAAAACTAATTTAAAATTAAATTAATTTTAAAAAATTAATTGTTAATTGAATTAATTTTTAATCAATTTTAAACTAATTTTGACTAGTTCTAAGAGTAGAATTAATTTCAAACTATTTTTCGAACTAATTTTTTCAAATAAAAAAATATTTAAATAAAAATGAGTTGGATTAATCAAATTGGTTTTGTCAAAATAATTTAGTTAACCAAATTAGTTTTATAAAATAATATACTTATTTTTTTTCTTGAGCTAATTAGAAAAAAAAAACCAATTCAATTTTGATTTGATTATAATTTGATTCAATTCAAATCAATTTTTTTTTTAACACCCCTGCCCCTAGTTTTCACTCATGTTTCCGTCAATCTCTTCTAAGCTTGGCCATGCCATGGGCCTCTCAATTGTGAAGGACATCACATACTTCTTTGTCCTCATTCAATCACATGAATCTTAATCATCATCACTTTTATACTTTTTCCTTTTAACTTAATTTCTTTCTTCCTTCTTTTTAACCCTTTCTTAATTTTTATCTCATCTGCTTGCTCAGTGAGTAGGGACTGTAGTTATAACGGGGAGCTAGAGCACCAAAACTTGGGCTATTAATTGAATTAAATTAGTTTTTAACATAAGATCCAATGTTCGATTTGGATTCATTTTTAATATAGAATTTGATTCAACTTTGATCATGGGTGGACAAAAAGGTCTAGATTGACCGAACCAAACGGAAGAGAAAAACTCAAGTTAGTATGAATTAACGTTTCGGTTTAAATTTTAAAATTATGAATCTCATAACATCGATTCAAGTTAGTTCGATTTAGGTTGCTAAAAGAAATTTGAAAAATCCGATAAACCCGAATCAGCTAACATTAATTCAAACCAATTCAATCCATGGTCACTCCTAGTTTAGATTGGTTTTCAAGACAGAATCCCCAATTCAATATAATCCAATTAAAAAATTAGTTTTTTTTAGTTTGTTCAATTATCATATTTTTAGTATTGTTTTGAATCGGTTAACACCTCTAATTAAAAGCACCATCTCACAGCATGGATTATTTTAATTATAAGTTTAATTTATATAAAATTTTATATATAATTTACGTATGAAATAGAATGATGAGATAAATATCAATCTCATTAGAAGTGTATATAATTAAAGATGTTATATTCTGATATTATACTTTAACTAAAGTCTTTGATTATTTATTAGAGTATGTTTGGTTTTCTGTTATTTTGTTATGACACGTGTTTTGAGTTAAATTGAATTTTTTAACGTAAAATAAAATATAAAAATAAAAATTTTAATCCATCGACAAAATTACTTTTGATCTCACCAACACTTTTTTAAACATGCAAATTCTCGAAAAGAATTACCAGTAAAATGTTTCAATTAGCCTTTCTTAAAAAAAATCAGTTATAAGTTTTTGAAACATAGATAAATTCTTGAACATGCACCTCGAAATACAAATTCTCCAGTTTTCACTGATTTTGTAACCATGTGGAAGATAATATTATTATGTTAGCTTCGCCCAATGCCGTGTAAGAGGTTCCCACTATTTTAAGTGTTTGGACAAGTGGACAAACACTATCAGGTATAAATACAAATCTAATGGGACCCTCCCTAAAGACAAAACAACACAAAGGGGACCGTTTAATAGTATGTTAATATTGTTGGAACTATATTTTTTAATGTAAAATAAGTGCGTCCTTAATTTTTTTTTAAAATATTCTCTGTTTTTGTATGTTAATATTTTTGGAACTAGATTTAAAGAAATCAGGTAAAATAAAACGTTAATCATTGATAAAGCTAGAATATCCACATATTTAAAGATAAAAAAACTCAACACTATTTTT
The DNA here is from genome assembly GCF_000004515.6 of Glycine max. NCBI lineage: Eukaryota > Viridiplantae > Streptophyta > Magnoliopsida > Fabales > Fabaceae > Glycine > Glycine max. The sequence continues at coordinate 37,045,398 of NC_038253.2, forward strand.
CTTTTATAAATAACATGTATCTTACACATATAATTACATTCAAATTAGATAAAATTATTATGAATGATAAAATTATTTTTTTTTACCAACAACAATTAACGAGTGGTAATAATTTGTGTCTTTTATTCAAGAGTTTGTGTCCACAGTCTCTAATAAATATTTTTCATTACTTTCAGCGAGACAACTCCATACCATAAATAATAATTTTTTTTATCATTTCTAATATTTAATGTAACTGCATATCCAAGATTTAAATTTAAGATCACTAATTAAGTTGGAATAATCATGCGTTCAATTGCTTTCAAGATCGTTGACTGTTGTTTCCACAAACTGACATGAGACTTTTCAACGTGTTTTGACCTCACTCACATGCTTTCAGGAAAATTTCTCAGAAGGTCATTAATAAATCATATTTTAAATGATATTTTGTGAGTTTTGTGTCATTTTCATGCATTTTCTTGTCAAAACTCATGTTCAAACACTAATTTTACCTTGTAGAAGTATATTCGCTCAATTTAGCAAAAAAGTTGAAAAGTACAAAATTTCATAAAGATTTGATGTTATTCTCACTTGATAACGATCGATATCAGCTTCAAGATCAGCTTCAGTAGGGCCATGGTCAATTTCATAAGGAGGGTCATGACCATTTGACAACATCCCAAGCCTTCAGCGCCTTCAACTTCCAACAACAATTGTGGTAAAATTTACCATAATCGTGGTCAACTCATATGGATCCTAACAAAGTCAGGACGTCTCAAGCTTCAACTTCAAAGTGAGTACTTCCAACAAAATGCCTACCTAGATAGAGCTTCCAACCACTTGGAATCAATGATAGTCAAGGAAAGCTAGTGCGTTATTTGTGTTAAGTTGTTGGGTTAAGTAGACTTGAGGAACTAATCTTTAGGTTTAGGCAACTCCTCATCTTTGAGAAGAGAAAACTTAGTTAAGTGCAACAACAAAATAAAAGACCCTTACCCCTTTATATCCCTTTTGAGGGAGAAGTTCAAACTCTTTAACTCAATCCACTACTAATGTTTTTACTCATTGACATAAATAAAAGCTAAAACTTCTTTACTCAAAGAACTCATAGTGACACTCTTGAGTTAACTACCCTAAAAATCTTAGATTGGAATATAAACTCAATTCTACGAATTACGTAGAATCATGAGTCATCGATCGAGTGAGTTCGAGATGATTCGTGCTTTCTATATAACTCATTGTATGCAAAGGAAAAGGTTGTAACCATGTGTCATGTGTGCAGTAAGCGGGCTTTGGAAGGGGAACCCGTAGGAAGGGGGAACGACCAACTAAATTCACATAAAAAATCGGCTGAACATAAATAAAATCTTGAATTGCAGATAGAAACAAAATGAACCACTCATCATGTTCAACTAAAAGGCTTAAATATAACTTTGGTTTCCTATTTTGTCACATCTACAATATAGATAGTTGATCCTCCTATTTTAAAAAATCCACAATTATAGTTCAATCCTCAAGTTTATCTACATTTATTTCTTCATTTTAATTAATTAAACATTTTCTTGATGTCACTATTTTAAAATGAAATAATCAAAATTATGGATTGAGCAAAATAGAAGGATCAAAATTATATTTAAATCTTTTAAAAATTGGGGACTAAAATTGTAGATTTCAAAGTAGGGAGACCAAAATTATGAACTAGGAATTACAAAGATACTAAATGAACCACTACTTGTCGATGTCTCTTCTCTTTTACACCAATGATCATTCTTCGTCCTCGTTAGCATTTGGGATGTTATACATAGGATTTAAGTGAGCCAAACTATTAGTGAATTATTGAGTTTGGCTCATTAATCATTTGTTCAAGTTTGTTTGTTTAATTAAACAAACAAAATCAAGCTTAAGATTAAGCTTGATTATTTAAATGAGATGGATCCAAGCTTGTTTTAATTTTCAAAAAAATGATCAATGTTGCATTTTGTTCGATTTCATTAACGTCATTTGTGTCAATTCGGACAGAAAGATAATGTTGAATGTTTTTAAAAAATTAAAAGACTAAATTAAATATTTAAAAAACAAAAGATTAAATTGAATAATGCACATAAAAAAAGTAATTTAACCTATTTGTATTTGTCCCATTGAGGCACTGTCCTATAAATTAGGTTGAATTCTGTTGTCGACCTTCAATTTTAGGCCCATGCGCTGGAAATGCTAGTGTTTGTGGTTTTGAATTTTTGGGGCTACCACTATTACACATTCTAAATCGAAGGAGCTGATATTCTCACCACAAGAATTGCTATTCTCACCCAAGCATTTGTAAAATTACTTGCTTGCCCGTCCTCCCTTTCCTAGACCCCCAAACAATGTAAAGATAAGTTAGTCCGAAAATGCAGGTGTTTGTGAAACAAATCAACAAAAACATGATTATGTTGTATTGTGTACAACGAAATTATATTTTCATCAGATTCAAAGGGCGAGGCACAAACATATACAATGGAAGTATGTTTATGTTATATATTGTGCAAGGAAATTATACTTCAATTGCAACTTATGAAATAAAAAAATATATGTAACGAAATTATGTTTCTGTTATGCAGTGCACAACATAGTTACATTTTCACTGTATATATTTGTTTTTCATCCCATATATTGCAACTTAAGTGTAATTCTATTGTACACTTAAGCAACTGCAATATACTTTACTGTAAAAGATATTTTTGGAAATTATTAAAAAAACCACTCACATGAGTAGTGAAAATAGTAATTCTCTAAAATGATTACGTTAATTATGAAGTATTTTTTTTTTTCTTGTTAAGGGTACCTAATGAGTAGTGACAAAAGAAATATTTAAAATGATATAATTGACCTAAAAATTGTGGGAATCTTTTTCTATATATATATATATCAAATTGGGGGAACCTTGTAGGTTTATTATTATATTTAATAAAATTAGCTGAAAAGTTAATGATAGTTAAAAATACTGAAAAATTAATTTATTAAATTATTAGTCGTGTTTTAAAAAATATTAAAAAATTACTAATTTATTAAATTATTAGTTTGACAAACTTTTCAGCTAGTAATTTTTTTTGTCGAGTCTAGTAAAAAAATTAAAAATTAAAATTTCTTACTAAACATAACCTAAATATCAATATTATTTTAATTAATTATTTTCTATATCATTTCTCAAATAATTACTTATACTTGATTCTATTTGCTACCGAAAACTTCGTGATTAATCATAGATAAATCATTAGTTCAATATATTGGATATGTCTTAATAAGTACCCCTTAATAAGAAATAATATAATGACCAACGAGTATACGGGAAAAATGTAAGTACCTACCATTGCTCCAATCTAGTCTTAGAGTCTAGCTTGCATAACTATATCATGGATTGAAATTACGAGGTACGGATTATTATTTTGTTTTTTCTATTCTTTCATATGATCTTGTTCTTTTGTTTCCTTTAAAATAAGAAATCAAATGAAAAATAAAAAACATTTAAAGAAATGAAATAAATAATGCATAAAATATTAATAGAATGAAAAATTACTAAGATAAAAAAATCGTTCCAAATAAAAGCCTCATATGAAATAAATTTAAAGTGAGAAACGAAAACAAAAACATACGTATTTAAAGAATAAAAACTTATATATATTAAATGTAAAAAAAAAAATCTTATTTTTATAATTAAAGTCAATTTTAAATTAAACAATTTTAATAATATTATTGTATATAACTAAAATCATCTTCTTACGCACGTAATTTTCATTATATGTAAGGAGCAGTTGGACTGACAAACTAGTCAACTTCTTGTGAGTTGTGATACAGAATATGTTCGTGTTTTACAATTCAACTGTATACGGTTGCTTTAGACTTTAGCATTTAACAGTTTGAATTAAATTTCAAAAAACTTGAGAAAAATTATATTAAAATCTTCATTTTCACTTTTTGTTAAAAGTATAACAAAGATTTTTTTAACAATAAAATAAATAAACCTGAAACTGTGATGCTTTCTATTCAGTCTCAACCAAAGTTTAATTACTAATTACGGTATCTTAAAATTGGACAAAATTATATTATTTTTTTATATTTTTATAACTAAATAAATTTAACAATAAAATAAATAAACCTGAAATTGTGATTCAGTCTCAACCAAAGCTTAATTACTAATTACGGTATCTTAAAATTTGACAAAATTATAGTAGTATTATTTTTTATATTTTTATCACTAAATAAATATCTATCATTAAAATAAGTTACAATTTTTAAAAAATATTTATATATATCATAATTTAATTTAAAATCTCGATAAATGAGACGAGAAAAATTTCATATAAGCTAGCCTTTTCCATATTCAAGTTTAGTGTATAATAATTGAATGCGGATACAATTAGGATGTCTCAGAAACTTTCAGGTTTCAATAATGAAGGCCACATTCAGTGTTTTAGTGTATGTTTGGATTGGCGAAAATTAATTTTCAAATGAAATTAATTTTCAATGAGATTAATTTTACAGAATTGATTATTATAAAATTGATTTTGGTAAAAGTAAAAATTATTTCTCCTTAGTTAAACTCTACCATAATGTTTTTGTATCATAATTTTAAAAATAATCTAAACATCCACAAATTAATTAAAATTAAGATTGATCCACCTCATTAGATTTATCATAATTTTAAAAGTTATCCAAACATATATCATTGTAAGAGCACAGCAAACACAGTGGAATGCAATATTCATAGTGATTTAATGTATATATTGATGAATGTAACGTAATGGTTATGCGTTATGACCCATGTTTGTGTCTATGATCTATTACTAATAGCTGGAAAGTAAAGGTCATTTTAGATTCGATTCTTTTACTAAAACAGTGATGGATAAACAATCTGCATGGTTTATTTGTCACAATATATATATATATATATATATATCAAAGATTCGTGAATTAATATGATTTCCCCCACTTAATAAGCACAAACCCTTTAATTATTTAGCATGTAAATTAAAGTGTACAGTCAGCTTGAGTTTTGAAGTGTGTTAGTAGAATAATTACAACAATTACATACAGTCAATAAATTTTAAAAATATTATGCAGTTCAACTCTTTAATATACACCATTGTAAGAACATTACTACTTACTAGGGACAAGAAAAAATTCCATACCTGCAATAGCTGCGGATAAAATCTGAATTACACCTGCGAATAACAGATACAATTATTTTTGCGATATCTACGGATAAAATCTGAATTATAACTGCAAATAAAATATGCAACTATTTTTACTACCAAATTGTTAATGAGACGATGACGAATATCATGATACATTTATCCATAGGTACTAGTTAATGTTAAAATACTTAAATAATATAATTTTATTTGACCTTATTTTAGTGTAGTTTTATTTAAGTTTATATTTTAGTGAGGAATACTTTTAGATAATTCTATTTGAAATCACAAAATAAACTTGTTATTTATTCATTTTTTTATTTTTTTTAGAACTATCCACAGATATTTTTCATTGTGTAAAATATTTGAATAATTTTTGTTAAAAATATTAAAAATATTTTTTAAAGAAAATATTAGAATAAAAAAATTATAATAAAGTGTTTTTTTTATTTTTTTATTCACATATATTTGTGGATATCTATGAATATTTAAAAAATTCATGAATATCTACTTAATGGGCACCCGCACAAGCAACTAGGAAGGTATTTATCTTGTTTGGTTTGAAAATTTATTTTCTGTTTTCATTTTCAGATTTAGAAAAACATATAAAGAGAAGAAAGTAATTTAAAGTGTCACTGCTTTTTCACTTTTGCAAAAAAAGATAAAAAAACGTTGATTTGTTGTTTTTAGTTTTGGGCATATTTTTTGAAATATTTATAGAGAAAATGTTTTCTAAAATTTAAGAAAACATATTTTCACAAAAGACATTCAAACCAAGTGTCAACTTAAGGGAGTGAGAGAAAATAAGAGTCTGACCAATGACCACCAAGTGTGGGGAAGAAAAGGAAAAGAAATGAGCTTTTCTTATTATAAAAGTGTTTTAATGTAATGTCGTGAGTTGTGTATGATTACACAACCTTTATTTATAATGAGTAAATATGATCAATATTGATTACATAGGATCAATTTAATAATGAATAAATCACTAATTACTATCTAATCATAATACTTGAATGTGTAATCTTAATACTTTCCCTCAAGCTTGAGCATATTTGTCATATGAATCAAGCTTGTTACAAATGTGGTCAATACGATAGAAACTAAAGTCGATTTGAGTCGTGTGGTTGAGCTGGATAAACATGGCTCAACAACGACCAACGAAGGCACACAGTGGCGATAGAGACCAGTGTGACGCTCGTTGGAGATGTGTTTGCGTCATATGCATGAACTTCATGTGTATGGTGTTGCGTGTAGTGATATTTTGAGTTGGTTGCACACATGGATAATGTGGCAATATTCGACGATGACAATGGGTACTATTGACCCGTGAAAAAAGCAAAAAGATCCAACAAGGATGCCTTGAGGTAGAGGTAGCGAAGATCAGTGTGACACTGGACGGAGATGCATTACAGGTTGTGTGCGCAAAGTTCACATGCCAGGACCCTACATGGGGTCCCATGCGATGGTGTTTCGAGTTGATTGCGCACGTGAAGGACATGGAGGTCTTCGAAAAGGTCGTTGGTGCAGAATGACAAGAGGGCAACGCAGTGGCTGTTGAACAAGCCCAATCATGGGTGCAAGTACTATTCACCCATAACGAAAGTTGCACACAAATGTATTTGTGCAAGGGACGTTGGTGAACGTCGTTGTGGAAGTGGAGTAGTTCGAAGGAATCTCAACAACCATGAAAAAAGAGCCAACCAGGGGACTAATCAGGGTCACTAGAGGAAGAGAAGCATGATGTTGCAATTGTTGGACTGTGGGCCAGGTGGCGTTTTGGTCGTTAGAAGTCGGGGTGATTTTGAGGGTGTGGTCATGTTGAAGAAAGGAAGACTCAACGATGGTGAACAGAAGCTCACAACGCTTCGTATTACTGTTCATGCAAATAGAAAAATACACACTTAAAGAAAGAAAAGAAAATTGTTAGGTGCATGACACTAACAATTGTCGGAAAAGGAGAAAATAAAGGATCATTGAAAGATGGACAACAAGCACCGAGAACCATTTTCGTTATTCCTCTGTCAATAATAACCTAACTTTAAATACCATATAACATTATTTTAATATAATATTGTGTGTTATGTATAATCACACGACCTTTATGTATAATGAGTAAATCACTACTTACTATATCATCATACTAACATAATATCTAATGTTAACACTAATCAAACCCCAAGACCCATCTCTAAAAGCCTCTAAATTCTCATCCGCTACTAACCTTCTTAATCCTTCTCTTAAGTCCCATAAGAAACTCAAACTCCATACCTCACTTAACAACATAACATGAAACATTTATCTTAATTATATTTTTCAAAGCATGAATTCAATTTTCTCTTGTCAGGTAATTAAAATCACTTTGTCACGCATTAAGATAATCATCACAACACACATAGTTTTTATGATTTAGGTTTTCTTAATGGTTTATTACTTTATTTGAATTTTTTTATTAGATTTTCCTATTTTTTTATTTAAATATTATGATGTCTTATATTATTCTTTCCATCCAACTGTATTAATTTAGTTTAACATAAAACACTAGCTATTTACTTTAACGGATAACGTACATGTTTGGTTTAGGCGAAAAAAATGTTGTTACTTCATTTGGTTTTTATATTTCTAGTTTCTGGCACAATATTTATCCTTCATAGTTAGTAAGTTTTTTTTTTTTATATTGATAATTTGTAAGTTATTATAATTGTAATAACCATGCATGATGCATACTTCCAAGTGCCAAGTCCCAACTCCCATGGGACATGAAGAAGTGACAAACAAAAAATAGTAATAAAACGTGAAACCTTTGCCATTAATTTCATATACCCTCTCCGTTTTTCTTTATTGTGTTCAAGCTTAATTTCTAAAGAAAGATTATCATTAAGCTTAAGTAGTTCCACTGAATTTGAACACACAATGAGAACTTAATTAAGAACCAAACCCGAAAATTATAATTTGTCTCATCGTGAAAGTAATAAAAATGAAGTGCCACCCAATGATTCGAGTTAAATGCCAAAAAAACTATGGGCACACTGCATGCCTTGGATGAAAGAAAATACTAAATACTATATTAACAAAAATGTTCAGTTTGTTCAGGGAGTTTTACTTTATTAATATAGAATCTCCAAAAACAAAGAACAAAAGATAAAATAATAAAAATACGTCACTTAAGGCAATTAGACTTTTTCATCAGGGACAAATAATTTTGGATGCACATGGCTTTATGATTCGAAAGTTCATTAGAATATATAGACAATACATCGTCTAATGTTTAACGTTGTTGGTTGTTACACGTTTGTCTAATGCAAGATGTACAAATAAAAAGAGAAAAAAAATAGGGTCATAATAAGTAGTCGTAAAAAACTATTAGTTAAGGAATTCCCAATATTAAAAGAGTTTAATAGAAATGCATTTTCAGTATTAAATTTTCACAAATAATTAATACAATTTTTTAAAAGATTTTTAAGATAATCGATATAGTAAATGTTAACAAACTCATTAAATTATTACTGTATTATTATTTGTTTATACTATTAAAAAGAGTACTGTTATACTGTGAACCAACATTGTGCAAGATAAATTATTAGTGATACAAAGTTAATTTAATTATTAATATATATTTTTAAAATGTTAAACTTCATTTAAAAAATAAAAAATAAAAAAAATAAAAATTTAATATATGAAATTAGAATAAGATATGCAATTCAATTAAAGTGATTATAACTCTTGAAAACATTATTACATATAACAAAACTCAAAAAAATTTCATCTATTTTTTTTAACAATATAAGAGAGAATTGTTGTAAAAATTAATAAATTTATTATATATAAAAATTTGTGATAGAATAATAATGTAAAAAAGATATTTTTATATATAAATATATTATAATAAAACCTTATCATATTAGATGAAATAGACTTATAATTCGACGAAGTAGACTTATACATTCCGTACATGTTAATTAAATTAGTACATGTTAAACATTATATCAGTACGTGTTAAAAAGTAAATTTTTAATTCCTTAAAACAAGAGTATTGGCATGGGTTTTTTTTTTTTATAAAAAAGTTGATGTACTATTTGTCTAATAAAATATTAAATGCACTAAAATTAAAGAAAAAAAAGGTTGCGCCACCGTTTTTTCCTTCCCAAATCCCAATCATGCATACTAATTAATTATTAATTAAAGTTTAATACCTATACATAACTTTTTAGACCGTGATTATATAACTTTTTTCTCCGAGAGTATTTTTTTGAGAGAGAAAGTTTGTAGAGAGAGATAGGGGTCAAATCGAGCGGCGAAAGGTTGGGTGTCTTCTTTAGTATTTTTGTGGTGCTTGCTGGTGTTGGTTTTAACTAAGAGCCTTTCAAAAAAAAAAAAAAACTCAGAAAGAAGAGAGAGAAAGGGAAGAAAGAGAAAGAACAAAGAAGGGGAAAAATAACTGATAACTGAGATAACAATACCATAGATATAGAGAGATAGTTCCGAGCTCCAATTCCCAGAAAATAAAAATTAAAACTTTGCTTCGCTTTTTCTCTTCATTGTTTTTCTTCCTCTTCTACCCCTTTGATCTCATGCAATCTCCCCTCATGGATCCCTTTGATTTGATTCGCAAAGGTATAATTTTTTCATTCAAGCTTTCCATAAATTTCAGATCTTTCACTTACCCATCTCATTAAATTGTCTGTTTTTCTTCTTCTGTTATTACCTGCTTTTGTTCTGTTTTGATTAATTGTACTTATTGGTTTTTTTTTTTTGTTGTTTTCTGATTCTTCAAGGGGTTTAATTGCTTGAGATCTCGTAAAGGTTTTGGCTTTCGTAATGGAAGGTTGTGTTTTTGTTTGCTCTTGCTTTGACTTTTTTCTTTTTGTCTTCAGCTGGTTTTATTCTGTTGCACTTTTATTTTGTTTGTTGTTCCTGTGATGAGGTTTGAGATTTTTGGATGTTTTGTTGGGTTTTAATATTTGATAGGCTTTCTGTGTAGATACAATTGAACAATTCTTTAAATTGTTGTTTACTTCATCTTGATCACTTTCAATTATTTGTTCCCGAAAAAAATTAGGGTTTTTGCTTCTGTCCTGCTGTTTCTTACTTGGTGATAACTGTTCATCAATGCATTTTTTATGTTCATGTGATTAGTTAAAGGTTGTTGTGTCTGTAATTCATAATACATAGTCCCTTTGTTGTCCAATTAAGTTTTATGGGATTCACTGCCAAGTTTCAATTTTGAAAATGGTCATCCTATGGTTGCTTGATAATCAACCTAATTACAGATGCTTTATGTATGCTTCACTTCTCTGTTGATTTGACTATGCAAATTGTTTTAACTGGAATTCAATATTGAGTTGTTCATTTGTTTGCATTCATATTTCATGTGATATTGGATACAGTTGAATTCATTTATCTATGCATGACACTTTTATGATTTTTATTTTTCCTGTTATTTTGATGACAGTTTGGTTGATCAACTAGTATGACCAAATTAAATTATTGCAGGGTTTGGCTGAAGCTATCTGGAATATTTGTGTTACATTTTTGGAGGTCCATCTATGTTTTAGTCATTTTGTCCATATTCTTGTCAATAATGAGCTTATCCAAGAAAGGTTCCCAAACAGACACAAAACTGAGCTCCTTAAACAAAGCAACCTATTTGAATCCAAATGCAGCAGAGTTTGTTCCATTTGCCCTCAGATCATCGCCATCTGGAAGCACCAGCTCGGTAGATGCAGCAGCGAGGTTTACTACTGCTGGATCTCTTGGGAAAGCAGTTTTAGATCGATCAGAATCATCCATTTCAAATAATTCCGATGATGAGGCTCACCAGTACTGGCGTTGTCAGCTTCCTGATGATATCACCCCTGACTTCAAGGTCATGGGAGAGGACGAATCCCAAGGTCTTAACAACCTCTCTTTAGCAGGCTTATCTATAAATGATGATAATGAATCCTCAATGTTTCCTTCTTCTAAGGGAAGTAGATATATACTAAATGAGCAGCTGGAACTGTCTCCACAGCACCTTAATGGCAATACTTTTGCTGATAAATTAAGGTTTTCCAATTCAACCTACAGGGAGGAGCCATCTTCAGGAAGCATTTTGAACTCATCAGCAAAGCCTTGGGATAGGCAAATTGGGAATACCGATTTGCACGTTACCAGTGGTCAAGAGGAACTTGTTTATGATGAAAACTCTGGACATGGATTCTTAAATGATGTTTTTGCAGGGAATTCTCTTGTGAATGATACAGATTTGAACCCTTTGGAGTTTTTAGCTTCTCTATTCCCTGGTTTTGCTTCAGAAAGCCTTGCTGAAGTTTTCTTCGCCAATGCATGCGATTTACATCTGACCATTGAGATGCTCACTCAGTTAGAGGTAGGTTGATCTTCATGTAAGGCACTTTTTGTGTGACTGTTTGTAGAAATGTATTATTTTCTGTTACATATATGCGTTATAACTGTCTCCTAGCATGTTGTGATGCTATTATTGGTTGGAACTGCACATCTTGCAATATGCTTTGGTACTATATTAAATCTGAAGGGATGGAGGCTAAATATATAGAGAAATACTTGTGCCTTGTTTTGGCAGGGAAGAGCTGGCATTCCATAAAGTTGTGAGGCAACTCTAATGCTATCCAGCTCCCTGTTTCTAATCACTGTTTCCTGTTCTGATAGCTCATGCTTCATTTTATCAAGGGACCATTGGAATTTTATTAGCAATTTTTTGGATATGTATCTTTTCTTGGTATATGATATATTGGTTTCTGTTTTTCATCATGTGGATGCCACTGTCATCTCTGACAAATGACACTCTTTTTTCTCGGACATTCTTCTTAAATGAGGACATTTATGTCGATTGTCTCATTTCCCTCCAATTTTGTAGATTCAAGTTGATGGTGGCTTCAATCAGAATCCGAGTCCAAAGACTCTGTCATCTCCCAATCTGAGTGCAATGGACTTTCCAGCTCTTACATCATCAAATGGGCAGAATACTTCAAAATATGCTGCAGATAATGTTCAACAAAGTGGCATTCCATACATATCATCTGATAAAGACATGCTCATGTTCAAATCTGGCTCTTCTATTCCATCTAGAGGTTCTGTTGACTTTGCTTCAGCAGTCAGAAAATTGGCTTCTCAGGATTCTGGTATATGGAAGTATGATAAAAATGGTTCTGGTGATGCTTCCACTGGCTCTAGTAGGGGTTTAAATGCTCTGGCTAGTGCCTACAATGGTGGACAGGGGAGAGTCAACATTGGTGATAGATTACAGAGTCGTGGTTCTGCTCGGGCAGCTCCTGTTTGGCTTGAAACTGGTGACGCAGTTGGTAAATATTTATGTTTATACGCTTCAACTGTGAGATGAATTCTTTCTATACCGTGTTTCCTTTAACAATTTTGAATGGCAGCAAATATGTATTCTGAGCTGCGGGAGGAGGCTCGTGATCATGCACGCTTGCGTAATGCATATTTTGAGCAGGTGGGTCTTTGTTTCATGCAGTGACGGAGGAGTTAATGGGAATTTGAATGAGAATACAATGTAATGATTTGGCTACAACCTACACACATCATCGTTGGCTTGTATCCATATGCTTTACCTTCAATTCTAGTGTTCTATGTTCTTTTAAGTAGTTAGTCCATAATTTTATGTTGTTTCTTTTTGTTTTCTAGTATATAAATTTGTACAATCAAGTTGGATCTGGGTAGTGTGGGTAGATTTAAAGGAAGAGCTGTTAGGATGTTACCAAATTGCATATGCACAAACAAAAAATTCAAGGAACATTCACTGTGTGACCAGCAAGATCCTTCCAGAACCATCTGTTCTTGAGATTGTTTTTATGCAACATTAAACTTTTGCTTTCATTGTAATGGAATTTGTCCAGCTAACATTTTGTTAACTTGAGTTTCAACAACTGCACTTTATCCCTGTAGCTGGGCAAGAGGTGTAAGTCCACCCATCCTAATATTTTGTAGCTTGAGTTTAATTCTTCATAATATAATAAACAGGCACGACAAGCCTACCTTATTGGCAACAAGGCCCTTGCAAAGGAGCTAAGTGTTAAGGGGCAACTGCACAACATGCATATGAAAGCAGCTCATGGAAAAGCTCAAGAATCTATTTACCGCCAGAGGTTTGTTGTTCCCCATTTCTATCACTCTTCCTATCCATGTGACTTTTGGTAAAAATCACAATTTGTATGTTGTATTGTTAAAACCAGACTAGACAATGAACTGGTCAGACTTATAATTCAGGTTCATCAATTTAAACTGAGTGGTTGAAGTGAATGACTTAATAAAACTAATTTAAATTTAAATAAAAGGATTAAAAGATACATAAAAACGTTTATGAAATATGAATATAACTTCTTACTTTAAATTATGGTTGATTGGTTTAGCCAGATGAATTGCCTAACTCAACTAGAATTTTACTAGTTACGAGATTTTTTTTTTTTTTAATTTGTCCAGTGGTGGTTTAACCATCAATCTGGCCATGAGATTGAACCATAACTTGTCAAGTGTCTGCTTCATAGTTAGATTAATCAGACTCTTTGTTCTGTTCAGTTTGAAGTTTCAACAACAGGAAGGGCTTACTTTGAGAAAACGTTTTCTGTTTTTGATTTATTGTTTTCATTTTTAATTACAAAACTTTCACCTTGATTTCAAAATATTTCCTGTTTTCAAAGATTTGTACAAGAAAACAGTGAAAAAAATGTTCACGGTTTCCTGTACAAATATTTGAAAACAAGGTGACAGGTTTGTAATTAAAAGTAAAAACTGAAAATGAAAACAGAAAACATTTTCTCAAAGTAAAGGGCCCTAATATTTTTCTGCGCCTGCACAACCTGCTCTATTTCTTTCATTCTTCTTTTTATGTTACTTTTTTCTCTTCCCAGTCGTGTATATTTATTTGTCTATCATTTTTTTTGTGACTGTTGGCCATTGAGAAGAACAATGGTCTCACATTGATTATAAAAGGTGTGAAACAATCTGAGTGGTTAACAAAACATGTGATATCCAGTTGTTATCCAATGACTTGCAGAGAAAAATTGTTACAAGAGGTTCAAATGAGTATACCATTATTTCTAAGTTGTATGAGTTAGAATGTTTGATTCCATTGTTCTCAATTTCCAAGTGCTGGATTCTTCTGTAATCGTTATGAATGTTGATTTTTCAGGAATCCCGTTGCTCCAGAGAATGGAAGAGGGCACCAGAGAATGATAGACCTACACGGTCTGCACGTAAGTGAAGCGATTCACGTGCTGAAACACGAACTGAGTGTGCTAAGAAGCACGGCCAGAGCCGCTGAGCAGCGTTTGCAGGTTTACATCTGTGTTGGCACTGGTCACCATACTCGGGGCTCCCGCACTCCCGCAAGACTCCCGATAGCTGTACAGCGTTATCTACTTGAAGAAGAAGGCCTTGATTTCACGGAACCGCAGCCAGGCCTGCTTCGTGTTGTGATATATTGAGCCGAGGAGGTATACAAGTTTCTGACAGTAAAAAAAAAATCCATCATGAACACAGACATTGTAGTCATTCTTGTATCTGTATATGGGAAGTAATGGCAATGGCCAAGCCAAAAAGAAAATGGAAAAAAAAAAGAGGTTTGGGGGGTTGAAAAAAAACTGGAAAAGGTTAGAAGTAAAGAGAGGGGTTGTAGCAGAATTGTACCATTAAGGTTTCCGAGGCATCTGATCACATTAGTCAGTCAGCAGGAATTCCACTTTAGCATTTACCTTCTGTTAATTTTGTACCCTAATTTTCATTTCTTTGTCAAATTCCCTTCTTTTTTTTTTGGATTCAGATGTAACTGATAGAACTCAATTACATGATAGAACAATTCACTTTGCCAATTAGATTCAATGCCAATTTACAGCTCGGAACAAATGTTCAAGCAGGTCTGGTTTTAATTTCATCCTTTTGCTGCTTACAATTACTACTGGAAGTAGCCATATGGTTAAAGGGAGAAGGAAAAGTTGCAGTTGGATCCCTCCTACTAACAAAACCACTATAATCTATCTTTTGGTACATAATGTACATAATCATATATTACCCTTTATTAAAGGAGAATGATTTTATTTTATCTAAATCTCTTAAATGAAAGCATTTTAAGGAACTATCTTTGAATGAGAGCATTCTAAGGAGTTATTTTTATTATCTTGTCTCCTATATATTAAGGATTTAATTTAATTTTTAATATTTAATTTCTTTAAAATATACTTCCTAATTTTAATTTAAAAAATGTAGTTTTTTTACCAT
This sequence comes from Glycine max, assembly GCF_000004515.6. NCBI lineage: Eukaryota > Viridiplantae > Streptophyta > Magnoliopsida > Fabales > Fabaceae > Glycine > Glycine max. Next base: position 37,060,793 of record NC_038253.2, read on the forward strand.
CTCAAACCACTGTCATCTTCATCCCTATATTTGTTTTTCTCACTCGCTCATCTCTTTTAATTTATTTTTAAATTAAATTTTAATATTTTTAATGGAATTATCAATAATTAAAAATAAACTTATATCACAATATAAAATACTTGTCATAAATTAAAAATTATATATATATATATATATATATATATATAAATTTAATTATATAAAAGTATACATTTGTCCTGTGCATTACAAATATTAAAATATCATTTTAATTTGATTTAAAAACTAGATAAAAATATCTTAACCATCTCAAACACTTTTATTTTATCTTTATTTTTAAATTGAATTTAAATAATTTTCAAAATAATTATTTAATATGAAATTTAATAATGATATAATTTACATATTCAATTTTTTTATTTATTATAAATTTTAGTTATATAAAAAAATTCCGTGCATCCCTCGAACTAAAATACAATTCAAATGTAAATGAAAGATATTTTTTTGTTTTTATAAAGTGAGACAAGATCTGAGAATATCATAAACATACACTTGATCGATTTCGGACGAGGTCCAGGATGCTTAACCTAAACTCGTTACAATCACGTGAAAGAATTTTATATTCATTAGATATATTAGGATTAAAATCAATGATTAATATAAGTATGAGTAAGATGGTTTATATCAGATAAAATTTAAAGATATATTTTCCTTTTTTTCTCTCATTGGAACTTTTCCTCACAGTGTGCAACCACCCTTCCTTCTTCGACCCACTCCGTCATCGCCACCACAAAAAACCTTCTTCATGCAATTATTTCCACTCATTGACCTACTTTTCCCTATTTTCATTCAACATTTGACACTTTTCACGTTTCTGCCCATTCTTCAGTAATGAAACGTCTTGACTTCTGCTCCATACTTCATGTTGTTGGAAATTTCTTCCTCTTTCTCCGGAACTATTATAAACAGTTATATGTGTGAATTGTAATGTATATATTTGCACGGAATCACTGAAAGGGATATAAAGCAATTTCAATTGATATGTAAATTCTAATTCATACCAAAATATAGATTAGTACAAGACAAGTAATGGATCATTTCAATTTACAAGGGTTGGCCTTGTCATCTTATATATTCACTACTCCCAAATACCTGAGAGAAGTTATTAGAAAAAAATGTTTCTTATGTGACTTGTTCGTTCAAATATGCTTTATCTCTTAGGACTTAAAGCTCTCTTGATTATATATCTCTAAACTTATTTCTAATCTATCGAAGTGAAACTTGTTTTTCTAACACTCCCCAACTAGTTGAGCCTAGTTGTGACTTGTTTTCAATCTTCAACTTAATTAGGTTTGGACTTTAACTTGGAGTCTTGAGTCTTGAGTCTAAGGTTGTGTTATTTTTTTCCTTGAATTTTAGAAATAACAAGTCTATTCTCTTATGCCTTTTTTGTCCATAATTTTGTAACCTTGGTATTATTTTTGCCAATACCTTTTATTTTGTTGATACTTTAGGTCCTGCTTTGGACATAAGCCTTTTTACGACGTTAAAATATACGCAGTCAATCAAAGATTCACAATATACGCTTTTTTGTGGTTGTAATAGTAGATTTCTAAGTTTATATGTATTAATTAAGTAGAATGTACGTAGAAACTATAATACACTTAACTTTCGTTTCCAATTTTTGAAGTTGTTATAACATTTTTTAAGAGAGTTCTTGAGTTCAACAATCTTTGTTCATTAAATTTATTATTATTTTTATTTTTGAGTTTTTCATGTTATATATTGAATTCTAGAAGAAGAATTCTCAAAAACTTTTTTCTAAATAATGTTTTTTAATGTGCCTCTCCTTAACTTTTTATTTTTTATTTTTTATTGAGCAAGTAAAATTCAAGAACTTAAATTAAATTTTACCATTAGAGTAAAAAATTATAAAAGTTCTTCCATCTTATGTCACTGGTCAATACTTTTAGGCTTTTTTCTTCGACTCGTGTGAATTCCTAACTAGAAAAACCAAAAGCTAGCTTTATCAAAAGCCTTCGGTTACTTTCTAGTAAAACACTTCCAATTTTTGTATTGTTTAGATTTCTTGTACTAGGTCATTTAGACTTTTAAAGCTTTAATTTAATCATGGACAAACGGTCAAAATTCTTGATATTTTTATTAAATAAAAATATTTGAAATCTCAACCAATTTCCATTCTTTTCCCAGCAGATCCCTTCAACATTGGATAAAGATGCTTGCTATATTAAAACAATTTTACGTTGCGTGAACCGAAGTCACATCAATGGCAACAAGCCAGTTTTAAAAAATAATAGACCAAACAATCAAGTAAATACAATATATAATACGACATTCAATTTTTTTTAATAGGTTACAATATTCAACTTTATTAACAATTCTAGACTAATATAACATTCAACTTTGTTAGCAACTTTAAAAATAAAATATATTATATAACTTGTATACTGATTTTGAACAATATTTGCCTTTATTAGCAATGTCAACACTTATTCACCTTCCATTTGGATCCCATTATTCAATATCTGTTGCTTTAAAATGTTCAGCGGGTTGCCATGGTTACAAGTTCACCAAAACTGTAAAATTACAGATACTCATTAAAGCCTTTCAACCCTGCAAGTAGAATACAACAATAATATTCATGTGACCAAAACAGAGCATTTTCTTAGGATTTACTTAAAGGATAAGTGAGACTTAAACCAAAGAGAGTTTTTTTTAGATGAAAGAGTTATATGTCATACCTTTTTGGTTACATAGTGACCTTTTCTCCTTAAAAAATTAATAACAAATATTTTTTTATTGGTAGAAATAATAAGTAAGTTAATTATAAATTATTTAAAGTCTTTTAAAAATCTTTGATTATTTTTTTTATAATGAATGATTTTTAATTAATTTATAATTAACTTGCTTAGTCTACTACACTACTGGAATTAGTGGTTTTTAAGTCGGTTAAATAGTCCATTTTACGACGGTTTTGAACCGTCGTAGAAACAGGCGTCGTAAAAAGCATAAAAAATACAACGACGGTTTTAAAAACCGTCTTTATATGTCAAATTTTTTACGACGGTTATTAGAACAACCGTTATAGAAAGTCCTCAGAATCTAAGACAGTTATTGAGATAACCGTCTTAGAATGACATCATTTTATTTGCCGTGCTATGCCGGTTGTTATATAAACCGTCTTAATAAGTATGCTGAATAAATGGTTTTCTACGACGGTTATATCATAACCGTCTTAAAAAGTCATACATACTAAGACAATTATCCTATAACTGTCTTCGATTGTCACTACATACTAAAACGGTTAATCCTGGAACCGTCTTAGTATGTGTTTAATTTTTAATTTTTTTTTTGCTGGTCTCTGATATCTTTAAATAAGACATTGATGGCAACCAAATGTATCATCAATTTCAACAATTATAAAATCATTTTCACCAATTATAAAAAATATCATCATTTAGAAGTGTGAAAAAGACAAACATTTAGTCAAATTTCTAGACATACCTGTCAACTTAATTTAAGAAAGTCTCAGCAACTTCACTATCTTCTGTAACAATGCATTCAGTATGAGCACTGCATAACCAGCAAAGTAAGAGAATTTTAAACACAATACTGATAAAGTTAAGAGAATGAAAATGAAATTTATTTAGAAGAATCCAACCTGCCTTCCATGTTGAGGAAGCTAAAACCATTCAGGAAAAAATATCCAAAACAGAAAAATTCAGGTGTAGAAACAAGTTCCAAAAATTACCTCCTATGGTTTATTGAATATTAACATACAAAAAATCAATATTACATCATCCTGAATATTTAAATGCATGATACTAAGCATGCTATCTTGAAACTTCAAGATTTGTATCATTATAGGTTCATGTTAGTAACAAGAGAACACAAGAATTTAAGACCCACATGAATCAATATTCAATAAGCACAGAAATTGAGAAAATAATATTATGTTCTTTCAGAAAGTGAATTCATTGGTGAAAGCTGTTAATAAGCACTAATTTGGTAAGTCATTCACCAAGAATCCATCATTACCATTCAAAATATATTAAATCAAACACAATCTTGAATTTATGCATGTAGGTCTCACTATTCATATCATGTGTATACAAATATCTAACACAGAAATGGCAAATCATTGAAGACTGTGTCAGCTATATTCAAACTTCTCCAACATATTGACAGTAAACCAAATAACATAGATATTCTTATTTTCAGTCATACATACACAGACATACAAATCAATGCTCTTCAGCTCATTGCTTGCACAAGATAAGCTAGCATTCTATACATAGCAAAACCAAAGTGATGGTAAGAAAACTTAACACTAAAGAAAGGACCATGAACAATCTTAACCATGTTGCAAGAGACAACAGATGCTAAGAGAAAAATAGGGTTTAAATAAAAAACAAAAACAAAAATTATATACATTTATGCCAGAGGCAGAGATCAAAGTACAAACTTACTTACAACTTTTTAAAGAAATCTGCAAATATCATACAATAAAAATACTATAAAGGAATCAATATTTAGACACTTAGAACCAAAATCCCTGAAAAAAATAGAAGAATAAAAAGTCAAAAAGTAAAAAAAAAAATCGATCAAAAAGTCAAATAAAAGAATCGATCAAAAAGTCAAGAATATCTATTCCTCTCATATAGCTTGTTGGGCTGCCACTTGAGATCATTCTCTTGTGACTTAGAAGTGGATCCAGTAGTGATCTGGTTGGGAGATCCAAGTACATCTCTGGATTGCGCTCCCGGAACTGAAAATAGTAATTAGCAAATTCACACTGTTGTCAAGAATATCTCTTCAAAGTTTTAAATTTTAATATTAATTTATGAAGTAACGATAGAATTCAAATGATTTTAATAATTTTTATGTGATACACAGTTAACTCATAAATTAAAAAAATTGATCATGTTTCAAATCTTAAAACCAAAATTAGAGACAAATAACATGATGATCCCGAACCATACAAAATTTATCCACACTATGGTAATGTGGCCAAAACATATTTTGGCTAAGGAAAATAAAGCTACATACATGAATGGGAAAATGGGCTCAAATGCACCAAATTAGCTAAGGAACAGAAAGCACGGTTTTACATCATGAGGAGGTGTGTTGTCATGTATATGATCAATTGGACTCCAGATTAATATTGTTAGTTGACTAAGGTGAGTTTGATTTTTTTTTTCTCTTACACCAAATGTTTGGGATGATTTTTTAAAATGAATGGCTAAATTAAAACTTTCATGTGTTAAATCTTGTCCTATGTCCCTAATTCTCTCTCTCCTGTATGTTATGAGAAAAGTGATTACTTTTTTATAGAGCATATTATTCTTGTCACTGAGAAAGTGAATTTGATGGCAGTATGATTGTAAAAAAAATCTCTCTTTTTCCAATCTCTCCCCACCCATCTTAATTAACATCTCATCCATTAGGCCTTATAATATCAATTGGAAGATTTAACTTGTAACAAAAAAAAATATGGAAGATTTAACCTTTCAACACATTCTCTACCTTATTTTCCCAACACACTTTATTAATTCAGATTTATTAAAAGTTTGAAAATTTTAAGTAAAATATATTATTAAATAAAGAAATAAGATTTACAAATTTTAGTAATTTTTAATATATTTTATTGAGTAATAAAGAATTAGTTTAGAAAAAGATATTGTTGGGAAAAAAATGTTAACAACACATTTTATTATTAATCAAAATCACGAAAGAAACTCTTCAAAAAAATTGAGCTACACAATCTCATTTCTCACGTTTTTAGGTGAACGGGTATCCTTGGCAATAAATATTTATACATAATATTTTATAAAAAAAATATTTAATTAGAGACTCTTATTTAATGAGTGTTTCTTCTAAATTTTTTAGTTTTTAATAAATTTTAAATAATAATAAAATGTGTGTTAGAGATAATGTTGCTAATACTCCTAGGTGAATAATATATTTTAGAAAAGTTTAATGGATAATTTCTATACACCTCAAATGACCTGCATAATTTGATGGCAGTAACCTCGTGTTATGGTCCCCAACCTCGAAGAGGATGACATTTATTATTATTCTAATTTACTAAAATAAAAAAAAAGAAAGTAATGATTTATTATTTTTTCAAGGAAAGGAGTGATTTTATTAATTAGTACTAGCACTCCATTTGAGATTCATTTAAGCTATAAATTTCTTAAATAAATATTTTTTCATACATAAAATTAAAAATTAATCTCATGATCATATATAATTAAAAGAAAAAATGAGAGGAAGAATGTTCTAGCTTTAAATATTAAAGTTCAAAACAAAAACAGTTTAGTGACATGAATCAAATGTGCTTACCATTCAACGGGGGAATATGATTTCATGTAGAAGTGGAATTCCTTCTTTCTAGGATCACCCCATTCCTGCAGTACCACAACGAAAAAATCTCATTTGTAAAAAAGAAAAACAAGAAAAATCATATCATAGACATTTTGTGGACTAGCTTGAATAATGAAACTCAAGAATTTTGATAGCACATATGAAGCCGAGACATGCACAATTATAATAATCTTTGAAAAATATTGATGGCAATTTAATGCCTTTTATTACGATCAGTTTAAAAGGGCTTTAAAAAAAATCAATTTAAAAGGCAAATGAATGGTATGAGAATTTTAAAAAAATAATCTTCTTATTCATAATCTGAGACATTTTATGACAAATAATATGAAAAAGAAAGTTAAAACAGTTTCACTAGCTTAAGGGCCCAGAAAAAGAAAAAAGGAAAATTAAAAAACAGAAAACACACACGCAGAGGGACTGAGGGACATCATGCAATGACCATGGCTTGGCTATGAAAAACAAATATGTAAAGTAATTCCTCTAAAGACATGGCTTGGCTAGACAAATTCATCCATTTTAGCAAGGAAATAAGTCCAACTAAAACACATTTCCAGAATCCAATTAACCAGTATACAGGATTCTGCTGAGTATACAGGATCAACAAAACTGACCGCCTGACCACTTTCAAGGCTCCTTAGTGGTTCACCAATTGGTGGAAGGTGATAAACTATTATTTTGGTAGATCATTTTCTCTCTCATATGCTACTAGAGGATCACTAAATGATGTATCTCATGAACAATTCACACTAAAGAAAATTCCATGTAAGTTTTGATGAAATAGAAAGACACTAACTCTGAAAATTTCTATTGTTTACATTTTATTCATTCAATGATTCTATATGTTGATGGATGATAAAAATCATCACATAAATATAATGTGACAATAAATTAGTTTACTATAAAATGCTATGGAATCTATACATATCATGTTAAGGAACAAAGACCAGACAGACAGAGAAAGAAAATTGCATGAGCAGAATAGGATTACATACAAAACATCTTAGAAAATATGCTTTCTATTACAAATTTAGAATGCAGTCTTGACTACGACTCATACATGGCTTTTAAAAATGAAACACTATACCTAGCATAAGAACAATTCATCATGTTCCAGTAACCAAACCAAAAAGCAGGAAATCAGCAATTAATGACCGCATTGTTCAGAAAGCTTTGAGTGATATTTAATATTTTACATCCTTGAACACAATACCTAGTAGCTGACACACTCACAAGCCAAGTCATTAACTTTCATCATGAAAAGAAAAAAAAAACTTTTTTTCTCCTTCACAAATCAAGCATAACATCCATGCTAAGAATATGACAAAAAGTGACATCTCAATAGACAAGTGTCAAAACTACCCATTCATAATAATTGCTAAGGAAATCAGCTACAGTAGATTTATGCCTTGTCATTAGCTCCTGCAACAATAAAGACATATATAACTTTCAACTTTTCCAAAAAATGGGTATGGTACCGAAAAAAATATACCTTAAAAGTTGCTGCGGCATCTGCAGCTATGTCAAAATTTGGAAGCTGAATGTAGTCAAAAAACTTCTTCGTAGTGAGTCCAGAACATATTTGATATAAAGCCATGACCAAAATGACCTAAAACCATGTTGGTCCAGAACAATGTTCAGTCAATAGCATACTAGAATCAACCCGAGGGAAAGCATAATTTCACAAAGAACACAACAATATACAGAAGTCACATTCACATAGAAAGATATCAACACGCAATATGACCATAAAAAGTAGCATTGAAGAACAATTGACTAGAATCCACAGAAATTAGAAAATGAAATTTAGAGTTGGTCCAAAATGTTGGTGCTTACCCAAATACCAAGACATCCATAAGATCCAAATTAGTATCCAAGTAATCAGAGGCGATGAGCTTGGACTAAACCTGCTACCTCTGTAAATTTGCAACAATCTAAGTGGCATATTTTCTTGCCTGCAAAAATTTCATCGCAGCATCAACACAAAACAAACAGGAGCCACGCAATTAAAAAAAACAAAAAAAAATGGTATGCCTATGTTAATGAATTGCCTCCATGTTGAGTTTGCGATGCGAACTAGCCATGGTTCCTTTCTCCGAACCACGCGTCACGGACACCGCCATGGCTACGGTAAGAGTCCCACCACTACCAAAACCTACAAACGCGATTAACAACACTAGGAAGAACAAAAAAAAAGACAACAATTAAAGAAGTTATTAGCAATCATTCGCATAACATTAATTAATGCACCTATTGCTGTACAAAGAACATGAAACAAACACCTATTGTAGGTGAACGACACGCACCTGTCAAAATGGCAAGGAGTGAGAGGGAGAAGATGGTTATGGTTACAAACACGATGATTCGCCGAATCGAATGCGGTTCCATGAAACTAACAAGATGGCTCGTCGTTTGGAAGTTGGAGGTTGGAACTATCTAACTAGTCACGGCATGGAAGAGGTGAAGGAGAGAAAAAAGAGAAGAGTCTTTTTAGTTTTGAGAAATCCTTATTTGGCGCAAGATCGGAGAGGGTGCTGCGGGGTGAAGAGATTGGAGAGGGTGCTGTGGGGTGAAGACATCGGAGAGGGTGCTGTGGGGGTGGACGGCGAAGGAGCGGCGGCGAGGGAAGGGAGCGAGGTTGGAGGTGGCGGGGCTGAGAAAATTTGAATGTCTATGAGAATGAGAGTGAGAGTATGAGAGCGTGAGAGTGAGTGGAGGCCAGCAGACTAGGGTTCAATGCGAAAGGAGAATGTGGAAGGACGCCTTTTGGTTTTTTTTTTTTTTCTGAATTACGACGATTTTTTATTAAAACCCGTAGTAATTTTAATTACATATAACATTCTAAGGCGGTTTTGAATAACCGTCTTAGAATGTGTGTCGTAAAATGTTTTCACTCTTACAATAATTACAAAAATGCCACCGCACCACTTTCTAAGCCGGTTCCAGTACAACCGTCGTAGAATTGGTGTCGTAAAAAGCTATTTTTGTAGTAGTGCTAATTATAGTTAGTCGTTAATAATTTAACAAATGAACTAAAATTGTCAATTTATAAAACTAGGGATCAAATGTTATAATTAAAAGTTAAGGGACCAAAATCGTGCATTTGAAAAACTAAGGGAACCAAAATTACAATTTAACCTAAATAAAATAATAACCTTACAAATAGCAACAAATATTCGATGAGCATCTGAGTTAAATTAAGTTTGAAGCCTATTATGCTTGATGTTATTTGTGAAGCTTTTCAAAAAACTACAAAAGAAGATAATTAGGGCATCCTTTATAGTGATGCTAATAATGCTTAATATTATAATATTTTTTTAGTTTATTTTTTCCGTCTAATGAGAGATATCTTAAGGGCCACTTTGGGGTGATTTTTAGTTTTGAGTATTAAAATCTTTAAAAATAACAACCAATTTTTAGTTTTAGTTTCAAAAATTTTTAAACCAAATTTTAAAATATGATTAATTTAATATAAACTCATTTTGAAGTTTCGTATTGTATTAAAATTAGTTTAAGAGTGTTTGTGTGGTGGTGATGATAACAACAATGACGACGATAGAGATACTAGTAGTGGTCGTGGTGGTGATAGTAACGATGGTAGTAGCGGTAATGCATATGGTGGTGACAGTGACAATACAATGGTGGTGGCAATCAATAATGGTGACATTGGTGGTGATGGTGGTGACAAATGTAGTATTAGTGGTGGTGATGATGAAGGTGGTATTAGTGGTGATTGGTGGTAGCAATGTTGGTGGGATGGTGGTGACAATGAAAGTGATAGGGTGGTGGTGATGGTGGTTGCAGAGATGTTGGTGGTGGTTGTAATAGCAGTAACAAAGGTGATATTGGTTGTAGTGATGGTGGTGATAATGAGATTGATAGTGATAGCAATACCGATAATGATGATGATGTCAGTGATAACGATGGTTGTAATGACAATAGTGTTAGTGATGATAGTGATAATAATAAGGATGGTGGGGTGATGGTAGTAATGTTGGTGGTGACAAAAGTGATGACAGTGTGGTGGCGATGTTAGGGCCGTGTTTAAGAATTTTGGGGCCTAAGACAACTTTTTAGTAAAAAATTAATATAATATAAATCATTAAATCTTATATTAATCTTCTAATTTTTTAGCTACAATATTATTTACCAAAGTTTTATAATCAAGCTATTTGACAATTTCTATCGGTACAAAGTATATATTAGAATAAAATAATAAAGAATTTAAATAAAACAATTTTACAAAGTAAATAAAATGATAGAATCTTGAAACAAAAAGAATTGCATGTTAATTGATATTATCTAGTTTCTACTCCAATAACTTAATTTGGCATCAATTATCCACTTTCAGAAATCACTTCAAGTCTTCAAAAGAATGCAAGCAATAAAAGAAAAAGAGAAAAATAAATTATAAAACTGAAAAAGAAAGTATATATGGATAAAAAAAATTAAAAAAACAATTCTATATACAATTTTTAAAATATCCTATCCGTTATATTTAAGAATCAAACAGATAAAATTTCTTCATACTTTGCGTTGCAACTTTTTTTATAGGCATGTTGAAATAAATAAATCTCACTTTTGATTTTCTTAATTTAGGTAATAGCCATGTATCCGTTGACAAGTGACTTGAATGTGATTCCTCCCTAGTAGTCCAAGCGTTCTATAAATCAGATTTGGTCATGTGGAAATTGCAAAATCGCTCGATTAATTGTTTACAATCTCTAAACAATTTCTACTTTAAAGTTTTTCATATATATAGAGGGAAATCAATGTGCAAATTCTTTAGCTAACTTTGTTGTATCTAACATGAGCTCTTTTTGGTTGGATGATGTTCCCGTATTTTGCTCCGCTCATTTTGCCTGTAATTTTAAAGGGCTTCCTCAGTATAGGTTGGCCTTACAGCAGCATGGTATTAGTATAGTTCCTCCATGTGGTTTTTTGTTTCATCTGTTTTGGATATATAAATTTTGGTGGAGTGGGGGCATAGGATAAGATGTGAGCAAGGTGCCAACTGATGTTTTTCATAGCCCTGATGCTTTTCCTTCCCCTTTTTTCAAAATAAAAATAAAAATGTATCCGTTGACATTCAAATTTGAAGCAAACAATTCATAGTCATTAATATGATATCTAAAATCAATATAATAATTAGTAATAGTAATCATACATTGATAAGTTAAGGTTATAGCCAATTATAATTAGTTATTAATCATAATAGAAATCTACCTATTAATCTACCCATCAAAATAACAATCTGTCATTTTGCAATCATAATTCAAGTTATATAGATTATAATATTTTTTATAGTGAATATTGGAAAAAGTTGGGACCTAAGGCTGTTGCCTTCCTGGCCTTACAGCATACACGACCCTAGATGGTTAGTTGCAAGGATGTTGGTGGTAGTTGTGATATTGTTGATAGTAATGATGGTGATGATAACGATAATAATGACGACAATGATATTAATAGTGTTGGTGATAATAATAATGTCAAGAGTGATGATGTTATCTGTGATGACGATGATCACAGTGATATTGGTGGTGGCATCAAGTGGTAGTGATTGCGATAACATTGTGGTGACAATAAAAGAAGTGATAATAGTGATTATGATAATGACGGTAACGGTCGAAATGACATTAATGGTGGTGATAGCATAGCGGTGCTAGTAGTCATTGTAGTGCCAACTAGGTATGACGGCAACAAATGTTATTATCAAATATGAGAAATGTTTTTTTAAATTAAAAATTAAATTCACAATTTTTTTTATTTTGAAAATAAGTATAAAAATGTTCTAAAAATAATTTAAAAATCATTTCAACTTTAGTTTTGCCAAACATATTTTATTTTAAAAATTATATTTAAAACCCAAAAACTAAAAACTCACTCTCATCTTAAATAGACCTTAAGCCTTCTATTTTTCTATTTCACCGTAGGAACTCCAGTATTATATAACAATGTTTTTTTAAGGGATTATCAATGTTTTATATCTAGCACTAATTATAATAGAGAAAACCATAGTAATTAATCAAAGAATCCTAAATATACAAATTTATAGTCAATCTTTTTCTTTCTTTCTTACACACTTAATACATAACTTAAAAGGTCCACGTAATTTTTTTACTAAAACAAATTAAAGTTTAATAATGATGTACTAATATGTAAAATAATTATACATTATTATCTCATCACAATTTATTATTGATATGATTTTTAAAATAAATTTATAAAAATTAATAAATTTATCATACATAATAAATTATAATTAATTCACAGTATAAAACTACAGAAGATAGACAATGTTTTATGGGTATTCTTTAAGTAACGGAAAACATGTGTATTTTCGGTTTCTTAATTTATACACCTGCTGCATATTATAAGAAAACCATGATAAATATGCAATTTGTTAAGTTTATTAAATTCAGTCTTATGTGATCACTAAATTGAGTTTATTGTTAGATAGGGTTTTCCAAATCATGCTATCGCGATAATTGTAGAAAAAACTAGATGAATGGACAAAACTTTTCTTTAAATTTATACAACTATTGTGTTTAGCAAGCATCAACAATATGCATAAGAAAACTTAAATTATAAAAGATATCTCAGAATAAATTTATAAAAGAATATATTATTTTGTCTGAGATTTATAGATAATATGATTGACAATTATTCAGATGATATTAAACTACGTACAATGGTGCAGATTTTATCTCAAAAAGAGACTACAAGAGAAAAATTGTCAGTGGGGGTAGCTGCTATATAAAGAGAGAGCAGTAAATAAAAACAAAGTAAATAATATCAATCTTTGATAAAAAAAATAAAATGAACGATCATTGTTTTTTTTCTACCAATGATTGAAATTATTTATTGTAATTATATATATTTTAAAGTGAATAACTTACTTTTAAGTTCCTCAAAAAAAAAAAAAAAACTTTTAAGAAACTGAATCCGACATAGCTAGCTAGTGCAAATAAATTTAACAGAAAAGAAAAGAAAGATGGCAATAAAAACCGGGCCACTTTCTATATTATTTAATTATATATGGCATGGTACGTGTATGTTTTTTATTTTTTATTTTTATGGTCACATAAACTCTAGTCATAGCCTAACTATTATAATTGAGAAACAGCCATGTATAAATGGCTACAAAAAAAACATAATAGAGAGGCTTGGTTGCTAGTAATTATTAATTACTGGTTGAAACTAATGCAAAGTAGAGGGAAGCTAGCTTGCAGGTGAATCAAAAGTTCCAACTCCAAAGCAAGGAATGGTTAGAAAAAGCATCATGATCATCATCACCTTCAATTTCATCATCTCCATGATAAAGTAGTGGAGCTTGAGTCATGGGACACAAAAATTCACTCGGGTGCATCTTGTCTAGCCCCACATAGAGGCCAAAATCCGAGCCATTCAAGTCATCCAACATGTTCAAAAATGTCCAATCCATGGTGTCCCAATCCCCTTTTAATTGGTCCACTTGCACATTGTTATTATGAGTCTCACCATCATAAATACTAGGGAAGTTGCTCATCTCCATTATTGTATTGCCGGATTTAGACTCATCACTTTGTGACTCCTCTAACGAGCGTTCTTGTTCTTGTTTTTGGAAAGCACACTCCTCCTCCTCCAAAGGGTGGTCGTCGTTGTTCGCGAACTTCACGGCTACCTCTTGAATTTCTTGGTGGGATAGAGGTTGCGGCTGTTTGTCACGTGACAATACCATGTTGGTTTCCAAGTGTCGAGGCGTGTCAGGGAAATTGAATGTCGCGCTTTGACCACGTAGGCAATAAAGCGCGGCATCAAATGCCCTGGCAGCCTTCACTTGGGTGTCATACGACCCCAACCATATGCGCTCGCGGCTGTTGGGAAGCCGAATTTCGGACACCCATTTGCCCCATTTTCTCTTCCTCACCCCTTTGAACATCTTACAGCTATCAATGTTGTTGTTAGAGGAAAATGAATCATTGTTACAAGAAGAAGAATCAACACTAGCCATGGCTGATTTCACCATGTCTAGCTATATATGGTGGTTGGTTATGGTGTATTTATATAAGGGTTTGTGTATGTGGCTTTATTTCTAAGATTGTTGTGATGATTATTTTTTATGGAAATTGACGGCGGAAGGGTATTATATAGTGAGGAAGAGGGAGAAGGTTTTCAAGGATTTTGGAGCTCTAAACGTGTTCTTCAAAAGAGCGTAAAATGAGTGTAGGTACGTGGCCAAATGATAGGCTTCAGTCAAGTATGGGACTGACTTAGTTGGGCCACATCTTTATTGTACGAACCAAAAAGAGCACGAGCACGTGGGAAAATTCAGGTCCTGAAATTGATAAAATATTGTAAAAGATAATACTTCCATATATAGGAAGGGAAGTAAGACATTGTCACGGTCAAATATGTTAAATATTTTTTAGTGGAAAATTTTTATTTATCATTCAATTCATCTTATCTTTATTGTTATACTATATATTTTTCATACTAAATTATTTCTCACTCAAGTCTTTCTCTCTCCACTTTCTCTATTGTTATTTCTAGCGTCCAAAATAAAAAATCTCTTGGAATCATAGATCTCATCGTTGTTCTTGAAAAATAAATTTATCTTCATAGTCTAAAACTAAATTTTAACAAAATTCAATTATATAACAAGATCCCATAACTTCTACAACCACCACAATATTGTGAGATGGAGAAGCAACACCCAAAACAAGAGGGAACATCATATTAAACAAATAAACCATCAATCTCAACAAGAATAATATTGTTTGTACCCATAACTGAAGTCATTGGAATGAGAAACATGTCTCGAGTTCACAACAGTGTCGCCGATATGAGCTCATATATGTCTCAAGGTTACAACAACATCGATATAAGCTCTTATACATTTCGAGTTTATAACGATGACGGAGGATCAGATTCGAGATTTTATTTTAAAATTAGGATTTTTTTTAAATAATTTTTGCATGTCCATTTTCTTTTACATCTCTTTATATATGTTTTCTTTTTTTTTTCTTTATTTTTTTTTTTACATTTCTCACTTTCTTTTATTTTTACCTTTTTGCCGCTCTTTTAATTTTGTCCATTTCACAACTCAAGGGACAAAAGAAAAACCTTTCCCAAAAAGAAAAAGAGACAGATTAATAAGAGTTTCATTATTTAAAAAAAAACTTTATTTGTGACATTATAGACAATTATCTCTAGTTTTTGTCACTTTGTTTTTCATCTTTTCACATATAGGTACTTCTAGTATAATCAAAAGTCAAGCATTATAAAAGTAGCACGTGATAAGAATTACAAAATAAAAATGCAGAGTGAACAAAGAATTAAGATTTAAAAAATAAGTTATAAGAAATTAGCATGCACCGTGTCAACCCTTTCAATGTTGGTGGACCATGGTTTCGTTCCACACTAGGGTTGGGAGAGTCACTCACTCACTATTGAATTGGCACATGTGTCTTGGACTGATTGGGGCAGAAAGCTTCTTGATTGGAAGGGAATGTGATGGGTCCCTTGCTAACGTCACCGATATCGTGATGCATGCCCCACTTTAAGCATATGCCAATTATCTACAATCACTGTCTCTTCAAAAACGGCCACACACATGCACATTTAGTACAGTATAGCTGCTATATGCTAGCACGAAATCTAGAACAGACCAAAACCAAATCATAACTTAATTTCATGATCATGGTTGAAAACAAAGGATTAATAAAGTTCTCTGCACGAGGAAACGTGTGAGGTAAAGAAACAAAATGTTTTTATCATTACTTTAAAATAAAAAAAATTTGTAGGTCTTAAAGATAGAAATATCTCTCAATCACTGTCATTATTGGTGTTACATCTTATTAATTTAAAAGAATTTTACATAAAAAAGAATCAAACATAATTTTTTTTATTAAATTAATCGTTTTTCCACACGAAGGATGCAAGGTTTTACAGTACTGAATTATCTCGTGAGTTAAATGCATTATGTTTATAAAATATTAACAATAGATGTGCTTTTTTATTTTATTTACATATTTTCTCACTTTAAATAAGTTAAATTTATATCTAGAGAGTGATCGTAAAAAA